>NW_024104561.1:0-588272 GCF_003945595.2 Pipra filicauda | reverse complement strand
CCGTCAGTGAAGAGGGCGTAGCGTGCTTCTTCTTTCGGTAGTTTATCGAATTCTGGAGTTTCTTCAGCCCGTACCGCCTGCTCTTCTGCTTCCTCATCTGCTAGACCAAAACTCTCGCCTTCCGGCCAATTTGTGATGACTTCTAGGATCCCAGGGCGATTCAGATTTCCAATACGGGCGCGCTGTGTGAGCAGAGCGATCCACTTACTCCATGTGGCATCAGTGGCATGATGCGTGGTGGGTGCCTTTCCCTTAAACATCCAGTTCAGCACTGGTAGTCGAGGTGCCAAGAGCAGCTGTTCTTCTGTGCCAATCACCTCAGAGGCAGCTTGTACTCCTTCATAAGCCGCTAGGATCTCCTTCTCTGTTGGGGTGTAATTGGCTTCAGATCCTCTGTAGCTTCGGCTCCAGAACCCAAGTGGGCGACCTCGAGTCTCACCAGGCACCTTTTGCCAGAGGCTCCAGGAGAGACCTCTATTCCCAGCTGCAGAATAGAGTACATTTTTCACATCTGTCCCTGTCCTGACTGGCCCAAGGGCTACAGCATGTGCAATCTCTCGTTTAATCTGTTCGAATGCCTGTTGCTGTTCAGGGCCCCACTGGAAATCATTCTTTTTTCGGGTAACTAGATAGAGAGGGCTTACGATTTGACTGTACTCCGGGATATGCATCCTCCAGAAACCTATGGCACCCAGAAAAGCTTGCGTTTCCTTCTTGCTGGTTGGTGGGGCCATGGCTGTGATCTTATCGATGACTTCTGTCGGGATCTGACGACGCCCATCTTGCCATTTCACCCCCAGGAACTGGATTTCTCGGGTAGGTCCCTTAACTTTACTCTTCTTTATGGCGAAACCAGCTCCCAGGAGGATCTGGATGATTTTCTTCCCTTTCTTGGAAACCTCCTCTGCTGTGTCCCCCCATATGATGATGTCATCAATGTATTGCAAGTGTTCTGGAGCCTCACCCTTCTCTAATGTGGCCTGGATCAGTCCATGGCAGATGGTGGGGCTGTGTTTCCACCCCTGGGGCAGTCGGTTCCAAGTGTACTGCACGCCCCTCCAGGTGAAAGCGAACTGCGGCCTACACTCTGCTGCTAAGGGAATGGAGAAGAATGCGTTTGCGATGTCAATAGTGGCATACCACTTCGCTGTCTTGGACTCCAGCTCATACTGGAGTTCCAACATGTCTGGAACAGCAGCGCTCAGCGGTGGGGTGACTTCATTCAGGCCACGGTAGTCCACAGTCAATCTCCATTCTCCGTTAGACTTACGCACAGGCCAGATGGGACTGTTGAAAGGTGAATGGGTCTTGCTGACCACCCCTTGGCTCTCCAGCTCACGGATCATCTTATGGATGGGGATCACAGAGTCTCGGTTCGTCCGGTACTGCCGGCGATGCACTATTGTAGTGGCGGTTGGCACTTGCTGTTCCTCGACTTTCAGCAACCCTACAGCCGAAGGGCTCTCCGAGAGGCCGGGCAGCAAGTTCAACTGTTTAGCCGCCTCGGTCTCCACAGCAGCTATTCCAAAAGCCCATCTATGTCCCTTGGGGTCCTTGAAGTACCCGTTCTTGAGATAGTCAATGCCCAGGATACATGGGGCATCTGGACCAGTCACAATGGGGTGTTTCTGCCAGTCTTTCCCGGTCAAGCTCACTTCAGCTTCCACTATGGTCAACTCTTGAGATCCTCCAGTCACCCCAGAAATGGAAATAGTCTCTGGTCCCACATGTCCCGAGGGCATTAACGTACACTGAGCGCCAGTATCAACCAAAGCCTGATATTTCTGTGGGTCTGACGTGCCAGGCCATCTGATCCACACAGTCCAATAGACACGGTTGTCCCGTGCCTCTACCTGGCTAGAGGCAGGGCCCCCCTAACATTCGTCTCCATCCTGCCAGTCATTGTTTCCCTCTTGCAAATGTCGACGGGAGGTGCCCTCTAGCGAGTCAGATCCCTGCCCGCAGGATACTGGTACGGCACTCACTTTCGCAGACTTCCCCTTTTCTTTCTCTTTCAACTCTTGTACTCGGGCTGCTAGGGCCCGAGTAGGTTTCCTGTCCCACCGGCTCATGTCTTCTCCATGGTCACTTAGGAAGTACCACAACTCAGTCCGTGAAGTCTGTCTGCTCTCTCTAGCTGGGGGGCGTCTGGTTCTCACTGGGGCCGTATGGAGATTGTTTCTCTCAATCCTCTCTTTCAACCCTGTAGTTAATTCCTTGAGTTCATTAACTATTGTCTCTACAGAGGAGATGCGGGCCTGTATCGGTCCTTCGATCATACTGTCGTACAACCGAAGTTTATTTATTACAGACATCACTGGTTCCCGCTTCTCCCCAGCCTCTAATGATGTCAGGTAACCTTTATGTATAGACGGCCCCATACGTGTAAAGCTCCACCACATCTGTGGTGTACACTTAACCTTGTCAGGATCGTTGGTAGGTTGCCCATCCCCCCAAACAGTACTTCTAGCAATGCCATTTCTCTCAGCCGTAGGATTCCTTCTTCGATGGTCTTCCAGCTCTTGGTGTAATGATCTGCCTGCAAGGAATCTCTGTAAATGAACCTCTCTCTCACACCATCCACGAGCCGTGCCCAGAGAGACAGGGGTTTCGATTCCCTCACAAACACCTCCTCAATACCCACATCTTGGGCAATGGATCTCAGGAACCTCGCTTCACCGCCATCAAGGTTTACTGCATCACCTGTAGAGTCCCAAACTCGGATCATCCAGGCCAGAACGGGCTCACTAGGACGACGAGCAACGTCTGCCCGTAAATTCCGGAGGTTATTATACGATAAAGACTCAGTGATGATTTCTGGCTCTGGAGCAGCCGCTTGTGAGGACCCTGCCTCTCCATCATCGTCAACTGGGCGAGCTGATTTGGCTTTACATTTCTTCCTGTGGATAGTGGCAACCTCCGTTGGTTTAGTCTGCCCCTTAGTTTCTGCCTTATCCTGAGTCGCCTTGGTATTAGGCGTCTTGTCCTTATCTTTTCCTTTCCCCTGGGAATGCTGCACCATACCAAGCAACTTCCTGTAGGCAATGGCTAAGGCCCCACATGCAGCTACCACCTGCTTCTCCATGGATCCATCACAACACCTCTCCCTCACAGCTTTCATTATTTTTATAGGGTTCAGGAGTTGTTCAAGGGTAAGCTTCCATGTCATGGGAGCTGAGCAACTTTCTAGGAATTTACCCATGTCCTCCCATAACCCACGCCATTCGAGGTTTTCCACCCCTGGGTCAGGCTCCTGAACGCCTTCTCGGTAACTCTTGGCCTTGGCTTGGTATATCAGGTATGCTATAGTGGCACAATTTAGGATGAAAAGCCCAACCATTGAAATGTCTCGGATATCTAAAAATGATTTAAACTTCCCAGAGACCATTGTATTGTATCCAAAAGGGAACTGAATAAAGGGTTGGGCGCGTGCATTCCCCTGTGTGTCCCCATAAGAATGGGTACTATTATCCTCAAAACCCCAGAGAAAACAGCTTAGGCTAGAGCAGTAGCGCATCCTTGAGGATATGTTCCGGATGAAAACCACAGGTGCTGAGTTTGCCGTGTCATATATCAAATGCACAATCTCGAAGGTACTTATTGCAATGTAAGTACTAGTATCCGAACTGAAACACGTTGACAGGTGGGACAGGTATCTTGGCATGGTTATATGCCAGAGGAAAGCAACAACCCCTAACATCATGGTGCCTACAAGTTCAAAAAACGCGTGTCAATCACACGAGCGCGTAACTCACACAAAGGGTAGTTATTCTTTTTCCACCTTTCCTCTTTCCAGGCCCCACGTTGGGCGCCAAAAATGTCTCAGTCTGAAAAGACTGGACTGCTTGCTAAAGAGGATGAGTTGTGAGGTAGACCAAACTCCTCTCTCTCTGCAATTGTAATGTCAATTTAAGGGGCTTTACTCGAGGAAAATGTGGAAAAAAAAACAGGAGAAATAACAACCCTTTATTAAGAAATATATAAATGTTGGTACAAAAGAGAAAGAAAAAAAAAAAGAAGAAAAAAAAAGTAACACAAAACACAACAACACCAGCAACAACAACCACAACAACAAGTCTAAAAGAATACTCCTCTGTCCTTTAACACGGTCCTAATTGCGGTCGGCAGGGGGCGCTGTTGGGCCGCTGAAGCTGTAGGACCTGCAGTACCCGGTTGTGGTCGGCAGGGGGCGCTGTTGGGCCGCTGGAAGGTGCAGGACCTGCAGTACCCGGTTGTGGTCGGCAGGGGGCGCTGTTGGGCCGCTGGAAGGTGCAGGACCTGCAGTACCCGGTTGTGGTCGGCAGGGGGCGCTGTTGGGCCGCTGGAAGGTGCAGGACCTGCAGTACCCGGTCGTGGTCGGCAGGGGCGCTGTGGGCTCCGGCAGTCACCCGCGGGAGAAAGGGGACCGGAGGGGTGGTCCCGGGCCGCGTGGGGGAAGCCGAGGAGATGGGGTGTCCTCGTCTCCGTGGGGACAAAAAGGAAGGCAGGCCGCCCACTCCCACGGGAACTCACCGCTGTCTCGAGTGGCAAGAACTCACTGCAGTCTCAAGTGGTGGTGTCTCCAAAACTCCTCTCCCGCGGGCAAGCAAAACTCTCCGATGAAACACAGCAGCTCCGGTGGCGGGACAGTCAGGCAGGTCAAAGCCAACAGGACAAGAGGTCGAACTCCCCCGGATTAACAGCCAAAAGGGAGCTAAACCTCCAGTCCCCCTCCCCAACAAACTGCCTGTCTGCACCCAGCGAGACAGCCACACACTATCCCTCTCACCTTCCCGGCCAGGGCTCCCCCTGCTCCGCTTCCCCGCCCAGCCTTTTCTTTCTCCTAAGTGGGCAATCAACCCAGGCTAGCTACATCTTTAGTAATGCTAATAACCTCCCTTCCCCCCGCTCACTGTTTCTTTACCTTGGAGTGGGGCAGGGGGAAGGAAAATTCCCCTGATTTCCTAATCTACAACACCCCGCTAGACCTACTGTTTACAAACAGAGAGGGGCTGGTGGATGATGTAGTGGTTGGAGGCTGCCTGGGGCATAGTGACCACGAAATAATAGAATTTTCAATCCTCAGGGATGTAAGGAGAGCCATCATTAAAACCTCTACTCTGGACTTCCGGAGGGCAGATTTTGACCTACTCAAAAAACTAATTCAGGGCATACCCTGGGAAACAACCCTTAAAGGCAAGGGGGTCCAGGAGGGATGGACATGCTTCAAGCAGGCAATTCTGAGCACACAGGAACAGGCTATACCAGTGAGCCAAAAGGCCAGCCGGAGGGGAAGACGGCCGGCTTGGTTAAATAGGGAGGTTCTGAAAGAAATCAGGGATAAAAAGAAAGTTTACAGACTGTGGAAAAAAGGGCTGGCTACTTATGAAGAATTTACGAAGAGAGCTAGGTCATGCAGGAAAAAAATTAGGGAAAGAAAAGTGGAATTTGAAGTTAATTTGGCTAATTCAGTTAGGGATAACAAAAAGTCCTTTTATAAATACATTAATAGCAAAAGGAGGGGCAAGGAAAACCTCAATTCTCTGTTGGACTTGGAGGGAAATATAGTTAACAAAGATGAGGAGAAGGCTGAGGTACTTAACACCTACTTTGCCTCAGTTTTTAGCAGTAAGACAGGTGGCCCTCAGGACAACTGGCCTCTAGAGCAGATAGACAGAGACAGAGAGCTGAATAGCCCTCCTGTATTCCAGGAGGATGTAGTTAGCGACTTACTGAGCCAGCTGGATCCTAACAAGTCTATGGGACCAGACGGGATCCATCCCAGGGTGATGAGGGAGCTGGCAGAAGAGCTTGCCAAACCGCTCTCCATCATCTTCCAACAGTCCTGGCTCTCTGGGAAGGTCCCAGATGATTGGAGGTTGGCGAATGTCACCCCAATCCACAAAAAAGGCTGCAAGCAGGACCCTGGCAACTACAGGCCTGTCAGCCTGACCTCGGTGCCTGGCAGGGTTATGGAGCAGATCATCCTGAGTGCAATCACACAGCACCTTCAGGATGGACAAGGGATTAGACCCAGCCAGCACGGGTTTAGGAGGGGCAGGTCCTGTCTGACCAACCTGATCTCTTTTTACGATCAGGTGACCCACCTGGTGGATGAGGGGAAGGCTGTGGATGTGGTCTATCTAGACTTCAGCAAGGCCTTTGACACTGTCTCCCATAATATACTCCTGGAAAAGCTGGTAGCCCATGGCTTGGACAAGTGTATCCTCTCCTGGATTAGGAGCTGGCTGGAGGGTCGGGCCCAGAGAGTGCTGGTGAATGGAGCTGCATCCAGCTGGCAGCCGGTCACCAGTGGTGTCCCCAGGGGTCTGTGTTGGGTCCAGTCCTGTTTAACATCTTTATTGATGATTTAGATGAGGGGATTGAGTCCATCATCAGCAAATTTGCTGATGACACCAAATTGGGAGGGAGTGTCGACCTGCTGGAAGGCAGGAGGGCGCTGCAGAGGGATCTGGATAGACTTGAGAGATGGGCTGATTCCAATGGGATGAAGTTCAATAAAGCCAAGTGCCGGGTCCTGCACTTTGGCCACAACAACCCCCTGCAGCGCTACAGGCTGGGCACAAAGTGGCTGGAAAGCAGCCAGGCAGAAAGGGACCTGGGGGTACTAATTGACAGGAAGCTCAACATGAGCCAACAGTGTGCCCAGGTGGCCAAGAAGGCCAATGGGATCTTGTCCTGTATCAAAAATAGCGTGGCCAGCAGGAGCAGGGAAGTGATCCTTCCCCTGTACTCTGCGTTGGTGAGGCCACAACTTGAGTATTGTGTTCAGTTCTGGGCCCCTCAGTTCAGGAAGGATATTGAGGTGCTGGAGCGGGTCCAGAGAAGAGCAACAAGGCTGGTGAAAGGACTGGAGCATAAGTCCTATGGGGAGAGGCTGAGGGAGCTGGGGTTGTTTAGCCTGGAGAAGAGGAGGCTCAGAGGTGACCTCATCACCGTCTATAACTACCTGAAGGGAAGTTCTAGCCAGGTGGGGGTTGGTCTCTGCTCTCAGGCACTCAGCAATAGGACAAGGGGGCACGGGCTTAAGCTCCGCCAGGGGAAATTTAAGTTGGATATCAGGAGAAAATTCTTTACAGAGAGAGTAATCCGGCATTGGAATGGGCTGCCCAGAGAGGTGGTGGATTCACCATCCCTGGAGATTTTTAAACGCAGATTGGACGTGGCACTGAGTGCCATGATCTAGTAAATGGACTGGATTTGGACCAAGGGTTGGACTCGATGATCTCGAAGGTCTTTTCCAACCCAATCGATTCTATGATTCTATGATTCTATGAAATCAGTGAGAAATTAGTCAGAAAACAAAAACTTCATGAGAGATATTGAACTAGCCATTAGCACATAAGCATTTCTAAGCAATACAGAGTTATTAAATATAAAAAAATTCAGACTTGCTTAGATTGTTCTAAGGAAAAGATTCTTGGCATTTCTACCCATCGAAGTGCACATCAGTCATAGAACTTAAAACTTGGATTCCAAGCTGAGTCTGAAGATTCAGCTGGGAAGAACACAGCTGCAACAAAATACTATACAGAAAATCCATTCTACTTTGCTAGTAAAGGTTCAAAAAGGCTCTATTTACATGCACTTCCCTTCACAGTGAGAAGCTACATGCTCCACCAGTGAGAACAATCTATTACACATTCTGTGAGTGAAAGAAAAGTGTCAGGGATGAGACTAGCCTGTAAAGCCATGCTAAAAAATCCAAAAAGAAAAACAGGCAGGAGAGGAGTTCTGTGTTCCTGTCTGACAAACAGAAAAACGGTGGTACCAGAGTCAAACCTCTTTGAATCAAATGAAAGGTAAGAATCAGTATCCTTACTGAATCATGTGTATGAAAATTTTACACAATGCCTGTCTCCAAAAAGAAGCTGTGAAAAAATAGAGAGCAAGCTTGCAGGCCACAGATATCCAGACCATAAGGTCTCATCTGGGAGTCAAATGAGAATACATTCTGCTTCAATATTGAGAGTTTCCTGTCAGGTCCAAATCCATCTCAATGATGGACCAGAAAGTGAGTTCTCCAATGACTACAAAGTGCTTCCTTATCCAACATCAAAAACATTGGTTATTCAACAAGATTCAGTCATCTGTTACCTTCATGTTCACCTAACAGGATATATGAAAGCAGACATCCTACTTTAGATGTCAGATGCAAACTCATGGAATTTCTAAAGTTTCCTTAGATATTCAAGCTGAGTTGAATTCAGTCTTAATTTTAAGACCAAAGATATCTGGGATCAGTTTCCATAACAGCACAGACAGAATTGTGACTTTTGAGAAACTGTAAATAAACGTGACTAGGAAAAATTCAACGCCAGCCTTAAAACTTGTGGGCAACCATGCTATATGTTTAATCTAATCTCTTAAACTTCAGTTGCTTTTTCCAGTGTCCTGTTGTACATCAATGCTAATGTGGTTTCTAGGAGACATTTTCTGCATGCTAACAGTTTGCAAACTATCCTTTGTGGCTTCCACTTTTCTCAGCCCCTAGCACTTGCTCCAAGTATGCAATATTTGTGAATACTGGTGTACTCCATACTGAAAGTGTAATTCAGTATCCTATATTTGTGCAGTACCACATTTGCTGTTTGATGTTTGCATTTACATAAAAATACGCTTTATCAGATAAGCAACAAAGAAAACAATGGGGGGGGAAGTACATTTACAGCATGTTTGGATACAATAATCGAAGTAATTTTTCTCTTCTCTGCTTCTATTTGGACCACTTCTGCAAGATGTTTCAGTTTCATTTCACTAAAAAGTTATCAGGATACTTACACTTTCCCAAAGCTGAGGTCCGACATCTATGTGAAATACTCAGCCAAGATAAAGTTTTAAGTTAAGAAGACACACATGTACTCATATCTGGATCATCATCCACCCACTCTATGCTTCCATATTCAGAATAGATTAAGATATTCCTACTTAAGAGCATTTCCCTATACTCATAACTCAAACCGGGGGTCTAAACACATCTTTGGGAGATGTGCCAACCACTTCTATCTAGTGTTAGAAATGCTGATGCCTCTTGATTGTGGTAAGGTGGAGCCATCTCCTGTTTGGAAAATAAACAACCTTAACTATAAGTTACTTGAATGCAAACAATTCTTAACTATTGAAGTTAATGTTCTTTCAGCCTGACCCTCACTATACACATTTCCTGTACCTGAAGTCTAGAGAAACATGTCTCAGTGACAGAGTACCCATGCTTGACCTGCACAACACTGGATAAACAAGTATGCTGGCCTGGAAGCTTCAAGTTATGCTATATGCCTGACTTTAGGTTAAAGAGTAAAACCAATTAGGACTGCTAAATTGATACAGTTCGGTTGCCTTTGGATAAAATCCAAGTTCATTCCAATCTGCTACTGAGTCGCAGCTGGAGAAGCCATCTGACCTGCTCTCCCTTTCTACAGTACCTTGAGGGGGAAAGATGTCTCTTTTGGTTCTCATGTTCAGTAGCTTATGTTCTCATGTTCAGCAGAGCCCTTAACAGTACACAAACTGACACTGTTACTCTATACATGCACAGACAAGACTCAGTGACTCCAAACTCCTTGTGAGGGCTACATAAAACAGTATTGAAACAACTTTGGTCTGACAGCGAGGTAAGACTAAACAATCTTCAAACTAGACTTGAACAATACGATGACATAGGAGATTATGAAGAGGAAGCTCCTCTCTGAGAGAAAGTCCATTATTATAAAATCATAGAATAGTTTGTGTGGGAAAGAACATTGAAGATCACCCTCCATTAGACCACCCGGCTCAAACTCGCATCCAACCTGGCCTTGAACACTGCCAGGGATGAGGCATCTACAACTTCTATGAGCAACCTGCTCCAATGCCTCACCACTCTCACAGTACAGAGATTCTTCATGGTATCTAATCAAACCTACTCTCAGTTTAAAGCCATTCCCCCTTGTCCTATTACTACATGACCTTGGTAAAAAGTCCCTCTCCATCTTTCCTGTAGGCTCCTTTTGGTATTGGAAGTCTATTATAAGGTGTCCCCAGAGCCCTCTTTTCTCCAGTCTGAACAGCCCCAACTCTCTCAGCCTGTCTTCATAGGACAGGTGCTCCAGCCCCCTGATGACCTTCATGGCTCTCCCTCCTCTGGACTTGCTCCAACAGGTCTACGTGCTTCTTATGTTAGGGAACCCAGAGCTGGATGCAGGTGAGGTCTTACTAGAGTAGAGTAGAGGGGCAGAATCACCTCCCTCAACCTGCTGGCCACACTGTTTACGATGCAGCCCAGGATGCGGTTGGGTCTCTGGGCTGCAAGTGCACATTGCTGGGTCATGCTGAGCTTCCCCCCGAGTCTTTCTCCACAAGGCAGCTCTTGGTGCATTCTCTTCCCAGACCGTATTTGTACTCAGGGTTTCCCTGACCTAGGTGCAGGACCTTGCACTTGGCCTTGTCGAACTTCGTGAGTTTTACACAGGCCCGCTTCTCAGGCCTGTCAAGGTCTCTCTGGATGGCATCCCTTCTCTCACGTGTGTCGACCTCACCACAGAGCTTGGTCTCATTGGCAAACTTGCTGAGGGTGCACTCAATCTCACTGTCCATGTCGCCAGCAAAGAAGTTAAACAGCACTAGTCCCAACCCCTGGTCAACAACTGGTCTCCACTTGGACATTAAGCTGTTGACCATAACCCTTTGAGGGCAACCATCCAGCCAATTCCTTATCTACCAAGTGTTCCATCAAAGCGATATTTCTCCATTTTAGACACAAGGATGTTGTGTGGGACAGTGTCAAACGCTTTGCACAAGTCATTATGTCAGTGAGCTTGTTGCTGGAGAAATACAAACTTTGGAGCCACCACAGAGACACCACTACGAAAGCTGCAGTGCTTAGAATCCTCCAGGTATGTAGTATTATATATTTATAAATATATATAGAAAGAGTATAGTTTTATATATATATATGTATTATAAGTAAACTACATACTAAGTGTGTAGTAACTAATATAGTCACACTATATACAGTCACAGTAGCTAGAATTTCTAGATGCCAGTTGTGCATTGCGGAGACACTAGAAGGCAGAAGATTAAGGATAGGGGTAAGCCACCAAGAAGTGTATAGAAGACAACAAATGCTAGTTTAAAGTTTAACCAGCAGTACTGTCAACTGACTAAGGAATGTGTCCTCTCTTGCACTGCTTAGAGCTTTTGCAAGTTGTTCTGATGAAAACCATAACTTACTTGAGCGTGCAGTTCATGGTGGAATTATAGCAACAAGGAGAAAAAAGAAAAAGCGGGTCTGCAGGTTTTGGGAGTTTTAGTTTTGTTTTCAGCTGAGACCTAAATTTCTTGTTTCATTGACTTAGATACAGCAAGAAATAAACCCACAGCCGCAAAGTATTGCTTGTACATACACCTCGTGCAAATACATATATCGACCATCACCCAAGTCTTTGCTGCAGTCATCTCCCCATCATACCAGCATTACCAAGATAATACAAGAACACATATTTCAGCAGGACATGAAAAGCTCAGTATATAACAGAAGGTGGGGGGGAGCAGAAAAGGCAATGTGAAAGCTAAGGGAATGGTCTTTAACTGGTAACTAACAGTCACAGAAATATGACAATGTACTCAGTCTCAGATATTAAATGGACCACATTATGGGACATTTTTCAGGCTTCATGAGAAAGACTTAAAAACTTTGAGACCTTGAGTTCAGCTTACTGAGAGCTGGCAGCCTCAAACACATAAAACAAACAATAGAAAGTCATTACATTTTTGTGAACAAGGCAAAGAGTTTGAAATTTATTAACTAATAATTCTGTTTCTCATGGTAAAATCCACATTCTCATTGCAAAACTACTTTCCACCCAGCTTTTTGGCTGGACACATCACAAGAAAAACTATTTTTATATAAAAATTACTCTATATTTCCCAAGAATCATCATTAGGTATGGAGCTAAAGGCTAAAATAAAAGACACTGGTGCTGGGAAATTGATTATAATAGATAGTAGTATCTTGATGAGTTCAATAGAATTAGATCAATAATTTCTCTGGCTGCTGAATCTTAGCCTAAAGAGGCAGAATGATATTAAGGTTCACACTCTCAATTTTTCTAGCACAGTATGTTTTCTATTTCAGAAGGACTCCATGTCCATGCAATGGCATGGCATGTTGGTATTACAAACTGGCAAACTGGAAAGCTAGCAGGTTAGACAGTGCATCAACAGCTGTCTTTCAACTGAAGAGTCCACTAAAACTTGCTATTACTCTTTCTCTTCATTTCTAACTTCAGAAACTAGAAATTTTCTCTTTTAGATCACAATCAGAATAATGCTTGAAGGGTAAAATCAGAACAATCTTTTGAAAGAAGAAAAAAATAAACAAGAAAAAACCCAACAGGGCATAGGCAGATTTTTTTCACATTCCCGTCTTTATAATAGCCTATTGGATATAACTCTTCACAAGAGTGCCATCGTACAAAAGGAAAGAGTTTTAAATTTAACATTTCCTTTAATTACCGAAAAAGAAGTATTCTCCCCTTGATTTCTCCCTTATATCCAGCAGAGGGTAGTAAAAGAACAGTTTTGTGAACTCCAAAGAGTTCATTACTTATCAAGTAGCATATAACAAAAGATTTTAAGATTGGCTTTTAAGTAGAATTACACTACTCATCACACAATCACCTTGAGAAGTTTGCTGCTATCATCAAGAAATCAGGCACAAATTTGCTAACCAAATCACCATTAACACAAGGTACTCTGCGTGGAAATTGAAGATGTCTCCTATATCTATCAATTTCAATCCACAAGCTAAAAATTCTATGAAGAGAGAGAAAGAAATACAGGGCTACTTCATGAAAAAACTTATACCATTCTGTCTGGGGTGTACTACTTCAAGGTTTCTGTATGCAAATGGAAATCCAGCTCAGATACAGATATCATGACCCGCTTAGTGGATGAAGGCAAGGTGGTGGATGTTATCTATTAAAATTTCAGCAAAGCCTTTGACCTCATTTTCCAAGCATTCTGCTGGAGAAACTTGCTGCTTGTGGTGTAGACAGGTGCAGTCTTCGCTGGGTAAAGAACTAGCTGGATGTCTGGGCCCAGAGGGTGGTGGAGGATTGAGTTATATCCAGTTGACATCCAGTCACCAGTGGTGTTCCCCAGAGCTCACTATTGGGGCCAGTTCTGTTTAGTGTCTCATCGATGTTCTGAATGAGGGGATTGAGTGCACCCTAATTCAGTTTGCAGATGAAAACAAGTTCAGCAGGCGTGTTGATCTGCTGGAGAGTAGGAAGACTCTGCAGAGGGGTCTGGACAGGCTGGATTGATAGGCTGAGTCCAGTGGTATGAGGTTTAACAAGGTCAAGTGCTGGGTCCTGCTCCTGGGTCACAAGAACCCCATGCAGTGCTACAGGCTGGGGAAGAGTGGCTGGAAAGAAGCCTGGCAAAAAAGGACTTATGGTGCTGGTCAACTGCAACTGAACATGAGTGTCCAGGTGGCCAAAAAGGCCAATGGTATCATGGCTTTTAGAAAAAACAGTGTGGCCAGCAGGACTAAGGGAGTGATCATCCCCCCGCAGTCAGCACTGGTGAGGCTGCACCTTGAATCCTGTGTTCAGTTTTGGACCCCTCACTACAAGAAGGACATTGAGGTGCTGGAATGAGTGCAGAGAAGGGCAATAAAGCTGGTGAAGGGTCTGGAGCACAGGTCCTGTTAGGAGCAGCTGAGGAAGCTGGGAGATCCTCTCATGCTTCCATGTGAATGGAAGTTGGAGAAAAGAAGGCCCAAAGAAGACCTTATTGCTCTCTACAACTACCTGAAATGTGAGTGTAGTGAAGTGGGGGTCGGTCTCTTCTCCCAGGTAATAATTGACAGGATGAGATGACATGGTTTCAAGTTGTTCCAGGGGAGGTTTAGATTAGATATTAGGAAAAAATTCTTCACAGAAAGGGTTGTAAAGCATTGGAACAGGCTGCCCAGCGAAGTGGTAGAGTCACCATCTACAAAGTTATTATTGTAGGCCCTTTCAGACAGTTACACACATGCAATTTCCTTTTGAGATGGTAAAGTGAGATGCAATCTGACAAAAGCATATGTATTGAAGTCTCACGTAGTCTTTTTTATTTGATTCAGAAATTTGTGATAATTTGCTAAAACTTTCAAATGCAAGACGCTTCTTCACATACTTTTCCTTAATCACTGCTTAAATAGTTATACTTACAGTAAGTACCACAAGACTCATTTTTCTGTAGACTGAATATGTTATTTTCTCATGACATTATTAAGAGATTCAGAAAGTTAAAATAATTTAACAAAAATAAAGAAGCAAAGAAAATATTTTATCAGATTATGGGTTAATAGGTAACATTCCCTGATATGACCATCTTTAGGGTATAGCAGTTGTACATTTTCAAAAAACTGAGTGCTGTCTTTTCAAATTTACAGATGGTGGGTACATTCAATCAAAATATTTAGAAAGATAAATAATTTGCTGCCTTGCTCCTCCTCCTTTCAGCTCATGATTCCTATGCTAGTATATTAAAAGCCACGAAGTCACAAGAAGAGCCCTTATTCGAGTATTTGGAAGCAAAACTCTTTGTTTTTCAAAAAGGGTCATTGGAACCCGCCAGTACGCAGCACTTTCCAGCTGAAGGCAATTCCACCTAGGCCAATATGTGTAGATCACAATATATGACAATAGATTTCCAGTAGAACTCTTTGAGGGCACAAAGGTCTACCTTGTTGGTCAATAAGTCAGTGGTTTTAGCTGATGAGCTTTGATCTTCCCTGTAGGAATTTTCTTTTGTACTTCAGCTTCAATGCAGGACTCTACCTACCTAGAAATCAATGCTTTAAACACTTCTTTTGCCTTTAAGAGAAAAACAACAGAAAGCAAACACTGCTGAAAACTATGTCACTTGTTACTTTAAGGGCTCCTTAAATTCTGCAAGTGATAGTTCCTTAAAATTCATTGCAGAAAATATTTAAATATGTCTTAGTAGAAAACATACATAAGGATAAAGAATCATCCAGTCACTATACTTTTCTGCAATGACAAATGTTCTACCAAGAAAGTCTTGAACCAGATTGTACATACAGATAACACAGACATTACAAAGCCTCTAAGTGGACAAACAAAATGTTGAAACCTAGGAGAAAACTAGCAGTTTATTATAAGGAGCACGCTTCAAGATATTATTCTCAAAGACTTGAGACTTCTCAGCATTAGGTGTCACTCAACAGACAGGAAAACTAAAACTACCTGTAGCAGTTAACTCCAGATAAGAAGAGGCTAATGTAACACCACTGTGATCTTCCAGTATGCTATTCCCTCACCTAGCACATCATCTAGCAATTTTCTCAGCTTCAGCAGATTCTCCACTGCAAATCCAATAAACCAAAAAGACAAGATAGACAAATTAAGAGGTCAGGGGAAATGTACAGACTTCCTGAAGTAAAGTTAGCCTTGTTTTCATGTTTACAATAAAACTTTTCCCATCTGCTGTTCAAACACCAGTCTCAAGTCAGGCTCACAGTGTAAGTGGCATTCACCTCTTCAGCCTTTTCTGCAAAACCAACGCTCAACATTTTCCTCATCAAGTAGACAGAATTCATAGCCTAACTGGAAGGTTCCATCCCTCAAAAATTAAATTGTTCAGTGTCAATGCCTGTTGAGCCTAATAGCAATAGTGAAAAAGCCTTACTTCGAGTTCCTTTTTAAGTTGCTTCTCTCGTTCAGTGCTGCATTTAAGTTCACGGGCCTGGCATCTCAGCACCTCACTACAGCCACTGTGTTCCACCTCCACATCTCTCAACTTCTTGCGTATATTTTGCAGTTCATTATTCAGCTCCTAGGAAAAAAATAAAGCATTCTGAGATACTTTTTCTAACATAAAGTATTATAGCAGAAGGGTCAAAAGAGGAAAGCCAACTGCCTCAGAACAAGTTATTAAAATAATACACCAGCACAAGCCAGCAGAACCACTTGCCCAACAGCAGATGTGCTCACAGGTAATGTGTTGGCTCAAAACTCACTATGAACATGACCTTCTGCGGTAATACTAAAATCAGAGCCAATTCTCCATAGGAGATTTTTCTCTAACAGAGTACAAGGCTGCTGTTCCAATCTCTTCTCTCTCCCAGCTCAATAGTAATGATGGAGAGGGAAACAGTTAAGTGCATTTGATGACATGAAACTTAGGGACAGAAGCTCTATTTTGTTCTTATTTTAACTGTTAGAACTTCAAATCAAATCATTTACTGAAAGTTACTTCCATAAACAAATTTCTGCTATTCTGTGAAGGACTTTTCTGCCTACAAACTGAATTACTTAAAAAATGACATACATGAACTACAAAGTTCTCAGAAGAATAAAATAACTAAGCTGTTCCCCACCACAATTTCTGCTTTTGGAAGCTGAACCAAGCTACAAGTTGGTGTAAGTACCAACACTATTGCACTCAGCAGCACTGCTACAAAATCCTCATTCACACCACAACACATGCGGAGGAAAGTAGCCAAATAGTGAATCTCAGTAGTCTGGCACATATTTCAGTTGGAGGTCCCAGAAGTCTCAAAAAGAATAGCTTTGTTCTAGTGGACAGGAGTAAGTTTTTCCATAACTAGCATTAGAAACAAGCTATAAATCTAATGACTCAGCTGAAGGACCTCTGGAGAGCCAATTTGTTAAAATTACTTTCTGCGCAAAACACAGGAAGATTACCCTAAGTCCTCCTGTTCATTTACTCCTACCATTTATCATGGCAAGAGAAATTTTGTGAAAATAAACCAGCTGGTCTGTAAATTCTGCTATTACTCTTACATCACATAATTTTGTTCCTGGAAATTACTAATCATAAGGCATCTGCAGAGTGGGGAGGAGAAAGAGAAGAAAATGAATTATTCATAAAGAATGATTCTTTGGAAGATTGAAGTTTGACAGAACCATGTTTATATATGAAGATCAAAGAAATATAAGTCTTTTCCAAAGTCTGGAAAACGAATTTTGGAAGTTCTTCCCGACTGAAGGTAGAATGTTTTGGCCACTCAAACACGACAATAAGAGAATCACAACTCCCTTATTAACACAGTGCTAAGTGTTACTAACTACTAAGTGAAGAAAATAAGTTTGTGGGGGTTTTTTTCATGTGCAGGCACTATGTCACATTTTTTTAGCATTCTCTGGAAAGGTAACAAGGAGCATGCATGTGGATTAAAAAACGTAAACCTCGGTAAATCAAAATATTGCAAAAATAGTCTATCTGCATATGGATTAAATTTAAGATAATCCTCTAAGTTTGCCTGTAATATCAAGAAATGAAGAGGTTTCTTCCCATCAGCATGCTAAAAAAATTACTTTCACTGAAATATACAACTACTCCCACTTTTACCACATTGGAAAGATACAGAAATATTAATCTCTTTAGATTTATCTTCCACATACTAAATATGTGAGCTGAGAAAAGTGCACATGAAATAAGTAATACACAGCTTGCTGGAAAATACTACATCAAGACTTTAAAACATTTTATACTGGAAATGTATTTAACACTAGCAGCCTAAAACTGACAAAAATATTACACCAAGTTTTTTGAACAAGTCAACATGACTTGTAGAATTTCAGAATTGTAAAGTCTATGAACTTTCCACATGTGGTATGACTGTGTCAGACTATTCCAGCAGTCACCTGCACTTAGGAAGTTCAAAGAGAAACATACTTCACCATGTAAAAAAAAACCCCGTTATACATACATGTATATCTGCATGTCACATACTTTCTATACACATCTGCTTATGAAAAACATGCCTTTTTGTTTGCTTTTTTTTAAAGTGTGTATAAACAACACAACCGCACAAATAGGCTAAGGAAAAACTGAGTGCTTCTGGGAAGGAGTATTATATCCTGATTAACCACAAGATGATGCTATTGCACTTACTATTGAACCCCAACGCTTTTTATCATGTACTGGACAGTACGTTAAGCACGCTCAACAGAGCACAATACAAACCTGTTGGAGAGCAGAGAGGATTACTCTTCCTTCATATCATAAAGACAAATTTTAGTGGGTTAAGCTGACTTCATTTCCACGCCTACCTGAGCATTTTCATAGCCAAGTTCAGATTCACAGTTCATAAAGTGCATCTTTGCCAACCAGGATTTGTCATACATACTAAGAATCTCACTTCTAAGTACATAGTAAGACCACAATTAAATCTACTTTTATCTAGCTTTCATTTCATAATGCAGAATAACTATAAATGATTTTAAAAAGGACTGTAAATACACAACACAAAAGACTAGAACACATTTGAAGTCATAATTTATAAACCCCTCCTTCCAGATCTTGCCTTAAAACAGCTGAGGAATCAGCACACAGTAGTTTTGAAATACACATAACGAAGGGATTCTCTCTGCCCTGTCTGTTGTAAGAGCTGCTTCTACAGGTGCCATATAGAATCTGACCAACAGCACCATAACATAATACACAGGTAGGTCTGATGTCAGAAACTGGCTATCAAGCTGCCAGGTAAGGGTTGTTTAGTGTCATTTGGGAAGACTATTTGGTACTATCCCCAGCTTGGAGTTGATTGGGCAGGAAGAAAGCAATCAGAAAATTTTCTACTGCTTGACCAGTGCCAAGACCAACTGACACAAGTTTGTCACATCTTAAAAGGTGCTATAAAAGAAAAAAATTTTAAAAATTGATCTTTTAGAAGCAATCTGTTCTCTGCATCCATTATGTAATATAAATGTCTGTCAGCCTTAACAGAGCCTTTGCACTAAACTTCTTTTTATGAAGGATACCTACAGCTGAATACATTCTAGCTTTCCCTCAGAGGGTATTATTACATAGCTAATATACAATGTATTTCACTTGTCATTTAAACAGACAAAAATTATTAAGGTACATTGGTATCATTGTTTGTGTCCCTGTGGAGGAGGTAAAAGTTAGGTATGTTAAGTCAGCACTTCCATACTATAATACTACTTGATTTCTTGGAAACATATTTCAGTTTTGAATAGCTTGACTGTATAAAAAAGAATAAAAACAAGTTTACACCTTTATAACTTTTTACACATTTAACATCTGATTTATACATATCAGTGCAACACAATTTCGAAAATTACTTTTTTCAGGGAATACGATGAAATTATCTATGTGAAGAACAAAAACCGACAGTCTAAAATAGATCTCTTAGTATTAGGTAATTTTTATCTAACCAAATGGCAGAGTTTCCAACAATGGTTATTTTTCATGTGTGGTATGGAGCGAATAATGTACAATGCACAGCTGGAAATCCTGTCACCATTGTTCACGTTCTCTGAAAGTATGTAGTCTTCATATTATACAAATGATTTTCATATTCATAGGCTATTGGATATCAGACTCGGGGAAGTAACAGGGAAATTAAGTCAGTGGGTGTTGGGTGTCCCTGATGTTACTAACTCGGCATTACATGACAGTGCAAATGGACCCTGCACTGGTACCTTCGTTTAGGGGGGTTTACCATCAAAATCAGCCACAACACTTTTCATCAAAGCAAGAAAGACTGTGACACACTAAGTATAACTTTCTAAGGCTACATACTTCAGAAATATTCTGCAGTATTTAGCTATTTGAGGGATTTTTTCCTAAACCAGAAAGACCTCAACCCACTACAAATCTCACATCAACAAAGTTCCAGCCATCATCTCATGCAACTTTCCAAAAATTAATATCATACCAGCAAAATCCTTTCTACTTTATTTCTTTCCTTAAGAAGAAATATGTATTCATTGTTGTAAATTCTGCTGATATCATCCTTTGCCCTTGAAAGTCTTTGTTGTTCTTCTTCCCACTTCTGCTGAGCATTATGAAATATTTTCTCAGTCTCCGTCGCTTTCTGCCGAAGGTTTTCATTGAGTACTATTGTTTACAGAAAAAGAGAAACAAAAAGTACAAGTAGCTCTGCAAAGCATGTCCAGAAAAAACTCATCAGTTCTTCAGTGTACTGTGATATCCTGTGATATACCGGAATATTAACACTTCCAGCACTGGAGAGCACCACCTTCATTACAAAGAAACTATCAAATTTTGTGTTCCTATAGCATCTTTCACACAAGGAGATAGGAATATTTTAGAGATTTTTACAAATTAAAACTCTTCTCCTCTTGGAAAGGAATAAAAACTTGAGATAACTCTTTCAAGTGACCTCTCTATAGCATGGAGGATTTATTTTCAGATGTCTACATTTGGCCAGCTTATTTCCTCCAAATGTAATTTTTGATGCAGATGTTAGTCTGTATCAATTCAATCTGAGCTCAATTTAAGTGACAGTAAAGACAGGCATCTGCTCCATGCAAGGGAGGTAAACCTAAGACATGTTGGGCTAGCAAGCAAAGGCTTAGCTTTTCCAGTGAAACTTATAGCTGTGCAAGAGATCTGAATCTTCAGCCCAGCAAACAACCTGAGATAGAGGAACATTGCACATACTCTTCTGTGAAAGCTCAAATGCCAGGGGAAGCTTCATTACCTGCAGGAAGTTTTATAGGAGCTTTGCTTAATTTTACTAACTGGCTTTCAGATGACAATACTTTGTATTGGCCTTTCATTTTACTGAACACAACTAACTACACTGGCAATTAAGTGATCACCACTTTCTAACAGATTTTTATCTCAAATTCATCCCAGCTTTCTGAAATTTCTTCCTAGTCAGAGAAGAATGAAAAGAACAGAAGAGGCACATTAAGACAACACAGAGAGTCAGTGGACACAACAATAGGAAAAGACTGTCGGATTCAATGAGAATGGCAGAAAAACAATTTGGAGAAATACTGAAGAGGACAAGGCATAAATGAGGCATTCTGTCTAAGAAGCTTTGTTGAGTCACATCAAAGCATCACATGAGGTGAGAAAGGTTCCAAGTGACCAAGGAAAAGAAACTAAAGGATTAAGCACAGTGATGATTTGAGGTTTTTTGCACTTGTCACAGAAACAAGAAGTTTGAGAAATTTTGACCAATGGAATTTACTGTCAGTTGACAGATTATAATTCTTGGTTATGGTACTGAAAGAAACTAACACACACACATATACACACATCCATTCAAGAAAATATCCCTTGTCTCTGCAAAACCCCTCCTACACCCTTTTTGTTCTCCAGTCCCCTCACCGCATGTTAGCCCAGTCCCTTCATGAAGGTGACAGGCAACATAGCAGACTGGGGTCACTGTGCTGTGGTTCCTCCATCAGCATCAGTCCCTTTTGAGTCCTGCCTCTTGGTGCTGGCATGGCACTACTCACTTCTAAATTGGTAAGGAAATTAGCAGTAGAGTGAGCATGCACAGAAAGAAAGAGCTTTTCTCTAGGTGAGAAACTAGCAGTTCAAGTCTTCAGCTTGCCATCACAGAGAAATTTCCAAGGGAAAAAAATGTCTTCTTCCAGTTTGCAATCCATTAGATTTGTATATATCATGTGTTTCTCCAAAGGAGTGAAAGTTCAGCCTTCCAATTATTTTAAAAGCAATTGGTACTTTTACTACCTGCAAGATTCAGAATCTGCTTCCATTCTTGGAAGGTTAAAATCTTCAATAGTGCTCCAAACTCCTCATTGAATATCAAAGGTTCATCAAACTCACAAATTCATCTCTTGTACTAGATTAAAAAGATACTATACCAGTTTAGGTAACTAAAAATGCACCTCACTTACTTGTAAGAATGAGAAATCTCTCTCTGTTTGAGGAGTATGAAGGAAATCTGAGTTTCTGAATATGAAAGTGGTAGGAAAAAAAAAGCCTAGATAAAATCATTCCTTTCCATATACCACTGTCACAACATGCATTACCTTTAAAAAGAGAAACAAAGATGACAAGAAGAAAATAAACCAGATAAGAACAATGAAAAGCGTGAAACATTTGAAAAGATGAAAGAAAATAGCAGTATGAGGAGAACTTCTGGAAGTAAAACTGCTGCAAATATGCAAACAAATTAAGAGGAATGGATTTTTTTCTTTCTTTCTTTCTTCTTTTTCCCCTGAAATGGAAAAGGAAGGACTACTGGGCATGGAGATAACCATGATGGGGAGACAGTCAAATCCATCACGATTACAGCTCTGTACATAGACACACAGGAAGGAATAACAGAAGGTAAGGAGCAAGAGGTAAAAAAAGGTCTGGCAGGTTAGTTTTAATCCACATATGAGACAGGAATTTTGTAAACTCTTATGAGTTTTCAAAAGCAGATGGATAAAAGATAGGAAGGGTAAGAGAGATCCAAGAAAAAGAGCAGTAACTAGAAAATTTAATTAAGTCCCTGATTCTCACTTATCTTACTGACTTGGAACTGATTTAGCCTTTATCCCATCTTTGCTTCTTTGAAACTTACCTTGCAGCTCCACAAGTTTGTTTTTCGCATCACTTAATTCTTCTTCTGCAGTACACATTTTCAGATGGGCATCTTTTCTTGCAACTGCCAATTCATACTCCAGACTTTGTCGAACGGCCTCTCCTCTCTCAAATTCCGACCGTAATTTGATTATCTGGCTTTCATAGTTGGACACCTAGAAAATAAATTTCTTTCAGAAAACTGGCAAAAACGTTCCTGTGAAAAACTGTGAAATGTTACAGAAATAACCTACAGAATATTTTTAAAAGATATTTTGAATCCCATTCACAACTGCCATCTTATTCCACTTGAATTTGAAATATACTCATGCAACTGCATATTTATGCCCATTTTGATACTTCTACTGGTTTCATGCAAACTGATCCTATTCCTGGATGAATTTCATGTATATTCAGCATACCCCTGTTTTTCAAAAAACACACTGCCTTAAGAAAATTAACATTTTAATACTGTCATCTTCCTGCAACTCAAGAGGAAAAAATGCAACAACAGAAACATTATATTTCACAGACAATTTTCTGTGAGACTTTCCTTAACACTCACAAAAACAGTTACATTGGGACAGTAGACTGTCAGACATCTAATAGCTCACAAGTATATGCACAAGCATAACATTCAGTCCAGTAATGTCCAGAAATCAAACCAGAATGCTATTAATGTTAACAGAACAAAGAATGAAAAACACTTTAAAAATGGATATTATACAGACTAAGAAACATAGTGTAATCTTTGCTGCCAAAAACTGGATCCAGAAAATCAAATCCATGCTATTTCAACACAAGATGGTGGAAAGTAAATTACGTATTTCTTCAGAACATGTACAAAGTAGCATGTTCAAATGAAGTAAAAGAAAATACTTACCTAATCTTTTCTTTAGTTCGAATGTCAGCTTTCTCATTAGCAAACATACAAAAAGGTGGCCACTGAGAGTGGCACTGCTGTAACCGGTTTCAATTTATTGCTACTAGGTACACCTCCCACACTTGCTAATGCCAATCTGGCAGCTGATAACCTGGTTTAAATTGTGCTGCTGAAGAAGTACTATTACTGCTACAGGAAACAAATCTGCTCTTAGCTGTCTGCTAGGTGCACTTGATGTGGGTGTTCATTCATCTGTTTTTGGCGAAATCCAGCCAATAAACCAAGTTTGCTGTTTCATATCCATTTATTATCCAAGTATGTACCCAAATTAAGAGACGCCTGCTTCTCCCACAATGATTTGCTCTTGTGCTTCAGTTAAGTCATTATTTTCCCACTGCCCCATCAACTGTGGGGTGATTCTATAAAATGGATCCCTGGAATTATCTTGATTAAAAGTAACAAACAAACAAACAACCTCTTACATTGAGCTGGGGGTGCACAAAATTCTTCTGCAACATTTTGCTGTTGTGAAGTGCTCAGGTTACCTACATCCACCTTTAACTAACTATGACAGTAGAGATGCTAGCAGTTCCTATGAGCAGGTATGAGGTCTCTACAGTGACACCTTCCTTGTTATTTTTCAGTTAGTGACTGTGCTTTTGATCCGCCACATGAGAGTATTATTTTAAGGAAAAAAGAAAACATTTATTCAAGAGTAGTAAAGTAAACAAAAGTCTTTACCTCTTGATTGTGTTGAATAGTTAAGTCTAAATTTTCTGCTTTAGCTTGAAGAAGTTTCCATCTCAGATCTAAAACAGCATCCAAATCTGATTCACTGTTATTCTGGAGTAACTCACACGCCACATTATGTAAGCTGCAAAATAAGAATGTTATCAAAAAAACTGAGTATTCCTTTCCAGTTTAAATGCTCCATTATTTTAGTTATTAGATTTTGAGTCCTAAGTTCTAAACATTCATCTAAGTAAAATTATGTCACGCAGTTGGAATCATACTATTCCTCTTTTGAAAAAAGGGTTATATATATTGCTTATTATGCAAGATATGAGAGATGTAGCAGCAGGAGCTTAAAAGAGATATGCATTTTGTATTTCCCAAAGTTGATTTCAGTATTTTTTTTATTATTTTTCATTATTTTCCTTATTGATTCAATAAACTTCCAGAATGCTTAAAAAACACCACTCCAATCACATACATTAGAATGACTAGCAAGGTTTTGGTTGCCTCCACAGTAAGGCTCATTTTTTAACATGGCTTACCATCTCAGAAACATCTCTGTCATGAAACAAATGCATATATGGGGTGCAAACCTCACTCTTCCAGATTTTTTTTCAAAGATACATACATTTAAACTACAGAGAAGCAACTGATCACAAACAAAATACAAATTAAAGGTCTAGTTCTCTAAAACAATCTCTATCTTCATTTCCGCTGCTATTTCAGTTAAAAAAAAAAAACAACTATTTGGCAGGTAGCTGGACCCATGTTTGAGCACCACAAGCTGCACCTGAGTCAGGACAATGTCTGGTATCAATACAGGTTGAGGGACAAACATATCGAGAGCAGTCCTGCCACAAAGGACTTGGGGGTGCTGATGGATGAGAGGCTAGACAAGAGCCAGCAGTGTGCACCTGCAGCCCAGAAAGCCAATTGTATCCTGGGCTGCATCCAAAGCAGCGAGGTCAGCAGGTCGAGGGAGGGGGCTCTATCCCTCTACTCTGTTCTGGTGAGACCCCACCTGGAGTGCTGCATCCAGCTCTGGGGTCCCCAACAAAAGAAGCACATGGACCTGTTGGAGCAAGTCCTCACGAGGCCACCAAGTTGATTAGAGGGATGGAGCACCCCTCCTACAAGGAAAGGTTGGAAGAATTGAGCTTGCTCAGCTTAGAAAAGAGAAGGCTTCAGGGTGACCTAATTGCGGCCTTCCAATATCTGAAGGGAGCCTATAAAAAGATGGAAAGAGACTTTTTACAAGAGTATGTAGTGACAGGATGAGGAGGAATGGCTTCAAACTGAAAGAGAACAGATTCAGACTAGACATTAGAAAAAATTCTTTACTGTGAGAGTGGTGAGGCACTGAACAGGTTGCCCAGAGAAACTGTGGATGTCCTATCCTTGGCAGTGTTCAAGGCCAGGTTGGATGGGGCTCTGAGCAACCTGGTCTCATGGAAGGTGTCCCTGTCCACAGCAGGGGGATTGGAACTAGATTATCTTTGAGGTTCGTTCCAACTGAGGCCATTCTACGATTCTGTGATTTAATGACTGTATTGACACGGCATAGCTTGCATGTACTACACCATCTTCTTCAGTCTGAATTATGTACTTTCAGGGATCTAGAAAATAAACCACAAAAACAGTAACTGTACTACTAGACTTAAAAATACAGAAGTGGAGCTCACCTTTTAGTTTCTGTGACAGAGCAGTTGACTGGAGAGGATGAACTCATGATGTCCAGTAGGCAGCTTTTATAAACTCTGGAAAATTAAGCCTTGACTTTTACTTGATAAGTTTCAAAGATTATTCTTCCATATCATAAAAGCATTAAAACCTGTAACAGAGACATGCTTTAGTTTATTTGGCAACGTAATAAAAGAATCTTTGGTTAACACTCATGATCAGTTATGAAACAGTGTTACTACGTCATGTGAATAATTACCACCAAATGTAATTTTACATCAGTTTTAGTCAACAATGAGAACTGTACTTCTAAGCTTAAATATTGTAGGTTAATATACATATAGTAATATAGTAGAATATCCACTGTCAAGGTTTTCAGAATGTCGATAAAAAATATGTTTGCTTACATTGATCCTCTGAGTTCTCTATTCTCCTAAGAAGATTACAAACTCCATTTCTCTTCAAAATAAATCTATGGGAGACAAATGCATACACCATGATTGCATGATGTCTGACATCAGCTTTTAATATAGCAAGTCTTCCAAATGTTTCATAAAAAATTTTTGACTTGGACATATCTTTACTGTATATATATCAGCAATATTTAGGAGTATAAAGAAGAAACACTAAATTGAACATAACTCCATTCTAACCCAGTTAGAAAAAACTCACTAATTTAGTGTTACTAATAAAAAAGAAAACAATACAGATAACATATTTATAACACAGACTTTAAAAAACTCCATTATTTATTTCAAGTTGAACAGCAAACTCATAAATGAGCTCTTTCCATTAATTAAAGCAAGGTAACATGAAGAACAAGTTGTATTCAACACTTGAGATTGACAAGACATTAAGGTTTGTTTTTGGATGCTGCCACACATGGACATCCATATTATAGTCCAAACAAGAAACTAGCCTGTACTCCATCTCTGGCTGAGTTGGAAGAGACCCCTCGGATCAGGCCATCCTGGCCCTGCACAGGACCATCCCTAAGAGTCACACCATGTGCCCAGGAGTATTGTCCAAATGCTTTTGAACTCTGTCAGGCTTGGTGCTGTGACCACTTCCTTGGTGCTGCGACCACTTCCAAAACCTTTTCCCGATGTCCAGCCTAAACTTACCCTGACTCAGCTTCATGCCATTTCCCCAAGTTCTGTCACTGGTTGGGAGAATGAAGAGATCTGTACCTGTCCCACCTCTTCCCCTCACAAGGAAGCTGTAGACTGCAATACGGTCTCCCTTCAGTCTCCTCGAGGCTGAACAGATCAAGTGACCTCAGCCTCTCCTCATACAGCTTCCCCTCCAGACCTTTCACCATCCTTGTGGCCCTTCTTTGGATGCTAAGAGCTTAATGTCTTTTTTATACTCTCCAACAGCAGCACTTGCTATAATATATTAACTATAAACTGATTTTATTCATTCCAGTTGCTAATAACCTGCACTAGAAATATGAAGAGGAAAAAACACATTTCAGCTTCAATGTATAATTTTAACAGAAAATGCTGCAAAACCAGACTTATTATTTCTAAAAACTCTGAGTCTATGGGTTTGGGTTTTGTTTTGCTCTGTTCTCACAGAAAAGCAGTATATTTATAAAGAATAGCTAGATATATTTGTGATTTTTATATATATAAATATAAACATAAAATCTATATAAATTTGTGATTTTTAACATCCACCCATCAGAATTCACCTTGGTACATGTGTTCATAAAACCCCAAACACTTAATTACCATACAACAGTCATTAACACTCCTAGAGAAAATGACGCAGCTTTCTTTTCATCTCAACTGAGAAAACAGTTAAGTCTTCATTTTTAAAGTACAGACTGTGGTATAATTGTCTAAGTACCTCTTAAGGCCCATTGAATTATTGGTGACTTACACGCTAAAAACTGTAGCTTTATATAAGAGAAGAAGGTCTTGACAGAGTATTTTGAGTATTCTACTCAACAAAAATCAATTGCTTGGATATAAAAAAAAATGTGGTATCACGCTATGGGAAACTATACCTCTATTAAATGTGTCAAATTTTCACATTAAGATGTAGCTCTGAACACGATGAAACTAGTTTTTCATACCATACTTTGTTCATGCTTTATTGAAACTTACAGCAAAATCTGATAATGAACAGTAGAAAAATAAAAAAAAATTGGTACAACTAAAATTTTCTCAGAAATCTGTTTTTTCTCCAAAATAAAATTTGCTATCTCTGTCCAACAAACAATAGCTGCAGCAAAAATAAAATCTGTCTCAAAACATAATCCAAATGTCCTCTGTCAACCCACATCATTCTAAATTATATGATTTATAATACTAATTCATAATTTCTGAAATTACTCTGAAGTCACATGGGGGCAGGGGAAAATATCTAACTACTGTTTTCTGGGAATGCTAATGATTTTGAAAATGCAACATTCCTTTGTTAAGATACATATCCAAAGTTTATTAGCACACAAATGGATACACTCTGAAAACATGCTAATTCAATTACAAAAAAAATATCCAAGTGGCATGGAGTGGCTCATAAGACCTAAACAAAACAGTATAAGAAGTTTTTGCTTGAGGAGATAATACGTTCGAGGGGTGTTACCTACAAAACTTGTGTCATATTCTCCTCACAAACTTCTGTATACACTTAACTAACTTTATCAACGTCATTGATTTAGACCGGATATGAGGAAGAGAGTCTTTACTGTGAGGATGGTGAGGCACTGGAACGGGTTGCCCAGAGAAGTTGTGGATGCCCCATCCCTGTACGTGTTCGAGACCAGGCTGGGTGGAACTCTGAGCAACGCGGTCTAGTGGAAGGTGTCCCTGCCCACCAGGGAGGGGTATGGAACTGGATAATCTCTCAGGTCGCCTCCAACCCAAACCATTCCGTGATTGAGATCACTCAAATTAAATCTAACCAGATTTATTTAATTTAAAACAGGCGTAACTAGCACACCTGAGCTGCAAAGTATAAAAACTTAACAGCACTTACTTCGGCTGAACGAACCACTAGGTTTTCATTAAAGCGAACCAAAAAAATTAAAGCAAGCTAAAAACCAGAGCAGCAGCATCCCCTCGCTCCGCTAGCCCCCGAGCGGCGCTGGCTTCATGAAGCGGTGCCGGGACAGAGCGCCGTGCTGGCAGCTCTGGAGCTTTACCTGGCACGAAGGGTTGCGGGAACAGCGGCAGGACAGAGCTCCAGCAGCAGCGCCCCGGGGCCGCTCCGGGAAACGCCGCGCAAACTCCCGGTCCCGCCGGGAAGGACGCGGTGCCTTCCCAACGGCAACTTCCGGCTGCGGCGGAACATCATCATGGGGCCGTCATTGCCGCCATCCCCGACGGCGGCGAGGCTGTGCCCTCCTTCCCAAAGCTGCCGGCGTCCGAGCATGTTTACAGCTGGGTAAGCAATCACAAACACGTTTTAGGGATTCTGAATTCCAAAAATATAATCTGCGTAAAGGAAATTAAAATGACATGACTAACGTGAGAGCCAGATTGAGGTGTGGATGTCCTCCAATTCGGGACAGCGCATTTTTCACCCAAATTATTGAGAGAAACAAACAGGTGAATTATTTGGACAGACCATGGGACAAAAACCACAGCAGGGTGGATGAGGGAGATGGATAATGAGGTTACCACTCCCCTTCTTACATGATTCACAAAAATTACTTTAGACATAAAAGTATTGCTGCGTGCATGTAGCTAAACAAACACCTTTCCTTATTTCCACACAGAAAAATACAACTGATATAGAGAACCATAGAATTATTTAGGTCGGAAAAGATCTCTGAGGTCAAGTTCAACCATTAGCACAGCACTACCAAGTACACCACTGCACCATGTCCCTGAGTGTCACATCTACACAACTTTTAAATACTTTCAGGGATGGGAACTCAACCACTTCCCTGGGCACCCTGTTCCAGAGTTGGTAACTCTTTCAGTGAAGAAATTTCTCCTCGTGTCCGACCGAAACCTCGCTGGAGCAACTTGAAATTGTGTCCTCTTTTTACCTCTGAGAAGAGACCAACAACCCCCAAAACCCCCTCGCTATAACCTCCTGTCAAGTAGTTGTAGAGAGCAATAAGGTCTCCCCTCAGCTCCCTTTTCTCAAGGTGGAAACAAATCAGAGTGATGTGACACATGGAATTCAACGTTAACTTATTTTTCAGAAAGAGCTGTTGATGATGTGTTTAGAAAGAGTGTTTGATGTTCGGGGAAAAAAAGAGGGAGAACATGGTGCTTAAGTGTGGGTCTGGCCTTGGTAGAAGCAACTGCTTCACTTGCAGACACGACACCAACATGATTCTTTGCAATGTGACCTAATCCGCACCTACAGGAAATCAGTTGGAACGACTGTTTCAAAGTGAGAAGCTCCAGATGTACAACTCCTCACAGGAAGAACTGTTTTTCACCTCTGAAGCTCATTCCTGGCTTGTAACAACTTAATGTGTATCAGGCTACTGACCTCTTACTCAAGCACCAGGTGGCAGGTCTGGCTGAAGCCTTACAGATTCTGTCATTCAAAATGAAACCATTTGCTAAAAAGTGCTGATGTAGTCCTTGAAGTTTGTAAAGAGCATCAGTGTGACATCTTACTCTCTTGCATGTACAAGGTCTGGATTACAAAATACACTTTTCCTTCTGTGCTTCAGTATTTTGTCTTCAGTCTTACAGTTACTTAACATGTACAAATGCACCCAATTACATACAAAACATAACTTGTTTGAACAATTTTTTTTCTCTCTTTAAAAAAACCAAATTATACTTTGGTTTCTTTACCTTTAAAAATGCTTTAGTCACATTATTGTCTTTTGAATAACACCCTACCCTACTTTTTCATGTCATCAAGTCACCTTGAGTTGCTTCCTTAATTAAGAAAAAAAATATTTTCAGGTGCTCTTCACGGATTTTAATACAAGGTGCAAAGCTTCTGATTCCTGAAAAATGTCAGACTCAAAGGAGTGTTCCGAAGGCTGAGGAAATTATAATATCCTCGAGAGATTCCAAAAGCATTGTTTTAAAACTAAGTTGTGAAGTTATTTAATCTGATGCTCAAGAGAAATCTAACTGTATGATTAAACAGAGTAGTGACTTAACTAAGGGAATTCCTGCAGATTGTCAATTCCTGTGTAGCAAAATATTAATATACACAGTTTTTGCAGTACTCAACACTTTCTCATTTAGGAAAAAATATAAAACTTTACGTATTGCTGAAATAAGAATGATTCAGTACAGCAAAGTAAAGACGTACATATCTGCAAGTGTCTACAAATGCAGATATGTGCCACTGTCCAACTTTTATCTTCCTCTAAACAATTCTAGATGTACAGTCCACCTTAGTCTTATTTTTTAACTAACTTTTGTCACAAGAGGTCATTCTTTTGTGCATAGGAAGAAAGGTTTTCATCTATCTAATATATTGATGATTTTCTATTTTTTTGTGAGATCTTGTCTAACTCTCTAGGAAACTGATGTCAGGAATATAAGCTTTCCCACCTCAAAGAAAGTCATACAGATGGTGTGAAGTTTTGCAGTTAACATTTATAAGTGAACATTTTGCATTTAAGGACAAGAGAGCCTAGAAAAAGCACAACTTGCTCTGTGGCAACTGCAGTGGGTGTTTTGGGCCTAACTTGATTTTCAGTATCAAAGCTGAAAGTGGTAAGATGATTCTTCTCACAAGGTCTTATCTTTGTGTGTAAGTAGCACAGAGAGCAGCTGGCAGAAAATTGGCCTCTGAAAGTTGTGCATCAGGCTACACACTGAGGATGAGAACTCAAGCACAAAATGGGTAGGTCTGCCCCTGTGAAACAGTATAAGGGGTAATCTTTTGTGCTACAACTCTTACAGCTTTTGACAGGTTTTGGCAGCTAGTGTATGGCACAAACATACAGTACAATGACTTGCAGGGGGCACTGTGTGGGACCATCACTTAGAGTTAAAGCCACAGAGAGCTGAAAGGCTGGCTACTTTTTGATGCAGAAGAACTAGAACTAGACATAACAGAACAGGCAGGCTGTGTGAAAGAAGCGATTGAATCTAAATTTGGATCTGACGTCTTCTGTTTGAAGAAAGGAGCAAAAGTGTCAGTGGAGCAAAGCATCGGATGTTGGAGGTGGCTGATGTGCTCAGCAAGGAACCATCTGACAGAAACGGGAGAGGAGTGTGCAGTGGCTGAAATGCTGGGTGAGAAGGGAGCTTAATATGGATGGGTAAGGTAGCGAGGAGAGAGTAGGTAGGAAGAGGACAAGGGGAGTAACAAAAAGTCTGAATTTATAGCAACCTAGTTAAACAAAACCAAACCAAAACATAAAACTCAACATTGAACTCACTCTAGCCACTTTTATTGGGGATAACAAGAAGTGCTTCTACAAATACATCAATAGTAAAAGGAGGGGCAAGGAAAACCTCCATTCTTTGTTGGATATGGGGAGGAACATAAGTCACCAAAGATGAGGAAAAGACTGAGGTACTTAACACCTTCTTTGCCTCAGTTTTCAACAGTAAGACAGGTTGTCCTCAGGACAACAGGCCTCTGGAGCTGGTAGACAGAGACAGGAAGCCAAATTCCCCCTATAATCCAGGAGAAAACAGTTAGCAACCTCCTAAGCTACTTGCATCCTCGCAAGTCTATGGGACCAGATGGGATCCATCCTAGGGTGATGAGGGAGCTGGCGGAAGAGCTCGCCAAGCCACTCTCCATCATTTACCACCAGTCCTGGCTCACTGGGGAGGTCCCAGATGATTGGAAGTTGGCGAATGTCATGCCAATCCACAAAAAGGGTCAGAAGGAGGACCCAGGAAACTACAGGCCTGTCAGCCTGACCTCAGTGCCTGGCAAGGTAATGGAGCAGATCATCCTAAGTGCAATCACACAGCACCAGCCAGCACGGGCTTAGGAAGGGCAGGTCCTGTCTGACCAACCTGATCTCCTTTTATGACCAGGTGACGCACCTCGTGGATGGGGGGAAGGCTGTGGATGTGGTCTATCTGGACTTCAGCAAAGCCTTTGACACCATCTCCCATAGCACACTCCTGGAAAAGCTGGCAGCCCACGGCTTGGACAGGGGCACTCTCTGCTGGGTTAGGAACTGGCTGGAGGGCCGGGCCCAGAGAGTGCTGGTGAACGGTGCTGCATCCAGTTGGCGGCCGGTCACAAGTAGTGTCCCCCAGGGATCAGCGTTGGACCTAGTCCTATTTAATATCTTCATTGATGATCTGGATGAGGGGATCGAGTATACCATTACCAGATTTGCAGATGACACCAAGCTGGGGGGAGTGTTGATCAGCTGGAAGGCAGGAGGGCTCTGCAGAAGGACCTGGAGAGATGGTCTGATTCCAATAGGATGAGGTTCAACAAGGCCAAGTGCCGAGTCCTGCACTTTGGCCACAACAACCCCCTGCAGCGCTACAGGCTGGGCACAGAGTGGCTGGAGAGCAGCCAGACAGAGAGGGACCTGGGAGTTTGGATTGACAAGAAGCTGAACATGAGCCAGCAGTGTGTCCAGGTGGCCAAGAAGGCCAGTGGAATTCTGGCCTGGATCAGGAACAGTGTGGCCAGCAGAATCAGAGAAGTGATTCTTCCCCTGTACTCAGCGCTGGTGAGGCCACACCTGGAGTACTGTGTCCAGTTCTGGGCCCTTCAGTTCAGGAAGGACATTGAGGTGCTGGAGCAGGTCCAGAGAAGAGCAATGAGGCTGGTGAAGGGACTCAAGCACAAGTCCTTTGAGAGGCTGAGGGAGCTGGGGTTGTTCAGCCTGGAGAAGAGGAGGCTCAGGGGAGATCTCATCACTCTCTACAACTCTCTGAAAGGAGGTTGTAGCCAGGCAGGGGTTGGCCTCTTCTCCCAGGCCACCAGCAATAGAACAAGAGGGCACAGTCTTAAGCTGTGCCAGGGGAGGTTTAGGTTAGATATTAGGAAGAAATTTTTTATGGAGAGAGTAATCAGGCATTGGACTGGGCTGCCCAGGGAGGTGGTGGATTCTCCATCCCTGGAGGTTTTAAGATGAGACTGGATTTGGCACTTAGTGCCATGGTCTAGTAATCATGGCAGTGTTGGATCAAGGGTTGGACTTGATCTCAGAGGTCTTTTCCAACTCGGCTGATTTATGATTCTATAAAAACCCAAACCAATCAACCAACCAAAGAAACAAAAAAAGCAACGAAAAAAACCCCGCCACACTCAGGAGCTAGTGCCGACTGAGTAGCAGGTAAGAACTCGGTAGACTTAAGAAACTGACACCACGGCTTGTTGAATGCTAGGGAAGTCAAGGCATAAAGAGAAGTAGCTTTGGGGCTGGCAGCAACATGGGATGAGAAGCCCAGGAACGGGAGGGCTCAGTAAAAGAGCTCGTGCAGAGGGAGACAGGCCAAGGAACCCGCGGGGACAATGGCACCCGCCCCCTTTGCAGACGAGCGTGGCAATCCTTAGCCACTCCAGCCTGTGAGCGGCTGGGCAGGTCCCACTCGCCCGTGCCCGTGGTCCCCCTGGATGCCTGCCCGGACAGCTCTCCCGCCTCCGCCGCGGCCCGAGGCAGCCGCGCGGCTGCGCCACCACGGCTCCTCCTGCTCCTCTTCCTCGCCCCCTGCCCCGCCCCCACTGGGGTGGAACGAACCACTTCTATGGCTGAAGGGAGAAGGAGTCTCGCTCCATTCCTTCCCCCAGCCCTGCCTCGAGGCCGGCGGACGGCTGCCCTTCCTGGCTGCCTGCGTTTTTTCCAGGCGCGGAGGTGGGAGCTGAGCCGTCTGTTTTACGGCGGGGCCCGCGCCGGGTTCCTCCCGCCGGCGCGGAGCTCCCCCGCCGCCGCGTTGCAGTGTGCCGGGCGGTGCCGCCCTCAGGCGGGAGGGGGGGCGTGACCGTGTTTCCCGCGGCGGGCGGCGGGCCGGGAGCCAGGGCGGTGGACAGCGGGAGCGACCTGGTGAGGCGGCGGGAGGGAGGGAAGGAAGAAAGGAAGGTTGGAGGGAGAGATGGATGGGTTGATGGGTGGATGGAGAGAGGGAGGGAGGGCAGGCGGACCGTCAGAGTTCCTCATACGGCCCCCGCGCTGCGCTCCCGCGCCATCGTGCCCGTGGGGGCGGGTGGCCGGCCGGGCCTGGGGGGGGATGCGGAGGGCGGGCGCTGCGGGCGGCTGGGCCTTGCCCGCGTGGCGCCTCGGGGGTCTCCCGGCGGGGGCGAGGGGCGGGCGCGGCGCGGTAGCTCCGGCCGGGGCCGCTCGGCCTTGCAGACGTGCCCTCGCGTGTTGCCCTTGTGCCCGCCCCACCGCTCCTGTGTGTTTATCCCGGCAGCGAGGGGCACCTCGGGCGGCCGGCAGAGCCTCGACGGGTTCTCCAGGCGCAGAGCTCTTCCTTGGCCCGCTCGCCTGGCGGTAACAGGGCGGCACGTCGGTGAGAAAACATGAGCCGAGATTTCAAACCTGGAGACCTGATCTTTGCCAAGATGAAAGGTTATCCGCATTGGCCGGCCAGGGTAAGACTCCTCGTCGCCCTCCTCCGTTCTGTGCGGGATGCGCTCACACACCTGTGCGGGACAGGGCCTCCGGCCTCCAGCCTCCCTCCTCTGAGGGAGGGCACGGCCGTACTCCCGAGAGTGGAAGCGGCTTCTCAGTCACACTGCAGGCCCCTAACAAGTACTACTGCGAACAAGTAGCCCTGTTCGGTAGTGATTAGTTGTCCTAATTTGTGTAACTCGGCTTTCAGGAATGAAGACCTCCCTATGGTAGTGTGATGCTGGAGCCGTGCAGGCCCCTAACTGTGCAAAAATACTGTTCCCAAATAACTGCTCTTCTTTGGCTAAAGGAAAATACGAAGTTCTGACAGTGTTACTCCTAAGTCAGCTATTTTTACCATGCTTCCTGTTAAGTAGTCTAAGTTTATGTAGTAGCTTGTCCAGTCCTTTAGTAGGCTCTCCTTGCTCCCATGGAAGAGGCATGCCAGGTACTGGGACTGCTGTGGGTCATTTGATGGCTGTGGAAATGTAGCTAAAACAGTATTTAGCTAAGATGCTGACTTAGGAGTTGTTTGGGTTTTTTTTAAAGTTTATTACGCTTAATGCTTAATGCTTTTACTTATTTCCCCCAGACAGTTCTTAACTGTTATTTGACTTGAATTATGGTCTGTGTTTTCCTTAGGTGGATGAAGTTCCTGATGGAGCAGTAAAACCTCCTATGAATAAAATGCCTATTTTCTTTTTTGGCACCCATGAGACGTAAGTCCTTTATATTTAGGGGTCATATTTTTTTCATTCTAAAATGCGGTGACAAGAAGTTATCATCTTCTCTGAATGTAATGTGTTTTTAACTATTGTATTAATTAACAGACCAACTCTTCCTAAATTAATCTCTTTTGTCAAGACATGCTTCTCTAACATTTGCTTAAACTGTTCAAGTGAACAGTAGACCAAGCATACCGTGTACACTTTGTTAATCAGAAGGAAAAAAATCATACGCACGGTGGTATGACTGATGGGGTTTTTTCCTTTTTCAGTAATGAGTTTTAATTATAGTCCTATATATCCTCAAAATGCTCAATAATATATTCTCAAAGAAAGTGAAATAAGGCTGAGAACGGTGAAGTAGTCAAAATTTGAGAAACAGACAGATGATCATGTGTTGGGGTTGGTTTTGTTGTGTTTTTTTTTTCTAGAGAGGTTTTGGATTGTGGGTGTTGTTATTTTTTATGAGCTCTATAGAGAAAAATGAGGAAGTGCAGTTAGCTTTACACCTGTCAGCCAGCAAAATACTGATCTCTGGGGACTCTCAGCAATGCTGGCATTTGCTTTGAGGGACTGTATATCTTCCACTGCTGAATTTGATTGTTAATATGCTGGGATTTATGCAGTTCTGTCTTTTTGAAAGGTACTGTGTTACTTTGTAGCATGACTGGTTGTGTTAGTGTAGATCTATAACATCAGGTTCAGTGCTCCATTTGTTATTTTAAAAAAATCCCAAACTAAAACCTGTACTGGTGTGCTTTTAATTCTTCTGTTTTTCTTAATAAAATGGCAGGTCAGAGATAAAAGTTGTGTATACAAGTACTCCATTTCTTGCGTTTTGTGGCAAGACCTTGCTTTTTTCTCTTCATTTTATTAAATCTATTGCAATTGCCTTAATCTGGTAGTTTGCATCTATCTTTTAGTAAGCCACGCTTAGACAAGAAGTTGAATTAAAGAATAATCATCCCTTACTCTCTTGACATCACTTGTTACTTTGTTCTTTTTTTTAAGAAGTGATTTTTCTGATGAAAAATATTTCTATATGCTTGGCCCGTATGGTTTTGTTTTTTAAGTGGTCTCATCTTTCAGTAGATCTTTTGATGACTTTAATGTTTTTAGTTGGTTGTGGTTTGTGTGTATGTGTGGTTTTGTGAGTAAAGAGGGGTTCCTGGAATTTGATTCAACGTAGCGAGGTTTGTCTTGTCCATTTTTTTAATTACCGTTTTAAACAATGTGGCAGGTTGCCTTTTTTTTCTTAGATTTTTTTTTTTTTGGCCACTGAAACGTGATACTGCTTTGATTCTGTTCCGATAATATGTGTGTCATTCTGTATTGCACTGAGGCTTTGTGCAGTTTTAAGTTTAGGAATACAGGTTGAATGTAAGGGAGACAGAACTCCTTATCTAAAGCTTTAAAAATATCTTTGCAAATTTTGTGAGGCATCATGGCCAACTTCAGATTTAGCTTAGGCTCCTGAGAGATGTGCGAGTTTGGAAGGTTTGGTGACTGGGGTTTTTTTTGTACTTTACGTGAGTAAATTTGAAATGTCATTGATATGGTTACAAAATAAAGTTTTACTGCGATTGCTTTTTGTTAGGGTGTGGGTTCCAGTTTGCTGCATTTCAGAGATCCATAGAATAAAGAGAAACTTCTTGCCTTCATTTCATACATATAGCGATGTACAGGGTGTTCCATGACCCAGCTGTCTCCTGGTGTTTGTTAAGCATGTTGCTTACCTAGTGCTCTGTAAAGTGGTAGCAGGTGAAACTCTTATGCTTCTTTTTTTCACTTACTGCTTACAGCAGATACCTGTAAGTAACAATAGGAAGGAGCAGATCAGGTAAAATTGGAGAATGACATTCCATGTTTTGTTTAGGTTTGTAGTTGTAAATAGTGACTTAGTGATCCATCAGGAATTACGTCGAGTTAACAATTTTCTGTACTTTTTCATAAGAAATAAAGTAAATTTGGTAAACTTGTTCTCTGCTGTGCTTCTCACAGTTAAATCTTACACACCTGTGCAAAGTTAGACACTCTGTATCTCCAGCATGTTAGTAGGCTGTACATATACAGTTCGGCTTACTGTAAGTAGTGGTAACTCTGAAAATCCACAAAATTAGTTTGATTATGCTAAAAAGTGGATAGTTACAACATGAAAACGGAACTGTGGGGAAAAAGGAAAACAAGACTGGTTTGGGAGTAATTCTTACTTGACTTTTAGGAATAATATTAATTCAGTTTTGCAGATTACTGCAAACAAGTGTAATCTTGTACTTTTTTCTTTGTTTTCTCATAATTTTTTCAAAAAACCCCAACTGTTTTACTGCCTGGGGAGAGTAATAAAATAAACAGTATTTTAATAAAAGCTTCATTTGAATATGTTGTGCCAGTAAACACATCAGTGCAAATTTTATTTGGTCACAGAGAGAAGGTCACACTGAACTCTAGTTTCTGGAGCCTGTGTATTAGGATAATCTCTCTTCATTCAATTTTCTTGTTTCTTTTTCTTTTTTGGTATATGGGGATTTGACTACAGCAACCTAGTAAGCGCTGTGACCTTTTCACAGCAGCTGGTTTCAGATGTTTTTCAGTGTCTGATCAATATGGGTAGAGGCTTACAGACTTTGGAAAAAGGACAGGGAAGAAGGGAGGCAGTGTTTTTCCAGTTTTTCGCCCTCCCAGTTTCTCTTTGTCTTCCTCCCCATCTTTTTTGGTCTGGGTAAATAGGCTTTGCAGGTGCACATTTCAGGTACCACCGAAGTGTGGTCTTTTTCTGGTAGCAGCATTTGGATTGCTATGGTGAAATCCTTACTTCAAAAGGTCGTGAAGGGAGAGCAGGAATTAAATAGTCTTTGTTCTTCAGCATGAACCAGAAAATTGGTTCTCAGTAACGTGGTACCTTGTTTTCTGAAGTCTGACTCTGGGAAGCTAGTAGTGGATACTGTGACTTTATCATATGAGAAAAACTAATAGGTAAAATCATTCGTTAGCTTACAATAGGGATAGCGCTGTGCAGGAGTCTGTCTTTGTCTGAAAGATACCCAGGGAGCATCAAGACCTCTACTACAAGAGTATATTACGTAAAATAGTTTTCACGTTTACTTCATGAAGAAAATGGCGCGTGGAGAAGCTTAAAATAAGAAACATCTTAAAGTTTTTATTATTTAACTTTCATAAATCAAGTTATGAGGTCCTGTTACCCTCTAGAAAACTACTGAATTAATGCTGAATTGCATAGCATTCTTGAAAAGATGTGGGCAGTCAGTGTATTCAGGTGGTGTTTTTTCATGTCCCAAACCATATTCTTAAGCTTTAAATTTTAACTTATTTTTAATTTAATAATTTTGAAATGTTGAAACCATTTCATCTCCTTTAGCTTGTGCTCTTGCTTTTCATTGTCCAGATTCAAGGATTCTTTATTCCTCACACTTAAGCCTGATTTTTTTTTTCTCCTAAGGAAGCAATTGCTCTTTCTGTTTGTTTGTAAGCTAAATGGTTTTTAGTTGATCTGGTTCACAGTAGATGGTTGACCTGTCAGCTGCAATCTTAAGATGCAGCATTGACCACTTCTTGCTTAGACACTCAACACTCTGGGAAGGAGGGAAGTCTATATATGTGTGGTGACAGTAAGGGAAACCTTGGGCTGTTGAAAGTGAAAGTTTAAAAAACTAAGGATGTTTGTGTAGCAGAATAGTTGTTACAGTAGTGATTAATTTAATATCTTAATAACATTTGGTCAATACTTCTTTGAAAAGACTAATCATTGAAAATGTGAATCTTGTTCTTTCTCTCCTTAAGGGCATTTTTGGGACCAAAGGACATATTCCCTTACTCAGAAAATAAAGATAAATATGGCAAACCAAATAAAAGAAAGGGTTTTAATGAAGGGTTGTGGGAAATTGACAATAATCCCAAAGTGAAATTCTCTCATCAGCAGGTAAGTTATGCAGAGGCTGCAAATCTTTGTTTCTTTTGTGGGAAGGGAGAAAGGCAATAAGTGCTTTCCTGCTGTAGGGTTTTAAATTATTGCTCTTATTTAACTGCAGGTTAGACAAATTTTCATATATTTTAAAATTTTTAATTTTTTTTTAATTGGTGTCTAGTATTGATAGCATAAAGGGATGGGGTTTGTTCAGATGGAGATATCCGCTTAGCATAGTAAGCTCATGAGAGATCATGTTGACAGTTTTGGAGCACAAGGCTGAAAGTTTAACACTTTTTACAGTGCACATCAGGTTTTACTTTTAACTATGTACATAAACGTACTTACAACTATATGTATTTCTGAGATACTTATTTTTGGAACTGTGCTTGAAAAGCAGTGTTTTTTTGAAATCTCGGTCACTTTACTTGTCTCTGTATTCTAAAACCTAGTACCTTTCTCCACAAGTATCCTTGTAAGATTTCAGTACATCCTTTCTTAGTGTGCAGTATTTTCATTCTAGCAGTTGGAAGCAATGTGATGTCTGCTTTTTGCCCCCTGTCACATGACTTTATTCAATTTTTGTCCATCAGTAGTTCCTCATTTCTTACCTCTTGGTAAGTCTTCCAAGCTTAGACTGAGCTGTGCAATGCTACCCATAAAAAGACCCAAATTTGATCTGAAGACAAAGAAATTGCCTTGCTAATTTTGTCTTTGCCTACCTTCTCTGAACATTCTGTGAGCTCTTAGTTTTGTTATGCACACTGGATGCACACTGACCCTGATCACATACTGGGTCTTCTAGGCAATACTGCAGTAATAAGAAAAAGAATTATCTTTTATTTGCTGCACTTACACATGCCAGGTTGCCATTTCAGCACCAATTAATTGCTGCTTCATAAGATATCCCAAGTTACTGTGTTTCTAGTTTGAAGGAAAACATGGATAAAGATTAAGGAGTTTCTGAAGTGTTGTTGAGAGCTGATGTATTCCAGATGTACAGTTTTTTGCTTCAGGATATGGGGAGATGCTAATCCCCTCATGACAGTGAGAAGGACTGTAATCATAAGGGACAGATTTTCTCTGCTACCTGTAGCAGTTTGAGCCACATTAGAAATCTAAAATCCAATTTTCAGGCTCCCCCACCCCTTCCCACAATTTATACTAACACCAGAGAGAAACTTTCAGGCCTCACAAACACTCACTTCAATGCTGCCTCCAACTCTGGCCTAGGCAGAGTTGGTGGGGCCACAGGGCTCCCCTCTGCCCCCCCGGAGTGGGGAAAGAAGGAGCTCAGCCACGCCCTCACCTTCTCCACCTACACGCGGAGACACCAACAGCACAACACTGCCAACTGCTTCCGGTGCTGTGTATATATGATTTTGAGCAGAAGCTCAAAATGGACGGTGATTGGCTCTCCAGGGAACACTGCCCTGGCACCGAATCACCTCTGAGCCCCACCCTCCCAGCCCCCCCCCCCCCCCCCCCGAACTCTCAGAGCGGGGGGCAATTTCAAACTATGACACTACCATAAGATACAAGTTGTATCTTCTCACTGTCCTCATTGTGACAATTAAGAAATGCTCATGGGTGGCTGAGGCAGCTGTGAACCGTAACTTGTATGTTACCAGTCATTCTAACTAAATGAATATCTGGGTATAAGTATTCAACAGTAACAGGTTTGTCTAATGTTTTGTTCACTACAGGAATCAGTCACTTCCATAAAGCAGTGCTTCCAGTAGCGTCTCAGACATTCCTAAATATGTGTCCAATTAGAAATAACATAACATGCTGCCAAGAGATATGTGCAGACTGTTTTCTTGGTGTAGCAGCTTTTCTGTGGGGTGGTCCTTTTACCTTTTGAGTTCCATTCAGATTCTTCAGCTTCAGCGGTAGCACTTTTCACAGCGTCTTTCTTTGTCAGATTCTATCTAGAGCCATTGGGTTATTCTTTGCAATTTTTACTTAAAAGGAAAAAAAAAAACCTTTTTGTTCCACAGGTTTTATTTAAAATCTTCTCCTATAAGTGAGCCTTAAAATTACTGGAAAAAGAAATTTTTCTAAGTAGGGATGGAGTCCTGTATCCAGTTGTAGGCTACTCAGTACTAGAGGAACATAGACATACTGGACAGAGAAACCCATGAAGGGCCATGAAGATGATGGACTGAAGCATCTCTGCTGTGAGGCTCAGAGGGCTGGGGCTGTTCAGCCCTGATGAACTTAAGGGGGAATGCATGTTTAAGTGAGCTTAATTGTAATGGCCTGGTTTCGCCTGGAATAGAATTAGATTTCTTCTTAGTAGCTGGTGCAGTGCTGTATTTTGCATTTAGTGTAAGAATCCTATTGATAACACTAATGATTTAGTTTTTTCCGCCCTGACACTCACACTCGCACCACCTGAGCAGCAGAAAGCTCCAGTGATCCGATGGGTGCTCCGTCAACTCCCTACACACCCCACACTCACGCAGTCAGACAGGTTTTCTTTTTGGCTCAACCCTCGATTTCCTATAGCAGAGTCTCAGACGTCTGGATCCTTAAAATAATTTAATCATGGTGCAACCACAGAAAAATAGAGTTGGGTGCTTCCTGGGAGGGACCCCAAACAAAGGAAGCCCTGGATATTTATACCCTTACAGGCTAAGCCTGGAAATGCGGAGTCTTCTAGCTGAGTCCTTGTTTCCTGTTGTATCTCTGAGTGTCTGGTCACCTGGCTGGTGCCACAGGTCCCTGTGCACTTCGTTATACAAGGGGTCGGAGCCAGTTCAAGGTCTCTTGCCCCGGGCTCCTGCCACCCACAGTTCAATCTGCAGTGACATAAGCTATCTGCACTACTTGTACTCCTCAGCTTCAGGCAGCCCCTCTGGGCTGGAGCTTGGCTTGAGCAATGCCTTGTGTGCCTCTACTTACCACCATCATGATGTAGCATCTCTTTTTCCCTGGAGTCCCTCGTGCCCTGTGCATGCATATTGTTCTGTGCATGAGCATCCCTCTGTCTCATCCATCTTCTCCTTCTCATTTGCCACTTGGATGGAGTTACCATGTGCTCCCAGGTGAGGTGGGGTGTTGGGTGGGTCAGTTCACCCCTTGCCAGCCAGTTACCCAGGCCAGCTCATAGACTGTGTTCCACCCATGTCACCAGCACCTGCCCGCTGTTGCAGAGCACGAGCGATCAGTGTAGGCAGCGAGGGATCTCAAAAGTGAAGACAAGTAGTTGCTTATGAAACTGAGAGGAAAGGTAATGTAGACACTGTTGTAAATACACTGTAAATACACTGTTTTCCCAACAGCGTTTTAAAGTAGAATAGTGCACTATGGCCTCCTAATATGTTTTGGTATTCAGTGCATAGGTGAATGGATAACTTTTTAGGTGAGGTCTTGGGAGATTAATGTATCTTAAGATATTCCTCGATCTCTTTGTTTTATCTGCATCCAATTCTTTGATTTTAAGAAAGATTCTTAGAGCTAAGTGAAACACAGTTACTGGACAATAGCAGGAAACACAGTAGGTGTCAGAGCTTAAAAATTCAGAATGAGTAGATAATTTTGTGCTCAGACGAGTAGTGGGTATGGTCAGAGGGGAATGAAGATGTTGGCAGAATCAAGTTTTTGTTCTGGATGCAAGATAATATTAAAGGGAGGGGGATTCCCTTGCAATTCTGTTCATAGTTTTTCTGTCCTTTTTCTGGGCATAGTTTTAGCATGGCCTTCTGAGAGCCATATTTTCTGTTTGATTCCCAGAACTGGAATGTTCTGAGAGCAGTATTTATACTTTGCAGATGTTTCTTGTAACTGCTAGTAAGGGAGTTGGAGAAAGGAGCCTGTGGCTTCTGCTTAAACCCAAACCCACATCCTCAATGGGGGAAAAATTAAAAATGCCAGCTTTGTCTGAAGCAGCTAATGTGTAAGAGGGAGAAAGCCATCCACAATGTAATTGAATAAAAAGGAGTATTTTAGGCCTTATCTCCTCTGTTTCTGTGGTTTTAACTTTAATTCTGTAATTACCTTGCTGTAATATTTTCTTCTTACATTTTAGGAATGGGTAGTTGGATTACTTAGAATCAATAGATTATTAAAAAAATGTACTTCTTTACAGTAGCATCAGAAGCTGTATTCGATCAAAACAAACTTTTAAAATTTCTTACCTTTCAGGTATATTACACATAAGAAAAACCCTATATTGCAGTATTAGTAATGTGAAAATAAGTTGTTACAGCATTAGAGCTTGAAAGTTTAATAAGGAAGTTGCAATTTAGATTGAAAACAGTGGAAATTAAATAAGATATATTTAATATTCATGTAATCCTAATAAAAGGTTTCTTTGGCATGATGCTTTCTTTAGTAATGTATGTGGGAGAACACACATCAGTTGAGGAAGGGATTTAGATCTCATTTTTTATGTTTTTGTTATATTGAAGCCCCATCCAACCATTAACACTCCTATCAATGAAACTGTTGAAGAAAGCAGTCAGGAGTCTGCTGAAGGGAGTGAAGAAAAAGCAGGAGCCAAAAAAAAAAAGTGTTCTGTCCCAAAAGTAAGTGACTGAATTTCTGCTTTATTCTGCCAGAAACGTTTTTATTGCCAAGTTTTTACCTAAATATTTTAAACTAACAGTGGCTTACTGTTGTAACTGTCTTGCATTTGTTTCTTTTCAGATATACTTACAGTAATATTTTTGTCTTTCTGTATTCCTTTTATGGTACTATATGTGTTTTTGAAAATTAATTTTCTTACCAGCCTATATTTCTAAATAATAATGAATTAAATTCATACGGTACTTCCTGGGCAGGAGAAGTTGGAACCGATCACCAAGAATTAGCTTAAAGTTTCTGGTTTTGAGTTTTTGAAGAATTTTTAGTACCATAGACAGGTATGACTGTCACTTAAAATTATGATGGCTTTTGTTGAAAAGCCAAACAGATCATTAGGGTCTGTCATGGCTGAAAGGGTACTTCAGTGTGTTTGCCAGAACAGATTATAAGAATCAGTTTGAATTTGGCCATACTCTTAATCAACTAATCAGAATATAGACGATTTCATAGCTGTATCAGTTCAACTCTTGAGTCATAAAAGTATCTGTGAGTCATCAGTATACAGTAGTTTATACGGAGTTCAGCTTCTTCACTTTGTAAATGTGTGCATACCTTAGAATCCTTCCAAAACAAGATTTAATTCTTTTAAAATATATTGTATTCATACTAAAAAGAAAAATGTTTTTCTGCCTGAAACATCATTTATTTCTAACTAATTTTTGGAAATTACTACTCTACACGATAAGTAGTGCCATTAACTTAAATAACAGTCTATTTTGAATAGACTTGCCTTTATTCTGCCTGTTTTCATTTTGATTATTTACACAGATTTTAATGTAGTTTTTCTGTAAGTGTTGTTGGCCATCCTTTAATATTGATTCATAGCGGCAACTGAGCAATTTACAGTGTGTCAAACACATAGCACGTGTTCCTTATCTGGGGTTAGTGTCCAGTAGCTGTAATGGCTTGTTTATTCAAGAATAAAAAAGTCCTCTGATTGGAGGAAAAAAGTTAGTCTACTGGTAGTATACTGATAAGATGATGTTGAGAGTTGTTCTGATGAATTGGAGACTACAGGGTTATTGATGGATTATTTCTCCCAACTTGTTACTGTCTAGAGTTCCTTATTTACTACTTCCACATGCAGAAGTTAAGGGTGATTTGGGTTCTGTCTACTATACCTTAGGAGCACTCTTCAACACATAATTTGCTGACAGTGTTAGTAAACCAATGCTGTTCTTGTCCATTCACACTGCTGATAAAAGCATTTGTTCTTAGTATTTGCTACTGCAAGGGGGAAACTTTTTTTAAACTGGGCTTATTAATCAGTTTGCTTCACTGTGAATTTATGCCTCAAGCAATATGTGCTAGTGGGGATGCCAATGACTTAAGCTTCATGTTTCTCATGAAAAGTGCTTTTAGGCTGTTTAGTGCTGTCAGTGTGGAAGAGAAACAGGAAGATGTAAGAGCAATTTAAACATGAAGATGGAGTGGAAGATCCTGAACGGGTCCTTTTACCTAGATTTCTGTTATTAGTCCCAATCAGTTTAAGGCAAAATACGGAGCAAATTTCTTCTCCTTTTAAAGTAATAAAGCTATAAAATTCTGTTAACCAGTCCTTGTACTCTGGTTTCCTCTGGTTTTAGAGAGCCAATAATTCTTCTGTCTTAAAATTGTATTCTGTAAAAAGATTCAGTGATATTACATGTGTTCAGGTAATTAGGAATATTGTGTGATAGTTGCTTTGTTTAATGTTGAGATCTTAAAAACTAGCTACTTTAAAAAGGAATTGCAAAAGAAGGGCTTGCAAGTGGGATAAGGCACTAGTATTCAAGTTGAAAGAACTGAAAATCTTAAAAACACGCAGATACATAGGCTGCAAGGAAATGTTGATTATTTTCAAGTAAATTATTACGAACACTTGATTTTTTCAAGTCTTAACTGCTTACCTGAAACAAAACCTAGTATTTTTAAGGTTTAAAAACCCCAACAAAACAGGAAAAAAGGCAGAAATTACAATCTACAAATGATGAAACAACTTGTTTGTGGTCTGTTTACTACTCCTGGTTTTGGCTGGATAGAGTTAGTTTTCTTCTTAGTAGCTGGTGCAATACTGTATTTTTGATTTAGTATGACAGTAATAACACACTGTTATTATTATATATTATTATGATGATATATTATATTATTATATAACAACAATAACACGCTGTTTTAGTTTTTGCCAAGCAGGTTCATAAGAACGTGGGAGGTATGGCCACAACAGGTGGGCTGAACTAGACAAAGGGTTATTCAACACAGAATGACAGAATGTGTCAGGTTGGAAGGAACCACAGTGGGTCATCTGGTCCCACCCTCTGCTTAAGCAGGGTCATCCTACAGCATATGGAACAGAATTGCATTTAGATGGTTCTTAATTATCTCCAGTGAGGGAGACTTCACAACCTCCCTAAGCCATCTGGTCCAGTGTGTGGTCACCCTCACAGGAAAGTTCTTCCTCATGTACAGATGGAACTTCCTGTGCATCAGTTTCTGCCCATTGCCTCTTGTCCTATTGCTTGGCACCACCTGGAAGAGCATGGCTCCATCCTCTTGACACCCTCCCTTCAGATACTTAGAGACATTGATGAGGTCCCCTCTCAGTTGTCTCTTGTCAAGGCTGAACAGGCCCAGCTCCCTCAGCCTTTCCTTGTAAGAGAGATGCTGCAGGAGGAAGTGTTCCAGTACAGTTAAGCTTTGAGTGGGTACTTAAATCTGTAGATAAACTACTTCTTAAACTATTTAAAGTGAAGAACAGCCTGATAGTAATTAGCATGTTCTCTTTTCACTGTAAAATACCTCCTAATGCATTTTTTTTACCCCGTGTTGACTCCCTTTGCAGTTATCCCCTAAAGGGGATAATAACTTACCTACGGAAGCTGAAACAGAAGAAAAGGAGATGGATACTTCAAAGGAAGATGATCCGCCTTCAGACAAAACCATTAAAGAAGTATGTTAGAGCTTTTTCTGTGTACCAGTAAAGATCTTAATATGTTGATTGGTGTAAATCTGTTACTGAGTATTCAGACACTAACTACTGTGACAGTCTCAGGAGTTGTTTAATTATATAAAACTTTCTGTGTGTTCACTCATGTTTAGACCTCTCACTGAAGCTCCCAGGAACTGTAGTTTTCTTCAGAGGGGAAACTTAGTCTGACTTTTCTATGAGTTGAATTAAAACTGGTGGAACACCGTGGGTTTTATACTTACTCTGTATTGCAAATGTACGTTTTTTGAGGACTAAATAAAGACTTCAGGCAGACTGAAACATCACTACATACCTTTATTTAGAACAGAATATTATTTAGTACTTAGTTTATTTTTTTATCTTTCAAGAAAAAGTCCTGAGTACCAGATAATCATAGAATGGTTTGAGTTGGAAGGGACCTTAAAGATCATCTGGTTCCGATTGCACTGCCATGGGCAGGGACATCTTCCACTAGAACAAAAGGTTCTTCAAAGCCCTATCCAACCTGGCCTGGAGCACTTCCAGGGATGGTGCATCCATAGCTTCTTTGGGCAACCTGTTCCAGTGCTTCACCACTCTTACAGTAAAGAATTTCTACCTAATATCTAATCTAAACCTACCCTTATTCAGTTTAAAGCCATAATCATGACTTTAATAATTTAAAAGCAGGAAGTGTCTTCATATACGTTACAGGATTCTTGTTTAAACTATGTGCTAGAGGCTTCAGTTGTGAAAAATACTTAGAATAATTTCAATATATATATCTTTGTTTTGTTGACTCTTTGCACTGTTTTTAATCTTCACAGGATGTGGTGAAAACAAATGATGCTTCTATTCCTAAAGTTGCTAGAAGAGGAAGAAAAAGAAAGGTAACAATGCATTTAATTAGTTCCCTTACTGGAATTTTTCAGCTGTGATAATACTGAATGTTATTTTCTTTAATGACGGATTATGCGTAAGTTGAAGTGCTTGACACCCTTCTCCCCTTTTTCAAATGTCAGAAAGATTTGTGGAAATGAAAGTTTTCCCAGAGTGTGTTTTACAGGTCTTAATTCTGTTTGAACTTGATGTGGAATATGGAGTTCCCATCTTTCCCAAAAAACCTATTACAAGTAAGAAAAAAATAAGATATAAACTGTTGCTAGACTGCTAATAAAACAGTCTATGTTTTAACATCTTTATCACACTGAACCAATATCTGAAATACTCCTCTTTTTCACAAATTTGTGATTTTGTGATGTCTTCAATTTGGGAAAATCTGTGACTAGTATGTTTGTCACAGGTAAATTGCATGCTGTACCTATACTCTTCATTGTCCTGCATACAAGATGCTAAATTCTTGACTGTTTTTTCCAGTTGAGATTTTTCTCAATTCTTTTCATCTGTATGTATGGACAGGGAGTGTTTCTGCGGGGAGATACGTATCTTTTCATCGAGATCTTTTGTTATAAGTTCTATCCATCTTTCCAACCCAACCCCCCTGAAATGACTGTGTAGATACAGGTCATTATGTCCCATTGCTGCAGGCCAACATACAATTTTTCATGGTGAATAACATTGGTCTGTAGAGCTGGAAGCAGGTATTTTTCTGGATAGCTCCACCTGTTGCCTTGATACTTTGATGCAGCTTGGGTGATGATGGGATACTGTAAAAGAAGAGTATTTGGGAGGTGGAAATATGAACTTGCCTGCTTAAAACTGGGTTTTGATGTGCTGTTATGGTGATCTTAAAAATACTTACAAGTAATCTCCTTGCTTTATTGTACCAAGATAAGTTTGTTCTGAAGATGAATGGGCTGGTTGAATTTATATGAAACATTTCTTATCAGGTAGTGATGGTATGGAGAGGGTCAAATTAGTAATACTTAAATATAATCTGTTACTGAATTTGGAAACTTTTTCATGTGTACAACCAATAGCATAATAATTTATTTCTAGAAGTTTAAAACTGTTGTTTGAGAAAGTAATTGAGATACTGGGGTCATGTATTTTTTTCACTTGTGAAATTCATTCTTTAAATTAGTCTGAAAAACGAGCTGAAGCTGAGGAAGCAGCAGTGGGAGCAGCATCAGCTCCTATGCCAGTGTCTCCAAAAGTAAGCCCCAAAAGAGGAAGACCAGCAGGTAACTTCAGAAGAATTATCTAATTTTTTTCACCACAGAAATATCTGTGTAGAATTAGTCAGGGAGTTGTCTCCTTCCCCTAAAGTACTACAGAGTATTTTTTCATGCTAAAGGTGGGCTTTGCTAATAGATTATAATGAGAATCTCATCTCAAACTGATGAATTTAGGACATAAATGGATTTAAATTGTTAGCATTAATGCTCAGTCTTTGAAATTAAAGACTGGTTTTGGATACAATTATTACCTTTAGAAAAACCTTCTTCATAAAATACTGCTGAAGTATAAATATGTGATAAGAGCTCTCTCTGCATTTTTGCTCCATAAAGGTTTATATACATTAAAGGTCTACAAACTACTTTGATTGTGTTAGAATATCCATAAAACACAAGAGAACTGGGGGAACAACAAACCTGTAGGTGGAGCTCTGAGGACAAGAAAAAAAAGCTAAGAGCTGGAGAGACTTGTTTAAAAAGATGTTTAAGGCAGCCTGTAGGTTGATAGACAAATTAAAAAACAATACAACTTGCTTTTTTAAAATGTATAATTAGAATCATTTGGTGGCACTATAGTGCCTGTTTCTTTCCAAGTAGCAATGATCTATTGTAAGTTTTATGGTAAGCTTGCAGATTATCTTGATCATTAACTAATACAAGAGAAAACAGTCCTTGCAGCAGTTAAGTACGTTGTATGAGCATCTAGCCAGGGAAACAAATAATTTAGTCATCTGTATCTGCTGACAATGTAAAACCAGTGCAACCACAGTTAAATAGACTTATTTACTTTTGCCTTGGGAGTTGTTAGGAAATTTAAATATTAATTCATGCCCCTCTGTCATTTCATTACATGTACCAAATGTACATCCTTAATATTTGTGGTTTTATCTTTACCATTTTTTGCTGTTTTTTACTAACTGCTGTCTGTAAGAGCAGGAAAGGATTTATAAGAGATGCTTTTGCCTCCAGTATAAAATACCTTTTTGGAAAGTGTACTATAAAGCCTTTTCTGGTGTTGATATGATGCCCTCATCTCTCGTTAAGCAGTGCTCCGTGCTAAGACCAACAAGACTTTAAATAGTGAGTGTTAGGTTTCCTGACCACATGTTCACTGTGGTACTGGAAAAGCATTTGAAGTATATAGGTGCCAAGAAGACAGACATGCTGTTTGTCTTACTCCTAAGAATGTGCTGAGTCTGAGGAAATGCAGGGGTTTGATCTGCACTATAGTGTGGTGGTAGAACTTCCTGACAGTGGGTTGTTACCATGAAGAGTGATAGAAGTCCCATGATACATCTAAAAATATGGATAACAATCTGTATTAATGTGGGCACTAAGTGAATTAATTCTCTAATTTCAGACTTTCTCATTGTCTAATTTAAGACTTGTTTGTATTAGTTATGCAATGTGTGAAACAAATCTAACTGTATGGTTTGTAAAAAGCACAAGAATTGGTAGTTGGAGCCTGTGACTGAAAAACACCAAAGTTTTTAATTTACCAGTCAGCTGAAAAACTACCAACACTTTAACTTATTTGATTTAAGGGTAGCTTATGTCTGTTGAGTAAGAATCTTTCCACATAGACAAGGAGTAGGTGGTGGCTGTGGACTAACCTGTTATTTCTGTATAACTACTAGCTTCTGAAGTAAAAGTTCCAAAACCAAGAGGGAGACCCAAGTTGGTGAAACCATCATGTCTTTCTGAGGGTGACCTGTGAGTTACGTTTTTTTCCTTAATTCTAAAATTAAGGTTTCTTCATTGTAAACAGTGTTGTTCCTTATGTTAAGACTTCATAGTTAGCAGTGAGTTCCTGACAGTTTTTGCCCCATTAGTGCTCAGTATGAGTTACTGTTTCTGTTGATGTAGTTATAATACAGAGTAACTCAAGGTCCTACATTTCTGGAACAAGCAACAGAAAATCTTGAATTTCCTAACTTGTAAATTCTGCGCAAAATTCCTGCTGAGTGAAGAGGAAAGATATTTTGTTTTTGCCGTCTTCAGTTCTTATGTCAAGTCCCTAGTGCTTCTGCAAACTGGAGGAAAAGTTGGGCATTGGTTTACTTTTCTATAAATTAGCAAATGCACAGTTTTGGTGTATGTACACCTTAAATAAGGGTACTTCATAAACCTAGTTTACAGTATATGCACTCTCGGTCCTGCAGACCCATATGTATGTGGAGAACCTGCTGAGCACGAACTTCTTAGGTTTGGATCTATGCACTTATATTAAAGTTAGTTTCATTGGAGCCTCCATACTATTATTTATTTGTATGAGTTTTTTTCCCCACAGTTACTTTTAGAAGAAGACAAAGTATTTTTTCAAAAGGCATTAAATTAACCGAAAGTGAATTAATTTCATAATTTTTAATATTCTGTGGTTAAAAAAATCAGCTCACTGAGTTAAAATGTCATTTTTAAAGTCGCTGTAGGTAGTGGACATGGTGCCTAAATACTGTTCGTGTTTTAGTGTTAATGAGGAGGAGAAGGCAAAGAAAAAAGGACCAGAAGAAAAGCCCAAAAAGCAAGGGAAAAAAGATGAGGAGAGTCAGAAGGAAGAGGAGAAATCAAAGAAGGAATTTGATAAAAAGGAAGGAAAGAAAGAGGCTGAACCAAAAAGGAAAAATGTTGCAAAAGTGGGTTCTACATCAGCTTCTGATTCTGAAGATGAAGAAGAACAAGAAGGGGACAAGGTATAATTTTGCTTTCCTGACAAACTTATTATAAAGGAAAGTAGTATCACTGAAGATCTTTCTTCAAGTTAAAGCTAGATCTTAGTGAAGTTTAGAGTCCTGTGACTTGGCTTACAGATGTATAGAACAGAAGTTTCAAAACTTAATTTCCTCAAATAATTCTTGGAGGAACTTGCAGTATTTTCTAAGAATTTATATGTAGCCTTTATTTTGTCAGAAGGCTTTTTTTTTTTTTTTTTTTATCTATGTTCCTTGAAACACAGATGTTGTTTTCCTTGGGTGCATCTGGAGAACATTTGGCTTGAAATCACATTTTTGAAAGGTACAAAGCTGTCCCTAGCCAACAATTTGTAATGTCTTCATTTTTCTAGTCCTTAGCATTGCCTTCCAATGAAAAGAAAAAAGGAAGAAAAGACTAATGAAATTATATTTAGTTTCAGGGAAAGCCACCTTTTGTCAGGTTGCTCCATGGAGCAGAGAAAGATACTTGTGTAGGTAGGTTTATCTGTTTACGGAAACAATAATTCAGTAATCTCACTTTTCTCTTTCCAACCATTAAATGCCAAATAAAAACAGAAGAAAAAAGGAGGAAGAAGCTTTCAGGCAGCGCACAGAAGGGGCATTGTAAGAGGCCAACATGAGAGAGAAGTAACAGAAAGAAAGCGTAAACAGGAGGAACAGACAGAATCTGAATCGTGAGTGTATTTTAACATGTGATGCCCACAAGTTGTAGGAATACTTTGAACCTAATGGGAGGGGACAATATCTGAAAAACTTCCGAACTTGTTTGCACTGTGTTCTGTTTTTCTCCCCTTGCCTTTTTGTTTTTCTATTTTTTCTTTTTAAGGGGAGAGTAAAAAGTTCCTCTAAACCGTATGTTCTTTTGTGGGAGGATGGGAAGAATTGAACATACAAATTAAGTGATGTCAGTCTTTCAGTGACTTAGAATCCCTAGCAGAGGACAACTGGTGGTTCTTTTTAGAACTAACCTAAGAATAACCATGTATAAAGGGGTCAGTGCGAAAAACTGTTCAGGACAGCCATGTGTTTTTCTTACAATTTTTAGATACATTAGATTGACAACTGGTAGGACCTCTTAAATCATGGTTATGGATTTTTGATCAGATGTGGAATGCATAGGGTTATCTGGACAACATTTCCTTCTCTGTCTGGCAGCTGGAGCACACGCTGTTGGACAGAAGAAGTTAAAAAATTAAGCATTATTCTACTCTAGCACTGCAAAGCCAGTTGAGTGATACCAAGAGCAGTCTGCATTTGGAAAATAATTTAGCACAAATGAATCAAGCATAAGAATGGAGAGAAGATCCTGCCAGAAACTGGGGGGGAAGGAGGAGGGGAACAATAGGAAGAAATCTGACTCATTTTCAAGAGCTTTTCTGCAAATGAATGAAGAAGCTGCCACCACAAAGGCATGATGTTCCCATCCCCACAGTTGGTGGGAGGGCAGAAGAAAGGGAGAACAAGGTAAAAATTTGGAGAAAAAGGAAGAGAATAACGGTCCCCTTTACCTGTAACAACAAAATCCTACCTTTTTCATGTTCATTAAAAAGAATCTAGTTTTGGGGGAGTCTTTTTTTTTTTTTTTAAATCCTCCAGCCCCTTTTTTTTCTCCTCTTCCTGTCACTCCTCTGGAAACCTAACATAGTTATTCTACTTGCCTGTAGCAACTTCAGAGATATTAAATTGTCCTTAGAAGCTTAGCAGCTCTTAATATATCAGTATTTAACTCTGACACATGCTGATTGATTTCTGCAATCGAACTAAATCGAGTCATATATTGATTTAGTTATAATAATCAAATTTCTACTTTTAAATAGGTGTCATATTTTATGCATTGGAGGGTAGATAGATTTTTGTTTCAGTAAGATAAATGAGAAGTAGATTCTGAATGCATAATGGATTTAATTATAGCTGATGACTAATATCACAAAACTCAATATTGACTAAAAATAGTATAGACTGTTATGTGTTTTGATTACTTTGCTTGTCAGCATAGTATCCATTTTCTGGTCTTTGTAGCTACTTCGTTAGTATTTATTTAATTAAAGTGCTTTACACCATACAGTTTGTCTCTGCTGTTAAGATTGTGCTGCCAGTTGAAGCAAACTAGTTTTATGTACTTTGAAAGTGTTGATTCTATAACTGGATAGCTTATGAAAGAAACACGGAAGATGAGACATGCAGGCCTACATATTACTGTGACAGGAAGTAAATTAGTCACAGGACATTTAGTTATGACATGCTGAAATCGCAAATTCTAAAATGAGGCCTTTAAACCCCTCAGTAAGACAAGACTGAGGAATTGCTAAACAGGAGTTCATGATCTTCTCTGAGTAAGGAGTTTAAAAGTGCGTTTGAAAGATTTCTGCCTGTGTTCATCCTGTAACTGAGATGGAGACAAATTTTGCTTTGCTTTTCACGATCCCCAGCATTATTTTCAGTGATACAATTGGAGAAAGATCCAGGAGATTTCAATGCATTTGCAGTAAATCTTTTTTCCTTATTACTACTTCCTTCAAGAATATTTAAATTATTACTGATATCTTTATGGTCACTTGTAAGATATGTTTACTGTTACATTTAATTATTTGAGAAAATCAGTCATATAGGAACTGATTATGATTAATTGATCTTTCCATAATTCCCCATGGAAATGTCAAATAGTTTTACTCTTTTTGTTATCCTCATAAAAATATTTTCCTTCTCCAAAAGTTAGTTCTGTACAATGCCATTTTACCAATTTATACATGCAACCCCCCAAAAAATACGGTTTGGAAATGTGACTTGTTTTTAAAATCCTGTAATTTGCTTTTTCTAGGGAAAAGCAGCTGTGCGTAGGACGATTTATCAGCAGTATCTTAGCTAATTAATTTGGTTACTTTGTTTCAGCCTTTGAAAACCTGGGTTTGTCTCTTTGTGTTCTTTCATGTCAATGTTGTACTGAGATAATGCTTCAAAATTTTGCATCTCATCCAAAAATTAGAAAAAAAAGTATGAAAAGCAGGGTGTACGACATTGGAAAAACACTTTAACATTTTTCATAGGCAGAGTAAAGAAGAAGGCAAGAAAGCAGAAGTTAAGAAGATTGAGAAGAAGAGAGGTTAGTTTAAAGAAGTTAAACAGTACTTCTTGGTCATATTATATTTTGGGCAGAATTTACTGCTGAGGGTGGCTGTGTGGGTTGGGATGTCTGATCCATTCAGGTCTGTGAAACAGTGCATTTCTTACCTGTGTTCTTTCTTTCTGAAGTGCATTAGAACAGATCTTGGATATTCTAACTTTACTGTCATTTGAGTTTTTGAGCCTTGGTCTCTTCTGTTTGTGAGCAAGAAACAAAAGCTTTTACTCTTTGAACTGAATCACTTCAGTTATTCCCATCACTTTTTCCTTTCTATCGTCTCATAACACTGTACTCTGAGAGACCTCTTGAAAGTATTTAGATACTACCTCTTACTAAGCCAGAGGCTTAGATTCAGGTTACCGTGGTCTTCTCTACTGACCCATACTCACAGACTGACCTTCACAGGGATAAGTAACTCCTTTTTCAATACTCCCATCTTTGAGGGCAATCCAAACCACTGGCTGTAATTTGTAGTATAGTACAAATCCAGTGTCATAGACTCCAGCCAACATAGTGTCACAGCAGGGGGAAAACAAAAACTCATCCAAGATGGATTGGCCTTGAAGGAAAACTGTTTGCGTGAAGTATTGTTCAGAATACGTATCAAATCCAAACAGGCATTCGGCATGTGATTTAGAGTAGGCCACGTTTGTTCATCTTTCGCACCTGCTGAAGCATGTGTACTGGGAACATTTATTTGGGTGGATTTGGACTTGAATCGTGACCAGTTTACTGAAAACAAATCATTGATATCAAAGTGTCCTTCCTGTCTTAAGTCTTCCAGCTTTGTAACTCTTAGTATTTATTAAAACTTCTTGTTAAGCTAGCCCACAATTAGAGTGTGAAAGCTGTGTATTGGAATAGAAAATTCTTTTCAGTTTTAAGTCCTAAGGAGAAAACTAAGTGGGTTGCTAATAATGTTCAGTTTTAAAAAAACTGTGTACTTTATTTCTGATAGTAAGCCCTACGGTGTATTTATTGTGCACCTGCATGTAGGATGCCTGCCCATATTCTTCTGCTTTCTGTGTGAAGTTTATATTTGTAGAATCGTTTCTGCAAAAACAAACCTGATATTTTTATCAAATATTCATACATACTATTTTAATCTTCAGAAACATCAATGGATTCTAGGCTTCAAAGGATACATGCAGAAATAAAGAATTCCCTGAAAATTGATAATCTGGTAAGTATATTTTTTTAAAAACTGATTTATATGTCAAATTCCAGTAGGAAGTGATTGTGTGCTTGTTTTTAAATAATATTCTGAAAATGAGAGGAATTCTTTAAATTTGAAAGATAACTGCTGTTTAAATGTGGTTACTGTGGGCAGTGAAAGATGAGTGTCAGCAAATTAAATTGGTTTTGTTTGAAAATACTTGATAATAAATTATTTACTGTAAACATTCAGATGGAATGATGTAAAATGAAGCGTCTGGTGCCAGATCAGCATGCTTGGCTATGTGGAAACATCAGAGAGACATTGAGTGTAGTAGTGGCAGACTTCCTGATGCAAGGGGTTGGGGGCACCAGTCTGCTGACTCCACTCACTGTCAAGTGAGTGAAATCTGTTACTTGTTGGAGTTTCAGATTTGGAATATTGCTGGCAGATGTTTAAAGCTTTCTGGCCGTAAGACTATTTATTTGCTACTGCTGATTTTGTGTTGGCTACCAATGGTGTAGTCAGGGGATGCTTGGAAATTATGAAGCATGACTGCATGACTCTGAGAGTGATGGTCAAGGTATAGGGACCCAGGTGGTTGCCTCCTTTCTCGAGAAAAGAACTTGTGAAGGAATGGATAAGTGTGCTAGGAGGTAGCAGGATCCACCCAAAAGTAGTGCTGCCAAGAGGCAACCTGGCCAGCCTGGTTGAAGACCATCAAACTAGGAATGGTAGCAGAGGAGGAAGTGGTGTGGAGCAGGATGGCAGTCAGATATAAACAGATGTCAGCAGAGTCATGTAAACAGAACTGACTTTGTAACCAGCAGCATTCTTCTGCCAAACAGGACTGAATTGGCATGACCACCTCAGCACAGAAATGAGGAAGTGCTGGCAGCACAGCATTATGAGGAGAGCTTTCAACTTTTCTGGAATGTCAGCACAACTGTTTTTCTCTTAGGGGTGTCTTTACACTAATGCATTACAGCAGGGGGAACAACCCAAGGGAACTGGATATCTGCAGTTGCAGGGCCTGCGGTTTCATTGATATCAGAGATTCAGTGAGAAGTTCTTCAGGAAAGATGGGTGCTGGGAAGACAAGATGAAAGAACTCTGTGAAACATCAGGGGAAACGTGTAGCTCTGCACTGGGGCAGTTAATAAGCCAACTGAGAGCTTATGGGTCAGGATTATTAAGCAGACCAATATGAGTAATATCCTGAGGATGTAGAGAATGAAGTCATCTTTAAACAATTGGGAGACACCTCTGGTTCTGATTGGAGGCTTGAAACATCCTGGTATCTGCTGAAGGGGCATGAGACTTACACACCAATGCAGGAAGCTTCTGGAGTGTGGTAATTTCCTAACATAGGTGATGAAAGTAACAAGGCAAGACACCTTGCTGGACCTGATTTTTCTAGACAGCAAAGAGCTGTCAGGCATTTGCAGGTCAGGGGCAACCTTGGCTGCAGTGACTGCAATGGTGGAGTTCAGGTTACTGGTAGAAGGGAGCAGGGCAAAAAGGATCGCATCCCTGGACTCCGGAGAGCAAACTTTGACCTCTACAGAGATCTGCTTGGAAGAATCTCTTGAGAGACTGTGATGGAGAGAAGATGGGACCAGGAGATCTGGCTCACTTTTAGCAATTCTCAAGGTTGATTCATCTTCACAAGCGGAAGGAATAACCAAATGTGGCAGGAAGGCTGCACAGATGAACAAAGAGCTCCTGACTATAGTAAGGGCACAAAAAAGGAAGCATACAAGAAGTGGAAGCAGTGAAAAGTGAACAGGGAGGAATATGCAAGCACTGTCCAAGCATGGAGGGATGTGCTTAGGAAAATGAAAACCCACCTCAAGTTAAATCTCGGGAGAGAAATGGGGGACAACAAAGCTTCAAGCACCTCACCAGTAAAAAGAGGACTAGGAAAATGTGAGCCTCCTGCTGAATGGGGTTGGGATCCTAGTAAAAAAGAAGGCTAAGGTAAATCAGTGTCTTCACCTCAGTTTGCTAGTACAATTCCATTCAGGAATCCTAGGTCCCTAAGACCAGTGGGACCTGGTCTCAGATCAAGAATGGGAAAGCCTTGATGCTCAGAGAACAAGGATCAAATTACAGAACACTTAAACAAAGTGAGACCTGATGCAGAATAAACTGAAGAGTGCAGAGAGAGCTTAATAGTGTCATTGTGCATCCACACCATTTTATTTTTGAAAAATCATGGTGATGAGTGGGAGGTTCCTGAGGACTGAAGAAAGCAAATGTCACCCTCACCTTGCAGAAGGAGTGTCTAGGAAACTGCAGGCCAGTCAGTCCCATGCTGATCCCCTGAAAGGTGATGGAACAAATCCTCCTGGAAACTGTTTCCAATAATATAAAGTACAGTAAGGTCTCTGGGAGTTGCCAGCATGGGTTAATGAATATGAAATCATGCTTAACCAAACTGATATCCTTCTATGGGATGACTGGCTTGGTGAATGAAGGAGAGCAGGGGACACAGTTTATGTCAAGTTTAAAAAGGCTTTTGACACAGTCTCTCATAACAGCCTCAAAGACAGTCTCATGAAGTCTGGACTAAGAAAAGTGGATAGGAAGGTGGACTGAAAACTGGCTGAACAGCAGTGCACAGAAGACTGATTGGTAGCAGAGAGTCCAGCTACAGACCAGTCACCAGTAGTCAGTACTATTAAAATATCTCATTAATGACTGGGATGATGGGACAGACCACACCTATAGCAAATTTGAAAATTATATGGAACTGAAATCAAGGATTGGATGGGAGTGCTGCCATCCAGAGAGGCTTGGACAGGCTGGAGAAATGGGCCTTCAGGAACTTCATGAACTTAACTTCCAGTTCTGCACCTCTGGACAACAACCCCATGCACCAGCACAGGCCGGGCACTGAGTGGCTGGAAAGCAGTTTGTGGGAAAATGACCTGAGGTGTTAGTGGACACCAAGCTTAGCATGAGCCACCAGTCTGCTTCTGTGGCTAAATTGGCAACCAGCATGCTAGGCTGCATTAGGCTTCCAGAACATGGAAGGAGGTGGTGGGTGCCCTCTTCTTGGCACTGATGAGACACTGGATCGTGTTTTGGGCTCCCAGGAACAATAGGGATATGGACCTACTGTAGGGCACCCACTTAAGGGTCACAAAGATGGATTAAGGGCTTGGAGCACATGTCATAGAAGGGGAGGCAGAGAGCTGGGAGTGTTCAGTCTGGAGAAAATGTGAAGATAAGAAAGTATGAGTGTGAGTGAAGAAGTATGGCAGCATGAGGAACAGCAAGCTGCTACAACTTGGGAATACAGAGTTGTTTTGGGTTTTGGAAGCAAGGTTCTGGTAGTGAGGGCAGGGGGCTGTCTTGTGCTGGATAGCTCCAGCCTGCTCCAGTGGATGAACCCTGCAGGGTATGGCTGAGCCCCTCAGCCAGGATGGAGATGCATCTATGGAAACTTACTTGAACAGAGAGCAAAACACACTGGGCAGAGAAGAGGAGGAGGAGGTGGGGAGGAAGAAGTGAGAAACAGCAGAGGAAGCACCAAGGTCAAAAAATAAGGGAGGAGGTACTCTGTGTTGTTGGAGTAGGTATTCTCCTTGCAACCTGTGGAAGAGACCACACTGTGATCTGTTGAGAACCCATGCTGGAGATTGGTCTGAAGTACTGGAGATCATGGGGAGAACCCAACCTGAAGCAGACTGTGTGAGGGAAGGAGTTGGAGAGAGGATCTGTGATGTACTGACCCTCTGCCACTGTGCACTGCTTGGGCTGGGGAGGGGAGTCTGGAGTGAGGTTGAGCGTGGGAGAGGGAGGGAAAGAAAAGTGTTGGTTTACTGTTTGTCTTGGTTTCTCACAACCCACATCTGTTTTAGTTGATAAATTAATTTTCCTAAGTAGAGTCTGTTTTGCCCATTACAGTAACTGGTAAGCAATATCCCTGTCTTTATCTTGACCATGAGCTTTCTCATCCTGTTTGCAGTGGCTGTTGTGGACATCTGGCTGCTAGCCAAGGCTAACACCACCACAGTGTTAGTATGAAACGTTAGTTTCCAGTGTTGCCTGTTCTTAAATTATTTTATTAAGTCTATGCCAATACTTTGTCTCAAAAAACAGTTCACCTTAAAGAAAATTCAGAAAGCTCTCACTTCAGCATTTTTTCATGATTTGGCCTAAATCATTCTGTCATGAGCCAAATAGTAAATTTTTTTAATACTGATTTCCTTTGAGAACAGAAGCTACAACTTTATACAAGATACAGAAGATTACTGTGACTTGTACCAGCAATGACTCTTTTGAGTTCTAAGTAGTAATTAAAATAAAGACTAGCAGAAGATAAGGAAAATGAGAACTAAGTATTATAGAAAGAAGACTTTAGTACACTAGTTCTTAGAAATGCATCAGAAGCTCACATAATTCCTTCTGTATGTCCTGCACAGTGTGTCATTCATCAAACTTTTAACTGAAAAATCTACAAAGACACAGTTCTCTATATTAACTGCAGTCCACTTAATATGCTTTACTTCCTTCCCAGTGGCAAATCACTTGTGAAAAATTGTGCATGGTAAAGACTGACTAGACAGAACAGCTTCAAGCATAGAAGTACTAGAATTATGAAACTAGCATAAAACTTGAGTTTGTATTTTGAAAGGATAAAATTCTTTTTAAATGTTACAAGTTACTCAGATACCATCTGCCTTTTATGGAAGTAGCTGAGAGGCACCTGGTGTTAAATTTTTGTTTGCAAGTTTGACTACATAAAGTATTCTACAATTAAGTACATAGTCAAATTAAGGATGTTATAGGAAGGTGTCAGTGAGCATGGAAATTAATTTAGTATGGCTATTTAAAGATTACTAACATGTCAGTTAAGTCTTCAAACTAATTTCTTGTTTATATACAGGATGTGAACAGGTGTATTGAGGCTCTTGATGAGCTTGCATCCCTTCAAGTCACAATGCAACAAGCTCAGAAACATACAGAGATGATTCTAACTCTTAAGAAGGTGAGATTCACAATGTTAATTAAAGTAACCTATATGTTTTTTAAATTGATATCAGCTTTTTTTTATTACTGGGATACTATGTCTAGTTTGGGTCCCTACAGTTCGAGGATGATGCAGACAGGCTGGAGGGGACCTAAAGGAAGGCCATCAAGTTGATCAAAGGGCTGGAGGACCTCCCTTTTAAGGAAAGACTGAAGGGTTTAGTTCTTTCCTTCCTGAAGGGAGGACCTCATCATAGTATTCCAGCACCTTAAAAGGCAGCTGCAAAGAGAGTGTCAAAGCTCTCTCTTCATAAGGAGACATATGAGGAAGATGAAGTGTAATGGGTACAAGTTGCACTGGGAAAGGTTTTACCTTGATATTAAAAAATAAACTTTTTTCCAGTGAGAACAATTGTTCACTGGAACAGCCTCCCCAGGGATGTGGAGGAGTCCTCATCGCTGGAAGTTTTCAAGATGCAGTTGGACAGGGGGTTCGATTAACCTGATCCAGGCTCTCTTTTCCATGAAGGGTTGGACAAGGAGATCCCTCAAGGTCCTTCCCCACCTGGCAGTTCTTACTTTCTTTGATACATCAGAGAATGGGAAAGTCTGTCATTTCGGGTTAAATGAAGAACTTCATCTAGCGCGTAATGAAATTACATAGGCATTTAAATACCTAAGTGGAGCTCATTGTTTTATTACTTTGATTTCAGATACGGAAATTCAAAGTTAGCCAAGTTATCATGGAGAAATCTACAATGCTATATAACAAGTTCAAGACCATGTTTCTTGTTGGGGAAGGAGATTCTGTTCTTTCCCAAGTACTAAATAAATCACTTGCTGAGCAGAAGCAGCATGAAGAAGCTAACAAAACCAAAGAACAGTGGAAGAAAGGAGCAAACAAAAAGGTGGAAAAGGAAAAGGACCAAACAGGTAAGTCATGTGGTTTTAGTTTTTTGTCATATAAAAGACTTAGTCTCTATTAATTTCTGAGACAGCTTCAAAACATCCACGATGTAGGAATTCTGCCCACCTATGAAAACCTTTACATAACTGAAATAGTCAAGGATAAAACTGCTATAACTAACTTTCAAATTCAAGAGCGTAATGTTTTCCATGGCCATGTTATTTCTTATTACCTGAAGGAAAAGGCTTTTGTAAAAATTGAGTTTAGCATTTTTTACTTCTTTAAATTTTCTAACTTGATTACATTACAGGATAAAAAAAAAAATTAGACATGAGGTAGAATTGCATACTACCATTGTTGCAGTTTAACCCCAGCCAGAAACCAAGCCCCACCCAGCCACTTGCTCAGTTACCCACCAGTGGGACTGGGGAGAGAATCAGAAGGGTAAGTGATAGAAAACTCACAGGTTGAGATAAAGACAGTTTAATAGGAAAAGCAAAAGCCACACACACAAGCAAAGCAAAACAAGGAGTTCATCCCATGGGCATGCAAGTGCTCAGCCATCCCCAGGAGAGCAGGGCCCCATCACACATAACAGTGACTTGGGAAGAGAAACACCATCACTCCAAGCATCCCTCCTCTTCCCCCTTCTTCCCCTCAATTTATATACTGAGCATGATGTCATATGGTACGGAATATCCCCTTGGTCAGTTTGGGTCACCTGTCCCAGCTGTGTCCCCTCCCAGCTGCCCATGCACCCTGAGGCTCCTTGCCAGCATTGGCATTATGAAAAGCAGAAAATTCCTTGGCTCTGTGTAAGCCCTGCTCAGCAATGACAAAAACATCTCTGCGTTATGAACCTTGTTACCCTATTACCAACCCAAAACAAATCCAAAACACAGCCCATACTAGACACTGTGAAGAAAACTAAGTCTACCCCAGCCAAAACCTTCCATTCCTCCCATGCCTAGACTTCCACCTGTCAATGGAACTTGCAGCTGCTTCATTCCCTTCATTAGCCTCTTCCTGTATCATGCATGCTCTACCTTGTGTAGCAGCAACTTTTAAGTACTTCTGTACTACTCCTGTGATGCAACTTCAGTAGTTCAGTCTAACAGAACTACTATTATGGGAGAATAAATGTTTATGCTCTTAACAGTACTATCACAGATAAATCAGTAATGTACAAGTACAGCATAATATTGAAAGCTTTCCATAGTAAGCATGCTCAGTAATACATCAGTAGTAAAATAGATAGTTGCCTTTTTAAATATGTTCAAATGTATTTAAATCCTTGAAAATGTAGGAATTCTACTCATCTATTTAAATTATTTAGATCCTTAATCTCCACAAGCACCTCACAGAAATTATATTTACTTTGAACTTGAACTGTGGGAGCAAAACTGTTTTAGGAAATCATTTGAAAATTACACACCTGGATCTGGAATAAACAAATTACTGTAATTGAGGTGATAAAGGATGCCAAGGATTCAGAAAAACTGTAGATGATATGCTACTTTATTTCTAATTGCTATGGAAGCAAGGATGATGATAAAATCCAAACATTTTATGGTGAGAGAATGTGTGATCTAGTAGATGTTCCATACAGATCTTTCCCCAAACCAGTGATCAGCACAACGAATACGTTAACAAAGGGCTAAACTGAAAGACTTCCTACACATTGTCTGGCTAGTGAAGCCACTCCAGATAAGGTTAACACAACTTCAGCAAGACACAGTAAAATACCATATTGTTACCCAGTCACAGAGAATGGAAAGAACTTCTGTCAGAGTAGGGGGATATTTTAGGGAAGTAGTTTTTTCTTGATTTGCTATAAAGAGAAATTCTGATCCTTATGTGCACTCTTCTGCCCAAACTGAACTGCTGAACTATGACTATCTTTACAAAACACAGTAATGTAATTGATTGTACTTGACGTACAGCATCAGATTCCCTTTAGTAACAAGAGATTATAGCATTTACTGTTTTATTAAATGCCTCCCATGACATTCAAGTTCAGAATTGATTCTGAGCAAGTGTAAATAGATACACTACTAGAATGTCATCTTTAAATGATCTTGTCTGCTTTTTAGCATGTCTTAGCTTGTAAGAATTCAGATGAGAAACATCGTGAATTTTTTTCTTGCTGTAGTACAGTAGTTTAATAGAGGGGGTTTTTTTATAAACCTGGAACTTGAAGTATAGGATTCAGTTCTGACTTAGTCATTTGTTCCTCAGCAGTTCACTCAAAATTCACTGGCTTGTAATATCAGAGCAAAGCATGTAGTCATGACCGAAATTAAGTTAGGTATTCCTGCTTGGACTTCACTAAATACAGCTTCTACTCCATATTTTGTTTTCCTGCTTGCAAATTGCGTGCTATAACTAACCACTTTTACTTTTTATATACACTCTCATATTTTGATTACACACATTTATTTGTTAGAGTTGAGAGTAAATGATATGTGGTGGACTATTAACTTGTACAGTTAAGAGTATCAAGAATCCCCATAAATGGTCCGACCAGGTTAGAATAGTAAACAGAATTCACTGCTGAAGTATATTCTTTGACTGGTCAGAATACAAACAAGCATTAGTCCTATATCTGTAGCATAGCAAGCACAAGAAGAACTTGAAATTGCATGAAAGATATACGCTGTTCAATTCTCATTACTAGAATTATGGGATGAGGCACTTTGCATGGAATTTTCAGGAGTTGAAACCATATCAGTTGCTGTCTTTTGTATTGTTTCAGGTGTGTGGGTATCAAGGTGAGGAGAAAACACTTATAATGCTTGATTTGATAAAGAAATTATCTGGGGCTTTTGAGTACAGTTTTGCTGTCTGCAGTACTGCTTTCCTGCACTTTCATTTTAAAGGTTCAAAGGTTCTGAATGGAGGGTCTGAAGCCCAGGACACCAACCAGTTACAACACAATGGAGAAAGCGCTGAGGAAAAGAAAGATAGGCATGAAGTTGGCAGTAAGAAAAAGTGAGTTAATAACCTTGCTGAGCTAAGGTTTTGTTCTGCTCTAGCTTAATGATGTAAAATAGAACAGCAGTAGATTGAGGTGACTTAACCATGTTGGCATACTGTTTTCTTCACTGAATTTTGTCTCAACTTCAGAGAATGATAATAGCAAGTAAATCTTCTGTTTAAGTTTCGAATTTACATTTTAAAAGTTATCTCACTCACTGCTGTAGTGGAGACTTAACAAAATTGCAGGATGTCCTGTTGTAGGAGAGAATCAGCATGCGGTGGGACAGGGCAAAGTAAAAGCTTTTTCCTTTATTTTAGACTACTCAATGCTATTAAGTTGGAAGCAAAGGAAGCCTGAACCCAATCTTATAGAAACAAATGGGATTTATTAATTTTTTTGTGAATTCATGTATTCTCATCAATAGCCAAGCTGCTTTAATTAGTATTCTACAGTGTAGCTATAGAATTGCTCAAATGCAGATAAACTGCAGGCTAGAACATAGACCTGAGAAATTCCAGAACTTCAAATGCTTATTGATGCACTTACCATTTCCAGACAAGAAGTCCTAAGAGAGCTTGAATTTGTCAGGAGGTTAAGTATTTAAACCTTGGTCTTACTAAAAAATGCTGTTTTGTAAACAGAACAGGCAGTGAATCTCCTACAGCATATGGAGAAATACACAACAGAATGTAGCTTCATGCAGGTAAACACAACAAAACAAAAAAACGCCTTAAGATGAAATTTAATTTGGTATTTGATATGAGGTGTCCCCAGAAGTACTGACTTCTGATTACACAGCTTTCAGAAGTTTGGGAGTTTTTGAGCAGTGATGCCAAATATTCATTTGGTCTGAGCGAGCAGCATGCTACAGGAACATAGTGGAGTTGCAAGTGTAGGTTCCTCATACAGGTTAGACATTGTAACCTGCTGCTTAAATAAGTGATTTGGCCAATCACACAGTGTGGTACTAACAAGGTGCAACACTCAAACTACTTGGCATTAACATCAAGGCAGTTCAGTAGTTCAGTTCTATTCCTCTAATAGAATATACTTGGCCAAGTATTTAAAAAAAAACAACTACTAAACTTGCTTGTCCAGGGTAGACTATTTTCATGGCCTGCTTCTTTCCTCATTCTTCTTCTAGAACCTGACAACACTTGGATTTTTGAGTGGTAGGAAGACAATCTCAGTCAGATTGCCCTTTGTATTTGTGATTAAAAGAATTAAGAAATTTGGGTGCATGTTTGACACCTCAATGGACATTGGTCAAAAGAAATGTAAGGCCAGTACTCCAGACAGTTACGCAACATGCCTGGAAAAGGCTGTTGCATATAGTGTTTCAAAAAAGTAACTTTGAGGCAAGACAATTTCTAACTTTAATACTTCAGTAATTGTGATTGTGTCTGTAGAACTTGCAAATATATTTTCCATGCATGAGCTAGTGAGGGTATCATGTTCTGCTAATAAACACTTATATCGTTAAGTGTATGTGATGTTTGCTGTGGCTTTGAATTCTGTACTCTTGACACAGTCAAAGTCTTTCATAAACACAGAAAGAAACCCACTTTACAAAAAAAACTTTATGTCTACTTTGGTACAGTCTCTTTGAATTTACTGTTGGCTAACAGCTGTAAACCAGATTTTATAACACCTCATGCAAATATTTGCATATTGAGAAATACATCCACATACCTGCTCTGAATTCAAGTACACTCCAGACTCTCCATCATACAAACTTCCTTTCAGTGTTTTTCATACATTTTTATTTACAGTATCCAGTTGCTTAGAAGTGAGACACAAGTAAGCAAAATAAGTATTATCAATGTTAAAAACACCTGTGTGGTTCCCACTGCTGACTCTAAGCATATAGTTTGTAAACCTCTTCAATCACAGTGCTGTCTATTCAGTTCTGAACTTTTCTCCTGATAGAGGGGAGATATGTCTGTACCTTTCTGAAGAGGTACGTCAAAAATTTTGGAAGACTGAAGTTGTGTAATATTTCTGAACTGATTGGCACTTAAGAATATCTTTCAGTTCTTGTTTGTTAAAAATACATACTGCTGCCTGAAGTTACCTGTCTTCGGGAGACAGTGGATTGATTATTTCTGGCTACGCAGGGACATGTGGTAAGGTATGTTAAGCCAGAGCACTTTTCCACCTAAACTGACATACCTTTGGCAGCAGACTGAGGAGAATTGCTTTAATGGAATACAAATCGAGTTTTGAATGACTGCTATTCACAGCCCATCACATACATCAGTAGTGATGCCAGTCACTACCATCTTAGCTTCAGATATGAGGGCCTAGCGTTTTCGGTATGATACTACCGCTGGTATCACTACCAGCCTCCTTGTCCAAACTTCATCTACTGTGATAAATGTGCATCAGCATTGCTTGCTCTAGACTGTACAATCACATGGAGTAAGTCTTTCTTGCTGCATTTTTTATGGTCAATGATGTTGCATTATTTTGTTTCTAGGACATGTGAAGAGAGAGAGCTTGAAAAGACAGCAGATGATTCTGCCTTTGAAAACAAATGACATCACAGGAGCATTTTTTTTGAATTACAAATTAAAGAGGATTGTTAAGTTTTGCATTTGAAATCTATAGACTGCTGAAATTCTAAATAATTTTATAAGCATAGTATTTTAAAGTTAAATTTTGTGGAATAAAAGCCCCTTTAGTCTTGGTTTTAAAGTATGTAAACACTTTTGCCAGTAGTTTTATCCAGTATTAACAGGTAACACATTTCAAAAGTCAGAAATCCCAGTGAGAAGGCAAATGCTTACAAGTTAAAGGACTTAGAGCTGTAGTATATTTTTTAACTTACTATTGTATGTTTGTCTAGCTAATAGCAGGAAAAAGTGTAAATACTTCTAATTTTCCAATTGCTTCATTTGTATAAAACCTCCTCTCTTCCTATGATACTGACCTCTGTTTGTCCATAGGTTTTCAACTCTTGCTGGGGATGTCTTTTCACTGTTTTGTAGGAGTTGAAAGCAGCGTTTTTGTAGCTGTTACAATGTTAATGTATGAGTATACCTAACTGTTTTTTTTAAATAAGTCTAGTTCTGTTTTTGCAAAATGCATTGTGCCAATTTACTGTAATGTGGCTGTATGGTATGCTTTTGGTATAGTAAGTATACTGGAAAGAGGTGTGGTATTCTCACAGAACCTGTTGATGCACAATGGTTGGAAAACGGTGTCTTGAACAATTTACGGAATTAAAGAATTTAATAAAGAGAGAGTTGTATAGACAAAACCATTCATAGGAGCAATGAGAGTCTGATTTTAGTACTATTTTGATTTTATTGCTTTGGCATTAACTTGGGGACACCTAACTTGAATTTTAACAGAAACACTGGTAAATTATTTTAAGAAAAGTTCCTGAAGGCATGAAAGGGAACACAACAGGTACAAGTTTCTCTGGAAGCTGTTTCTGAAACACACACTTTGCCTGATATCAGTAATAGGAACAACTTATGTGTGGTATTTGATAGCGGCCAGCCAGGTTAAAAATTAAGAGTTTAATAGTTCTAAGAATCTTCAGAGAATCACAGAATATCTTCAGTTGGAAGGGACCCACAAGGATCATCAAAGTCCAGCTTCCTAGCCCTGCATGTGCCTTAGAGTATCACCCAAATGCTTCTTGAACTCTGTCAGGCTTGGTGCTGTGACTACTCCCCTGGGGAACCTGTTCCACTGCCCAAGCACCCTCCGGGTGAAGAACCTTTTTCTAATATCCAACCTAAACCTCTCCTGACAAAACTTCAGGCCATTCCCTCAGTCCTGTCACCAGTTACCACAGAGAAGAGATCAGTGCCTGCCCCTCCTCTTCCCCTCACAAGGAAGTTGTGACTGCAGTGGGGTCTCCCCTCAGTCTCCTCTTCTCCAGGCTGAACAGACCAAGTGACCTCAGCCGCTCCTCATACGGCTTCCCCTCAAGGCCCTTCACCATCTTTGTTGCCCTCCTTTGGACACTCTCTAAGAGTTTAATATCTTTCTTATATTGTGGTGCCCAAAACTGCACACAATGTTCAAGGTGAGGCCACCGCAGAGCAGAGCAGGACAATCCCCTCCCTCGACCAGCTGGCGATGCTTTGCCTGATGCCCTCCGGGACACAGTTGGCCCTCCTGGCTGCCAGGGCACTGCTGACTCATATTCAACTTGCCATCGACCAGGACCCCCAGGTCCCTTTCTGTGGCACCGCTTTCCAGCATTTCATTCCCCAGTCTTTATTTACATCCAGGGTTGCCCCATCCCAGGTGCAGAATCCGTCACTTTCTCGTGTTGAACTTCATATGGTTGGTGATTGCCCAGTGCTCTTGTCAAGGTCTCTCTGCAGGGCCTCCCTGCCTTCAAGGGAGTCAACAGCTGCTCCCAATTTAGTGTCACTGGCAAACTTAATTAGTATTACTTCAAGTCCTGCAGCCAAGTTGTTAATGAATATAGTGAAGAGAACTGGGCCTAAGATGGAGCCCTGTAGAACCCCACTGGTGACAGGTCACCAGTCTGATGTCATCCCATTCACTATGACCCTCTGTGTTCCACCCATGATCCAATTGCTCACATACCACATCCTGTCCTTATCCAGCTGTGTGCTGGACATTTTGTCCAGAAGGATCCTGTGAGAGACAGTATCAAAAGCTTTACTGAAATCCAAAAAGATTACATCAACTGGCTTCTCTTGATCAGCTGTGTGGGTTACCTTGTCATAGAAGGAAATCAGGTTGGATAAGCAGGACTCTCCTCTCCTGAAGCTGTGCTGGCTCTGACCAATGCCTGCATTGTCCTTCAGGTATTTTTCAGTAAATTCCAGAATAAACTTCTCTGTTACTTTACCAGGCACTGAAGTGAGACTGACAGGCTTGTAGTTTCAGGGCACTGAGACCCCCGTGGGCCGTCATAGGTGTTGAAGACAGAGGCAAAGAAAGCCTCTGCCTTGTCTCTGTCCCTGTTTGTGAGGTGACCATCCTCATCCTGTAACAGGCTGATGTTTTTCTGCACTGCCTTTTGCCACTGACGTATTAAAGAAAAACCCTCTTTTTATCACTCCCACATTTCTGGCCAGCTTCAACTGCAGTTGAGCTTTGGCTGCATGAATTTTTTCCCTACAGTGCAAAGCAGCATGTCTGTATTTCTGCCATGTTGCCTTGTCCATGCTTCCACTGGGCATACATATTCTTGGTCTCCCTTGGCTCCCAAGAAAATTCCTGCTCAACCAAGCTGGCCTCCTGCCTCACCTGCCTGGCTTACTTGAAATTGACTGCTCCTGTGCTCTAAGGAGGTGCTATTTACAAAGTGACCAGCAGTGATGGACCCAAATCTTGTTATGGGGTTATTGGGGAAGGCAACAGTGTTCCAGCTGTGTGTATCACTTTGTATTGTGTCACCTTCGAGGCAGGAACAGTAAAGCACAATTACAACCTGATGGAGACCACGACTTCAGAACCCTTAACAGGCACCATTCAACAAGGAAGAGTTTCCAGTATTGAGACATGACCAAAACAGCATAGTATCCACTACTGAGAAGTCACATTATTTCTTGTTTACATGCCTTGCAAATTGCTGCCATGGCCTCTTCAGTCAGCCCACCTGGATTTTTTATGGTTCTTTTGTTCTTACCCATGGTATGGAGAAAGGGGATTTCTCATAAATAAAACAAGGTATACAGACTTTCCCCATTTCAAGTTCAGCGGCTTGGTACAGTCTTCACTTTTGTTTGTAGTTCTGCTCTTACAGAAGTGCCAAGCAGCTTGATATTCAGTAATAGGAAAAAGCAATTCCAGCACTCCATACATCACAACCAGGGGAAGGTCAGTAGCTTCAGCACTGCTTTCAAACTTCCATGTTTTCCAGAATCTGGAAGTGACAGATTTATCTTGAAAATAATGGGGTTTTAACCTGAAATTATACCCTTCTATGAAGTAACTTCTTATTCTCTTACCTCCTAATTTGGAGAGATGAAACTACTTTTTGTTTTGCCTCTTCCCCCCTCCTTTTTTTAACAAACTAGAATAGTAAACTGCATAACAGTTTTAGGATCCTAGCCTGAACCTCCACTTCACTTCCATGGTTTACAAAAGAAAAAAATCCCCACTAGTGACCAGAGGCACAGAAAAAGGCGTGAAAAGCCTGAAATCAGAACTTATTACCTGACCCTCACTGCACAAACAGTATTCTGTTTATTGTGTTCAAAAATGCTTTTTAGATATCTTTGCAACTTTGCACTTTTTTTTTAATATGTAACAGTGGATGTTTTTTTTTTTCCCATGCTAAATATGCCACTCCAGAGACCAATGGTGTCTCCCCACACATAAGCTGCTGCTGGTGTCTATTTGGAGTAGTTTCACTGAAGTTTTACACAGCGTTACAGGTAGATAAATTACCTGCTTCTATAAGCTGTCCCTAAGCACAACACATTGTGTTTATTTTTGGTCTTAATACTCTGTACACTGGCTGTAATGTTAAGATGAGGCAGGATTGTGGGTTCGGTAATGTGGGAGAGCCAACAGAAGAATATTTATTTCAACATTCAAACAACACTGTTCACCAGCAGCTGGATTTACGGAGCTATTTGCTACATTTGTACTGCAGACTTCTTAATATTAGAACATGCTGCATGCTTTCTAAAGGTTTCCTCACTGTATTGAGGACTACAAATTGCATACATTTTTTCATCATTCCTTACCTACTCCGTTGTCAATCTCTGTCAAGATAGAAGCACATGGACATTTAGGCATCTGTACCAGCCTTAACAAAAACACTGTCCATATTGACAAACTGGTACTACTTCCACTCTACCTGTGTGAAGTTGCAAGCCATCTAAAACTCTCTTTTCACTGTCAGTTAAAGGGGGAAGAGATGCTAGATGTGCCTGGGGAAAGCCTCACACTCATGAATGACTGCACAAAACACAGTGGCAGTCAGTTACAGTAGCACTTTGTAGGAACACCTTGGCTGCCTTGGAAATTAAAGTCCCAAGCTGCAGGCACTTACAAAGGTTAATGATTAAATACTGAAGCCTCTTTACAAAGCAGAACCCACTGACGTGATTACTGGAAGTTAAAACACGTCTTGGAAAGATCTTTCAGTTCAAAGCAGTATAATTAAGATTTTGAATACAGCAGTTTCCCACACTAAGTAAAAAACATGCAAATAGTTACTAAATGCTAAAATTGCTTGCAAAGCTTTTCATGTGCAAAATGAGTATGTGCTTGTGTAATGAAATGGAAGGTGTTTATATACCCCAAATGAATAGCCTTCAGGTCTTGAAGAGGGTACCTCAAGTCAAACCTGCAAGTTCAGTCACCATGGCAGCTCCCCAGTACGAAACTGTCTTTGGCAGATGGGCACAATGATTGGCCTCCACAGATTTTGAGTTTTGGCAATCTCCAGCACTTCACAACAAACTGCTCTTAAGGGGAACTACTGACATGGCTGTACAGCTGACCATCAGACAAGCAGCATTCTCATTCAGTTTCCAAATACAGATAATTACTATACAGTGGATTTTTCATGTTTCCACATTAGTCACGAGGTGTATTTTATTGAAACCTTAAGAAACTAAAACAACTTTCACTGTAACCCTTGAACCTGTTTTTGTAAAGATGTTAATGGAAATCCTCACATAAGCACTTTTCAATTTTGACCATCCCTTTGTATCAAGCCCCTTATACCAAAAAAAAAAGAGGTACTGTGTTATTGAAAAGGATGCCAAATCCACCTAATTTTCACACAAGTGTTTTAGAGCTAACACATCTGTCACATCTGTTTCAGAGATAATGGGTCCCCATGCTGCTGCTTCAGTTGAGATGGATGCAAAGATGAAGCTCCTGATTGTGTCATACTCTGTCCATGCAGCTGCTTGGGCTTTTACTGTCTGAATTTACTGCCTGTTTACAAACCAGAACTAACCTAAATTCACAAAATCTGACTGACTCTGACTGACTGACTTGGAAGGTCAAATCACCTTCCAAGATGCCTGAGTGTCTTTGAACTGTGTCTCTTGAAAGATACAAATATAATTTATGAGAGTTGAGACCGACTAGGCAGTCAAACTTAAGTTTCACAAGGAATAAGGCTGATTCTTTCTGAAGAAAGAAATCACAGCTATGCACAAAATTTAAAGCAAAGTTAGCTGTGACAGCAGCATCCTTACTTCAAGAATCAAGTTCACTACAGCTTAAAATACTGTGCAACCCTACTGAGTTGCTCATCATTCAAGTACATGGGGCTTTTGGAGTAACATTGTAAGTGCCAGATTACCACTGGGAAGTGACACTGTATATATGAGTCACATTTTGTTTTGGAACTTCACAGCAGCAGTAAATCAAAGGAACATCTCCTCTTCCTCAGTATAAGAAACAGAGTTTTGTATCACCATCTTGTCAGCAAGGCAAAAACTTTGATGAGGGAAAGAATCTCCAAGACCTTTGGGAAGTTTGAAATAACTTGAAGAGGTTCGTGCTGCCTAATAACCAAATGTTTAAAAAAGATCAAAGCAAAAAGCCACCCACAAGTTCAGGTTAATGCTTTTGAGATTAAACTACTAAACACACAGAGGAGGGATTATAAAAAAAAAAACTTTCTCATTTTACATCATGAACTAATAAAGCTGCTTTGAAGTTCTGATCACCAAAAAACTCACAGCATTTAACAAGTTGCTAAAACACAAATACCCAGCTGGTGTCATAAAAATTTAGTTACAGACACTGAGTGCTGTGCTGGATTTCACTTAGAGGACTAATTCAGAAAGACATGTCAAATCAAGACCAGACCCAGTTGTCCTGTGACAGCTTCTGGGAAGTATCTTTAAAAACTGTGACTTCACGTAACCTTTTTGTTTCCTTTGTTATTTAAATTAAATCATTAAATATGAAGTAGGACCAGGTCACACAAACAGCGAGCTTCTAATAAGAGTTCTCTGTTTTGTAGTTAAGCACTGAATGCTCCTAACTCCCACACCCAGAGTGTGGCCAGCTTCTCTCTGCCTGACTGGAAGTATGGCACTGGCCCTCTAAAATTTCTTAATTTGCAGGGACACCAATTTTGAAATAGATTTGACAGCAACTTTTTTAATGGAAAGAAGGTAAGTGGGTTGGGTGAGAGAGCATACTGAGGCAAATTATTTTAATGAAAGAATAAACTCACATTTTGGCCACTCCCTTTTGCCTACAGCTAAAGGAAGAAACCCCCAGACAAAAACCTGACTGCATAGAACTTATGCTGAACTCAGCATAAGAAGCCATCAAACAAGCAAACAATATATTTAGAAATTATGCCAGCTGTCTTTATGATCCGAGATCCAATACTGAAGAGGACTGGAAAGAGGAGGCAAATACTGCAGCTGCAGTTGCAACCAGAGCTGTGTTGCGGGGGCTTTTTAAACATCAGCACCACAAAGCAGTCTAGTCCCAGCAGCTGGACTTGCAACAGTTGTGGTGGGCAAGGCACTCCGTTTTTTGCAGATTCCTGTAGGATAAAAGAACTATCACCATCTGCTGTTATCAGTGCTTGATTTACTAAAATACAACAGCTGGCTGGCTTACAAGCAGAAAAAAAAAACTAACCTTTTTTCTTTTGTTCCTAAAAAAAGCACAGATTTATATTCATGTGACCTAATACACCACCAGAAAGCAGACAGGTATATGAGTGATCACTGGAGTCCTGCAAATGCTCAAGATACCTTTGTTTCAGGACATCTAAGATAATCAAGTAAGCTCTGGAAGAATCTGCAGCTACAGGACCTGAACAGAATTCAGTTTGTCATTTTGCTGTATGCAGATTGTCAGAGTAGGCTGTCTTTACACTAATGAGAATTAGCTGAGGTTTTCAAAAGAAAAGCAGTTAGCACTACAAACTTTCCTAAACTGCAAAGAACTCCAGTAATAATCCTCTTAACTCCAGAAGACTTTAAAAAAAAGTACATTCTGTCTTGACAGAGCTTCAGTTTAACATCAGACTACAGGAAGTACAAATTGGTCACATTTTAATAAAAAACATCATTACTTACAGTAACAGAATACTTCAAAAAAAGTGCACAGTGAACACTGTGCACTGCAAACAGTTAACAAAATTATTTGAAAGGCAGGCTACAGTTCATTAATCAGTGAAATGTAGTTTATTCTTCACAGAATGAGTCCTCAGAGTCACAAACCATGGACAGCAGTAGCTTACAGATTGGAAGCACCCCCATTTGCAGGCAAGATCCAAGAATTTAACCGTAATTCTGAGCTGCTTTCTCAGAAAGCATTCTCCTCCCTACAAATTCAGTGCCCTGCACCCCTATTCATAGATGATGAGTTTTCAAGGTAAGATGTCCATGTTCTCATCCTGGGAGGTTTACAGATCCTTGGATGCACAGAACTCCTCAAAATCATGGCTCTTTTGCCAGGCGTTCTCTTCTTAAACATCTGTATTTTTAGTCCATAGTCTCCAAACCGCTGTAATGTTGTAAAAGTGTATTATATTTTTCCATGCTAACTTAGCTTTTACAATCATACTTAGAAAGCATAACAGAAAGACTTCAAGTGCAAAGGGCTCCTTCCACCTCAGGGCAGAGGGTTACAAACCTAACCCAAAACCCAGCAGTATGCTCAAAACTCAAGCTCTCCAGTGGTTTTAACAGCCAGAGCAACAGATTCAACAATGTAGTTTTCACTGAATTCACTCTGGCACATGGCAGTTTCAGTTGAAAATCCCAGGATCAACATAAGGATATGCAAGAAACTCCCCCAGTTTATTGCCTTCTGCATCATAATGGAGCATCCGAAAACAAACATCACAGAAGAAACAAGGATCCTCTGGTGCCAGACTGTCTCTGTTGGTTACCCACCTGCAGGTTACAAAACACAAGTGTTTTTCACGAGTCCAACACATTTGTGACAAACATCTCAACATTTTACTTACAGTTGGGGATGGCAGCACCAAACATCAGTAATATTATACAGAGCAGGTACTACCAATATTGCATATTTCCCACTCCAGGCACACAGCTTATTTCCAAACTCCACACCCATTCACTGTCAATCCCAGCTGCTACAGCAGCACTTCTGAGGAACTCCTCAAACCTGCATAGCTGGTAGAGTGCCTCAGAATAAAAAATTAAAAGGAATCTTCTGTCCACCCTGTGGCCATTTAAGTCACCCTGTTTTCCATTAATGTAAGAAACTGTGATACAGAGCAGACGTGACTGACCTAAACTACTTTGAGAAGTAACGAAATCCATTTATGAGTCTAAAAGTAGGACCTGGATGATGCAGACAAGAAAGGAGAGGACTGCTGCACACTCCACAAGCACTGAAGTTACCATGAACACAAGTTAACATGTAAAAGGAGGGCCTGCCATGTCACTGAGCAACTAATTTATGCTCTGACTCTAAAGGTCATTAACAGCTGTAGTGATTACAGATGCTATCTGTAAAGATTAGAACACACAGGACAGCCAGCCAAAGCAGCTCTGCTGTCCATGGTTTATCATGTCCTCACTTATGCTTAGTGCATAATTCTGGTTTTAATTTCATGAATTTACACCACCTCTGGTAATGCCCTCCCCACCCCATCTTTCCACCATACTGACCTTTGGCTCCACCTCCCCTTATGGCCAAATGCCTCCCAGATTACAGCCACTTGTAATGGCATCCTAGGGGCTCTGCTAGGAACACTAGGATGGGCTCCCACCACAAAGGGAATTGGCTCTTTGCCTGATTCCAGGGAAGTCTAAGGCCAAACAAGCAAGATAGCAAAGATGCAGCTGCTGTGTCAAACTAAGGCTGAGAGCATAAGCTACCCTGGGGGGAAAAAAAAAGGGCAAAAGGTGATTTTGCAAATAAATCTTTCAGACCTATAAAATCAGGGAGCCCAGCCTAGTCTATGAAACTCCTTTAGAGGAATTTCCACTGTCTATTAAAGTCTTTTTCATATCTAAATTAAAGAGCATAAAGAACACCATATTCACATACTCCTCTCTTAACTGCAGAAAATCTGCATCACAAGAAGTTCCTTCAAGTACTACAGAGCACACAGTTTTCAGGTAGAGGTTAGGAGTTTCCTGTGGAAAAAGTTGCATGCCTTTTAAAAATCTCTAGATCTTACTATATTAGACAGATCTATTCTTGCTTAGATGCCAGATTAAACAAAAGCTCTGTATGACTTCTGGTAAATGCATTTGCAACACATGTCTTGCAAAGGGGGAAAATGCAGCATTACTTTCAAAAGTAACTGATTGAGAGCCGAGCTCTATGTATGCAACACAATATGAGCCAAATAATTAGCCTTTTCATCATTTTAGTTCTTTTGAACCTCCTGAATCATCAACCCCAAAAGAACGCTACCTGCAGGAGGCCTTTTCCTAGTTAGAGAGAGAACTGCTCAAAGAGTGAAGATTATTATTATCATTATTATGAAATACATACAGAGCTTTGATTTCTACTTTATCAGCACCTAGAGAGACTTATTTAAGAAGATAATAGAATCGAGAATGTAGCATACCTTGCTGTGTACATTTTGCACACAAAGCATTTTCTGGTACATAGCCAGTGTTTCTTGATTAGCAAGGGATATAGGTTCCTGTCCAGACAGTCATTGTGATGAATGAGCCTTGAGGGAAATACATAATATACAATAAAGACTCTGCCACACTGGAATTTATCTGATGATAAGCACAGACATTGAATATGGTATGATTTAAATTCCTGTGTAAACTCTGACTAGATTTCTGCTTAACATTCCTTGACACAGAAGAAAATTTGGAGATAGACTGCTAGTTGCACCATCTGTGGATTTTATAGTCACAAGTAAACTCAGTTTGCACACTAACTCAGAAGTCTTCAGATCATCTGCTGTATATGGTCTTTTCAAAGCTTTTATCTCCTACACAGGCTAACAGACTATTACCAGGTGAATCTCTAGAGGTTCATAATCCTGAGATCATCTACTTGCAACACCTATACCAGTCTTTGGGTTGTATTCCTCTTGGGAGGCACCATATATTATCAATGCTTTGTTACATCAGGCTCCTGGGAACTGAAAATGACCTGTCACGCACTACAGACAATCCAAGGAGTGCTCTCTACCTGTAATGCACTGAGCAGAGTATACACCATTGTTCTACTGTTGATGTGGTGCCACCTCACAGTCATTACCACCACCTCCTTCCTGCCTATCCACTTCAGCCCACTATTTCAACTCCTCTGTTCCCTTTTCAGTTCCTGCCCCTTAGCTTTAAGCTCACACTAACTAGTCCATTTGAGTCCAGCCAGAGCCTACGCCATTCCACTCCCTGCCATTCCAGAGTCAGTATGTACATCTGCCACACTCTGGCTCCGCATAAAAAGAGCTTTCCCCTGTGAGTGCCATTCCTGTCATACAGCAGTCATACCATGCTAATTAGGAAGAAGTCTTTTTATGCAGATGAAAACAAAAAGCAAGGAAGATTACTCTATTTCAGAGATACTCACATGTGTACGGAATAAAAATTTTAATAAGCCCTGAAGAAGGCAGTAGAATAATCTTAAAGTTAATAAGTTGGTCAAACAAATATTTGGCATTTCATGTCTGAAGTTTGTCTACAGAAGGCTTGCTTTCATTTGCATAAGGACTCCCAAAGAACAGTAACTTACCTTATATCTGTGATTATAATGATGTGCTCACAGTTCCCTTGGTGGCAGAAAAGGTATGGAAAGCCAATTTTAAGGGACACATCATTAAATACATAGTCCTCCATTTTAACAGACTGAAGATTTCCATAGCCTCTGTCATGAGATTCTGACCACTCTATAACTGTTCTGAAAACAGAAAGGCAATCAGCATAGGAATGCTATGAACTGTGAATGCACAGAAAAAGATGCCTTGAGGGACATGCAAGACTCTTCACTGAGACCAGTTAAATGACATAAATCAAAACAACTGACAACATTTTTTAATAACTGAAGGTGATTTCACAGCAATACCACAACCCCACAGCACTGTGCACTGCTCTTGTGGAACATCTGCCTTTAAATCCCCACCAGAGAGTTTCCTGAGGAGTTCTAGTCAGCGTATGCTCCTGATGGCACCCACTCAGGTCAGACTGTTTGCAGCACAACGCTTCTCAAGCAGTCCAGTAATTCCACTTACTAGCAAGTTATTTGGTTCCTTTGGTCAATAACTTTGTTTTAAAGTATTAAAAAACTTTTTGGTTTGTTTTTGTCAAGGAGAAACATAAAGCTGACAACTGCACAGTTACATTTTCAAAATTTAGCACTGGAAGGGCACTGGCCACTCTTTATTTTTTGGTTTTTCAGTACACTCCTACATACAAGGCACTTCAGTTCTACAAGCTGTGTTTGTTATCACAAGCCTTTCTGCAAAGATCATTGTTGCTCATAGACAGAAAGAGAAGTAAAATAACTAATTTCTCTGAAGTCACACAAGAAGTCTGGCAAAACAACAGGGTCCAAACTCAGCTCTTCCATACCAGCCATTTTAAACATTTTGATCTCCTAAATCTCAGAAGTGTAAGCAAGTCCATACTTCCTTAAAATCTCAGATTTCTTTTCTGAACAGTCACACAGTACCAGTGTTGACTTTATCGTGAAGGCATTCAGCATATTTTCAAGACTGAGCAGAACAAGCAACTTTCACACAGCTGAGCCTGTTGTCTCTCTGACCCATCTTCTACCTCACAGTCTTTTGATGGTCATCATAACTAGGGAGGGCACTTAAAAAGTCAGTACAAACTGGTATCTGCCACCTTCCACAGCAATCCCATCCCAACAGAGCAAAACAGGATATGCAGTAAAAAAATGGATTTGTACTCTTCAAAAAGGAAGTGAATGGAAGGAATAAGTAGGGCACGTAAAGTTAAACATCCATGTAAAAATCAATTCAACCTGAAAAGACAGTTATGAAAAGTCCATTCCCACTCTATACTCTAAATATTCCAGTATTTAAAACACAGGAACTAAATAAATTTTCTTTCCCTTAAGGTTTTTCTTAGTCAACGTCTACAAATACTGTACCTACCTGCTCAGATCTCTGCACTCTGGGTATCTTCTATCATTATAGAAGATGCCTTCAAAATAGAAGAAAGCAGATTTGTAGAGATCCTGAGAGACAGAGAGAACTGTTTATATATAACAGTAGTGTCTCATAACATTAGCATTATGAGAGACTAAACACCTTAAACAAGAACATGTCAAAAATCCAAGTATTTTAGGTATCTAAATTATATTAAGAAACCTCATTCTACAGGTTTCTAATAAAAGTTTTGGACTGACTTTAAATGCTGATGTGACAACTAGACTTATATGACTGCCATCTATGCAGCTAACTCTGCTGATACTGTTCTCCAGCCACAGGTTACTTTACTGCTTTTCTCTGATTTCTCTCCCCATCATAGCATTTACAGATTTCTACAAAAACTGCACAAATTAGGTCATTGCATGGCACTGACTTTAGAAAAGATTAATAATATTTTTTAAAAAATTAGCAAGATGTTGACCTTGGCTGGCTACCCAGTTGCTTTCTCACTCCTCTTCCCCAACACAACTGGAGAAAGAAAATAAAACAGGCAAGCTTGTGGGTTGAGATAAAGGCAGTTTAATGAGAAAAAGCAAAGGTTGCATACAGAAGAAAAGCAAAAAAAGGAGATTTATTCTCTATTTCCCACCAGTAGACAATGATCAGGCATTGGAATAAGCTGCTCAGGAAGCGGTGGAATTGCCATCCCTGGGAATGTCGAAAAGGTGTGTGCATGTGGCACTTGGGGATATGGGTTAGTGGAGAACATGGTGACAGTAGGTTAATGGTTAGCTCAGCTTCTGGAGTTGATTTGGAATCTGGTGACTCTTGCACTGCTGGTACAAGTGCCGTGAACTGTTAATTACTTTTGACAGAGGAGAATGGCACAAATGGACTGTCTGCATGTGACAAGCTACATAATTAAGGAAGAATTTTCAAGGGTGTTAGATTTTCTTCTGAGACCCTAGAAGTGACTGGACATTCCAAAATTGCATGTCTGTCTTCTTTATATAGATGTGACCAGGGAGTGCTCCCATGTCATGGTTGTGCGTTTGTTTGTATGTGTGTGCATGGACTTCAATAATTCTCTGTCATTTCAGCAAAAAGTACTTTGTATTCTGATCAGGTGCACTGGGTCTGGCTGGGGTGGAGTCAGCTTCCCTCACAGCAGTCCATGTAATGCGTGCTCTGCATTTTGGTTAGGTAGAGTTGATAATACACTGCTGAGCAGTGCTTGCACAGCTTCAAGGCTGTCTCTCCAGGCCTCCCAAGGCCAGTGGGCTGGAGCTGTGCAAGAGGCTGAGAGGGAATATATTTGGGAGAGCTGATCCAAACTGACCCAAAGGCTATCCCATGTTACATGATGCTGTGATCAGCAGAGAACCGGAGGGAAAGAGGCAGGGGCCATTCATGGTAAAAGAATTTGTCTTCCAAAGCAACCACTATGCATGGTGAGACCCTGCTTCCTAGGAATTGGTTGGACATAGAATAAAGGTTGTAAATGACCTCTAAGATCATAAGTCCAATCATTAACCCAGCCTATGTTCATGCACATGTTCAGCACTAAACCATGCCCCCAAGTGCCATATCCACACATTTTTTGAATGCTTCCAGGGATAGTGACTCCACCACTTCCCTGGGCAGCCTCTTCCAATGTCTGACTGTGGGGAGGAAGAAGCTGAAAACGTAAGATTGGCAAGGTGAAAAGATATCAAATAACGATGTTTTTCTTGACATTGCACAAAACAAGTCATCTTGGTAATGCTACAGGATGGACAAGGGATCAGACTCAGCCAGCACAGGCTTAGGAGGGGCAGGTCCTGTCTGACCAACCTGATCTCCTTTTATGACCAGGTGACACGCCTGGTGGATGAGGGGAAGGCTGTGGATGTGGTCTATCTGGACTTCAGCAAAGCCTTTGACACCGTCTCCCACAGCATACTCCTGAAAAAGCTGGCAGCCCACGGCTTGGACAGGGGCACTCTGTGCTGGGTTAGGAACCGGCTGGAGAGCTGGGCCCAGAGACTGGTGGTGAACAGTGCTGCATCCAGTTGGCGACTAGTGGTGTCCCCCAGGAATGAGTGTTGGGCCCAGTTCTGTTTAATATCTTTATTGATGATTTAGATGAGGGGACTGAGTCCACCATTAGCAAATTTGCAGATGACACCAAGTTGGGGGGGAGCATCGATCAGCTGGAAGGCAGGAGAGCTCTGCAGAGGGACCTGGACAGGCTGGAGAGTTGGGCTGATTCCAATAGGATGAGGTTCAACAAGGCCAAGTGCCGGGTCCTGCACTTTGGCCACAACAACCCCCTGCAGCGCTACAGGCTGGGCACAGAGTGGCTGGAGAGCAGCCAGGCAGAAAGGGACCTGGGAGTTTGGATTGACAGGAGGCTGAACATGAGCCAGCAGTGTGCCCAGGTGGCCAAGAAGGCCAATGGCATCCTGGCTTGGATCAGGAACAGTGTGGCCAACAGGTCCAGGGAAGTGATTCTTCCCCTGTACTCAGCGCTGGTGAGGCCACACCTGGAGTACTGTGTCCTGTTCTGGGCCCTTCAGTTCAGGAAGGATATTGAGGTGCTGGAGCAGATCCAGAGAAAAGCAATGAGGCTGGTGAAGGGACTCAAGCACAAGTCCCTTGAGAAGAGGCTGAGGGAGCTGGGGTTGTTCAGCCTGGAGAAGAGGAGGCTCAGGGGAGACCTCATCACTCTCTACAACTCTCTGAAAGGAGGTTGTAGCCAGGCGGGGGTTGGCCTCTTTTCCCAGGCAACCAGCAGTAGGACAAGAGGGCACAGTCTTAAGCTGCGCCAGGGGAGGTTCAGGTTAGATATTAGGAGGAAATTCTTTACATAGGGGGTAATCAGATACTGGACTGGGCTGCCCAGGGAAGTGGTGGATTCACCATCCCTGGAGGTTTTTAAGATGAGACTGGCTGTGGCACTTAGTGCCATGGTCTGTAACCATGGCAGTGTTGGATCAAGGGTTGGACTTGATGATCTCAGAGGTCCTTTCCAACCCGGCTAATCCTATGATTCTATGATTCTATTTACTTGCAGTGCAACCAACAGGCAATGCAGGTCAATGTAGTGCTGAATAAAAAACAACAAAACAAAACTCTTATCTCCCTCTCTCCTGTATGTTTTCAAAACTCCTTTACAGGTAGAGGTTTCCACATAGAAAGTTTTACCTTGCTGATGTGTTCTGGTGCTTGGTCTGGCTGACTACTGAACTCACCACCTATCTGGAGGTCACTGACACAAGAAATCGAGTCTCTCAGCTCAGTGAGGTTCTGGCTGCCCAGTACAAGGACTGTTTGATAGGGTTTGTGATCTTTATGCTACAAAGGAAACAGCATACAAGATTCAGATAAATTATTACTTGTCAGCATCAGCACTGCTCTTCAGTTGACAGCTTAAGATCATTACTGGCAGCATATGGTGCATCACTTCTCTGTATGAGATTTTAAACAGCATCTAGCCTCAGCTTCCCCTAAGACTGACATTTATTAGTTATATTCAGAAACTCAAAAGTCACATTCTCCACTGCAAAGTGCAGGAAAGATAGAAGGTCTGAGTTCATTTAACAAATCCAGAAAGACTAGTTTTCATGTATTTCGTTTCAGATTTTGAGCTTTCTGTGAAATAAATTAACTACTGAGTAATTACTGTAAAAGTTTTGTTCTGTAAACCACTAACAGAATGAAAGCCAGATTCTGAAAAGCCTTAAGAAATTACCACAGTTGAAGGGTTTACAACACATCTTCAGTGGACTTAGGAAAGCAAGATATTACTTGAGTAGGGAACAGACATCAAAATACAACCTAGAGAATTTAGTACCAACCTTCTGAAATATAACAGGATAGAAGATGTTCAGAGTTAAAAGTAGTTCTCCTTCCTCGACTATATCTGTTGGATTGTCTGGCCTCTTTCCAATTGCATGTGACTCCTGGAAAAATATATACATACACATACATATACCATATTGTCAACCACAAAAAGATCATAGCTTCTGGACAAAAGTCTGAGAAATGCTGTTCTAACCAACTCATTTTTGACTATGTAGCCTTCTGAATTGAAAACAGTCCACTTCCTCCAAGATGGCAAAGTGACAAACTGCTCTAATTACCAGTTTCAAGCATGTTCCTTCATGTCTCAGCTTTGCTACAAGGTAGCTGGCTACTCCTTGGCTATGGAGAGGACCTGCATGAAATAATTAGAGCCTGCTGTCAATCTCCCCTCATGGAACCCATCTGCTACCAACTTCCACTGCTTAATGCTTTGAAATGCTCTTTGAATACTTTCATATGTAAAGGGAGACTGCAACCCTCAAAATGAGAAACACTAACCTAGAAACTAGCCACAGGAACAAGTACATGAAAATTAAAATTAGTGCAACACTTCCTCTTACTGGGGAAGCTAGACATAGCTGGAGGCCACAATTTCTCCAAAATCCAAACCCAAAACCCAGAACTGCCCTTGCCACACTACTATGTTTTAGAAAAGAAGTAAAAGCATCTCTACATTTCCATGCTACTTTGTGTTAAGACATAGCCCAGCTGTAAGAATGAGAGAGGGCACTTTTATGTGGCAGTTTCCTCCTTTTCCAACAAATCAAGAGAAAATACTGACTGCACAAGCACTTCCCAGTAGCATGGACTGTTCCTCAAATTTAGTAAGAGGAACATGTACTCCTATGAGACTTCAGAGATACTTGGGCTCTAATGCTTCCATCTCCCTTCTTCATGCAAGACGTTCCAAACTTGTGTTTCTTACTGTTCTCATCCTGTACGAGGACACCAACCAGCTCTGACACACAAACCAGTTACCACTGCTTGCTTAAAGGATGCAATAACTGACCATGTGCTCATTCTTCAGAAATAGTAGTAAGACACCACTCACTGAAAGCCTTTATGAAGGTTTCTGGTGCAAATATTTTGTCACATATTCCTCAGGCTAAGAGAACAGCACAGCTGTTGCATCATGCTGTTTATATAATGTGCCTGGGTCTCTGAACAGCTGAAACATGATAACTCATGACAGACCAGGAAATGTCAACGGGAAAAAATGTTTAGGAGTCACATGAGGCTCCTTCCTCACTATACCCCTGTCCCTAATTTTTTCAGTAATTCATGGCTTGCTTGTTCCAGTCATGGACTTCAGCACTTTGCTGTCCCTGGAAGAGTTCAAAGAATGTTTAGATGTGGTGCTTAGGGACATGATTTAGTGGCGGACCTGTGAGTGTTAAGGTAATGGTTGGGCTTGATGATCTTAGATGACTTTTCCAACCTTAATGATTCTATGAACCTACGAAAATTTATGAAATTAAGTTTTCCTGTTTATGACTTCAATGGTTGTGAGGAAATCATAAAAAAAAAAGGTACTAAACACAATTAAAGAAATTCCAATATGCCTTTTGAGGGGTTGATTACTACAGTCCTGTTTCTTGACAGTTCAAAATGGCTGAAAAACTTGCGTTACAAAGCTCAGAATTAGAAATTTACTGCCACCATGCTGGCACTGTCTTCCTCTACAGAAACTAGCTCACCAACACATTAAAGCTTTGTTTCCAACACAGGTCTCCAGGAGCAAAAACACTATGTATTTTATCTAGCTCTATGATAAGTTCACACGATACCCAGCACACTTGATCCTGTACAAAAGGCTTCAGTATTAACCAAATAAAAGTAGTCATACAGTGATAATGAGCTGGAATTCCTTCTTAGCTAGGTTCTAATCACCTCTAAGGAGCAGACTTCCTATCTTTAACCTTAATCATTACCTGCAAACTTGTATCTGCAAACCAACCTTTTCAGTGTACATTTCATAGTGACGGAAAAAAAACCAACCAGAAGTTGGATTTTGGCTGTCTTGAGAGCCTGTGAGGTGACAGGGAACTTACCATCTCATAGGCAAGAGTTTCTTGTCTGCAAGCTCGATCCACAATAATTGTTTCTTCTCTCCTCTCTAAGGCCTTCTTTCTAATTCTGAGGGGCAGAAACACAAGACAAAATTTCATTCAACAACTTTCATGCAGAATCTCTAGGTATATTTTTAAATGACACAAGCTACCACAGAGCAGCTGTCGAAGAGCAAGATTCCTGTCTGTCTTAGTATGACAGACTAACTTAAAATACTAGTCTCCCGATTCTCATAAAACCTGATAGTGCACAGGCTAGCTTGTGGACTTCAGCTTGCGTTTCTCCTTCCCCTTATGTGCAAGTTACAGGTTGTTTGTGGGCAGTTTTACATTTACAAGAAATAACAGCAAAATGTTGTTTGAAGAGGCTGTCTTAGAAAAGAACACTACCTTTGAGGAAGCTGTTTCAACTATCCCTTCCACGCTTCAAAAAACCCTGGATTCATGTTCAAGCAAAACACAAGGAAAAAAACCCCACAAATATTCTCAGGCCCATGGCATAGACTTTAAAAAAAACCTCAGTAGCATTTGTACAAGAAAGAGTATCGTACACAGAATACCTACTAAAATACATATATTTAACCACTGCATGAACAAATCCTCAACTTCCAGGACAAGTCTACTTACCCTCTAAACCTTCCTAATGGTTTTCAGTAACAATCAGACTTAACAGTGATCACAATCTTAACATATTTCTTTACATCAGTACTATGTAAAGTACAGCAAATCCCTGAACTGGCCAAGTAGGAGTTCAAAGTTCTCTAACTGATGGAAACTTAATATATATTGCTTAACCTCTGAAATGCACTAGTAGTATCAATGAATTCTATACAGAGTGGGTTCAGATAAAGAGGTTATTTGGTTACTGCATCAGCACTTAACACTCTGGCTGTTTCAATGTGACTTTGCGTTAATAAAGGCAAAACCTACAGATTTCTTTCATAAGGCTTTGGAGGAACCTCACACACATGATAATGAGAAGTCCTCTGCATGCTCCAAACTTAGTTGTTATTTCAGAAGTATTTAGGTCCAGAAATCCTAAGCTTTTCCATTATGTTCCAAAGATGGAACATTCTATATATCTTAATAAAAAATTCCTAGGCAACATTCAAGCAGAAGGCTCATACCAATTATCCTATCACAATCTGGTGTTTCTGGCCTTAGAGTTTTTCTGCACACTTTCTCAGAAAACACACCATTGTATGGAAAGAGAACAAGCAGCCAGCCATACTTCTGTGCTTGTTTTCAACTCCACCCCAAATAAGGGTAGTGTGAGTGTACCATAACAACATACCGAAGAGTTAGCAGACTGCTATCTTCAGAAATAACATCTGGGTCCTCTTCTTTATCAGAAGACATTAACATATCAATGCTAGAACAAAAAAGAAAATAATTAATATACATTTTTTCTCACCTCATTACGAAAATCAGTTAATCTATCCTTAAAAGGAAAAAAGAGAGCAAAATGTGAATAAACAAGATATAGCTTTTATAGCCTAAATCAGGGCAAAAGGGCAGTATGGTTGTTAAGATAAAGAACCAGAAGACAAAGAGTCCTGGCCTTTATATCTGGTTTTCACAGAGATTGGGTAAATCCTATCTCTATTTTGCATTCTGTCTTAATGGAGCACAGCTGTCTCCAGAGGTTTAACAAGCCCTCTAAGTTCAAAATGTGCGCCCAATACCTTGTATGAAGTAAAAATGCCACTTTTTCAAATCTCGTGCACCTACTCTGATGTTCTGATGCTATATGGCACAAGAGATTCAACCGAAACAAATTAAGAACCTCAATGTGTATGGCAAAGCTAACACCCCTGCTCAAGTACAAACATGGGCAAGCCACCATTTTTACATGAGCTGTTGTAGCTCTATTAAGGCACTAATTATGCCCCATTTCTTCCAGTAGGAGTAAGACAATACTTCTGCCAGAAGCGACAGGTCCACTCTACCTTGTATCCTCTTTTCCATCCTCAGCCCCTTTTCATCCTCACTTTTCTTGTGTTTGCAAAGGTCCACAAACAGATTAAGTGATGCAGGTTTCAGATGAGTCATATTAATAATATCAATTTCCTTTTTAGAAACATACAGAGTAATTCTGACTCAAAGACAGTATTAGTTTCATAGAATCACCGAATCATGGAATGGTTTGGGTTGGAAGAGATCTTAAAGATCATATAGCTCTAACCCCCACACCAACGGCAGGGCCACCTTCTACTAGACCAGGTTGCTCAGGGCCCCCTTCAACCTCGCCTCAAACACTTCTAGGGATGGGGCATTCCACAGCTTTTCTGGGCAACCTGTTCCAGTGCCTCACCACCCTCAAAGTAAAGAACTTCTTCCTAATAACCAATCTAAATCTAGAGTTATCCTCTTTGATTTCGCATGGTCTGTGGAATGGCAGAAGTATGAGAAGCAGGGACCTGAAGGCGGCTTCACCACTGGGTTCCATTTATGGATTCCCATTTCAGGTTGTACAGTGCTGCACACCAGATTCAAGGGAATAGTATATGCAATCCCTCCCTCTGCGGTCCTTCCCAGCAGCATTTTCTAGTAATCACAAAAGAATTTTATCTCAAGCTTAAAAATAGTCTGAGAAAAAAATATTTAAAACAGAGAAGTTCCACCTGCTTTGAATCAGACTTGATTGCTTTTGTCTCTCCACTTTTGCACACTATATAAGGGCAGGGCTTATACCACTGCCTAAGTCGATCTGCAGTTTGAATCCCAGCAAACTCTTGTGCAAACCCATTTCTTTATGGGACAAATACATGACTAGTGAAGTCCAGGAAAAACGTTTGAACTGTACCATTTATTCTCAATACAATTTATTATTTCATTATATTTGTCTTCATTATAATCTTATAATGTTCCCCATGTCAACAATGCTATGAATGAAGTAATGAATAACCCTTTAGAGTCAAAATGCACAGGAATATGCCGTGATTGAGAAATAGAAGTCTGGAATCAACTGTTATCAGCTGACAATAAGTAAAAGTCAGACAAAATTTTGGTTGTGGGTAGAAGGCCTTGTTCTAAGGAGCCAATAGAGTCACTCTGTATTCACAATAATTTGAATTTATTATTGTTTAGTTAGTCTCTTACCATCCAACAGTATACGAAGTTTTAACCTTTCTGTTTTACAGATTTCATCCCAAACAGAAAATAATTTTTTTAAGTTACTGAGAAAAGGGGATTCATTCAGAAGCACCATTTTAAAAGGAACTACGCAGCAATCAGCTACAACCTCCTGGAAATAGAATCAACTTAGATTCTCACTTGAGGAAGTGGAGGCAGAGACAACTGAGTCGTGTATCAAGTGCAGAATGTACCACAGCTGAGAAACAGTAATTTAACTAACATAAAGAAGGAGAATAGCACTTTGGAGAACACTAGTCTTTCAAATGGCGCTATTCTCCATGCAGCATAGAGTCACGTTATGAACAGCTCACCTAATGAAGGAAAGCACATCCCCCAACGCACAAAGCGACTCACAACTCACCTTTTCTGTAGAATTGACAGCATGTCTAGATTATTTAAGTCTTCCTGCATGTGGATCAGTGATCCCATTCACCAAAGAGCCCTTGTCACTTGAAGACCTAACATTTTGAAGAAATGACTATGTATTCCGTTCTTTAAACATCACATATGTTACTTGCATTGAAAATGTCTATTACCTATCATTGTGAAGTTTCACTTGCAACAAAGGTGACAGTTTCCCATTTCCCTTCTGTCCATACAATGTCAGAACTCACCATCAGTACTTGTGATTTCCTTCCTTCCACTGCCAGAGGCCAGGGATTTCTGGTTGTGGCATCCATACCGTGCTCACTAATTGCCTGCCTCAGGAAAGTAACTAACATTCCCCAGAATACAGGGAATTACAACAGACACTGTGTAAAGTAGTTGGCATGTAAGCTGCTTCTTCTCTATCCTTGTAAGGAGAGAAAGGTAGCTAGTGCAAAGAGGAACTGCCACTGAACCTCTGACAAGTTCCGTGGACCCTTCTAAGCCCTGATAGCACAATTTCTCACTCCTGAAAAGTCAGAAACCCTCAATTTCTAAAGGAAAAGCCATCATTAAAGTTCAGTCTAATAACTCATTACATATGAATTGTAATCATGTGCACTGAAGCCTTGAAAGGCTATGCTACAGTATGGCCTTACACACAGGCCACACTGGAGCTCCTCCTGAGTAACTCCACTGCTGCCAATGGAACCACATAGCCAATATGTGGTCCACGGTCCTGAGGAAACCAGGCTTTACAAATGGAAATTATACGCTGAACCCTCCAGAAATTACGGCTAAGTAATCAGTGCCGTATACCTGAGACAGAAGTGCAGGCAACACAAGGTTTGCACTGGTCACACCTCACTCCTGACTGCCACAAGCAAGGCACAGTACAGTGTCCCTACAGAGACTATTCTCTATGCAAGACAAATACACTCAGAGCACTCCACTACCACAGCGGTGGAAGCATTTGCCAAACTGTTTAATGGAACTCAAGGTGAAGTGTAGTACAGTGATGAGGAACAATCACTGAAGATTTCACTTGAAAAAAACGTGCAAAGTGTTACATGAATTTATGTCTCCTTGAAGGATACTTTAAGGTGGCTAGAAATAAAAAGCCCAGAAGCAACTCTGTGGAAACGTGGACAAGGAAACAGACTACCAATGAAGCCTTTAATCACTGTGACTTTAGTTTTCTCAGAATATTCCAGCAGCACAATGATTTTTCTCAGTTTTAGAAATTCAAAGGTATTTTAGTATTTGGCCTGGTACTTTTGTAATAAGAAGATACAGTGTTCATATTACTCTTTACATTGTACATATTTTAAAGGGAGTACTTTCATCACCTTTGAGACACTAATACCACAAGATATTAAATACTAATACGTTAAGAGGTTAATGCTAGCTTAATGCAGCTTGATAACACATCCCTAGAGATATTTACAACTACCCTTTCTAATAAAACAAGAAGGTCCATTGGGACTGAAGGGAAATAAGGTACCTGCAAGCCTCGCCTCACCTCACCTCACCTAAAATCCACACTGATTTGAGGCTTAGCCTGCCCCATACATGCACACAACAAATCACACAGAAGACAAAACAGAGTAACATAACTCAGCATCTCCAACATTTGAGGACTTCAATCAGTCAAATACCAATAATGAATCCCAAGGCAAACTTCACTCACAGACCACTGAGACATTTGAACAAAACCTAGAACTTTACTCTCCTGACACTTTGGTTATTTAAGAGAATTACTGATGGAATTTCCTAGCTAAGGACACCATTTTCACCAAAATCTGGTGAAAATGCAACCAATCTCCATAATGATTATTTGCATACAACCTGAGCAATACGGAAGGCATTCTTACTGAGTCAAAGGCAAATGAGTGAAGAAGGAAATTTCTTCCTGTATTCTGTTTGCAGGAATGTTTTACAGGAAAAAATAGAAGAAAATAAAATAAAGAAATTAAAAAAAAACAACAACCACAACACACTGAGATGCCCAAAGAGTTAAACAGCATTTAAACATTACACCATTGCTCCTCACCAGAAGACTCTGAATTGTCAAGAATTACTTAAGTGTACACTATGTCACTATATTCTAAATAATATTTAACTATGGATATTGAAAAACTTCATTCTGAGTCCATGAAAGATTCTCTTAATCTAACACTTTTAAAAATAGATTTAGGAGTATCCACATCTTCTCTCTCTTCTACCCAGAGAAAACCTCCTTAATTTGTCAGAAGTTCCCTTAGAAATAATTCATAGTCAGAAAAATCTGTGTTTATATCCAGCATGTGTTCATTTCAGCACCTATAAAGTTATATTTATGCCAATAATGTGATTCCAGGATATCATAGAATAGATCTTGGTGTAGCCCAGTGTTCTCATCTCTTCTCAGGGGAGGAATACGAGCAGCTCAGAGCAGGCAAGTGAAAGGGATCAGAGGTAGTGATTTGAGGTTGGCCAACGCTAAGGAGAGACTCAAGAGGCTAGGGCTATTTAATTTAAAAGCAAAAGTACATGAAGATTAGGGATTGGGATTTCCAGCCTGCGCAGGGGAAAGGTCACACCAGGATGTGCAGGTTTATCTTCATTCTCCTGCAAAGCCAACAAACAGCTGTCAGAATATCAGTTCTCTCCACCTCATAGACTGCCAGTCCTTTTTCCCAAATGACCACTCTTTACTGTACACACAGCATCAGACAGCACTGCTCTGTAACACCAGCAAATGCAGACAGCAGGTGAAATGCAGCAGCTGTAAACTGAAGAAAGCAGAACGGAAGAAAAAAGCAAAATGAATACAGGGAAAAATAGAGAAAGCATGGAAGACCAGCTTGGAATTCAAATGAAAACATCAACAGACAGGATCACTGCAGAGAATAAGCTGCAGCACAGGAGCAATCAAGAGACTATCCCATCTACACTGCGAGAGCTTAGAGAACAATTCCCAAAGTTCCTGCACAGCAGAATACACTCCTTTAAAAGTAATATCAGCCTCTCCTTCTACTAAGCCTAAATGGTAAAAAATTATGCTAGTCACCAGAATTCTGACAGCCAAACCACAAAGCTATACAGATAGGAACAGAACTCTGGCATATCTTCCTTACTGATGAGCTGCAGATAAATCGCAACATGTGATGCTTCCTACAGGAATTACTTCCTGAAATCAGGCCTTTTCTACAGGTGAGAGATGAGTCTCACTATCCATGTGACCTGAAAGCCTTCCAGCTATAGCATGTTACACGCTGCGGCTTCAACCCACATAAAGCACTTGCGTAGCTCTTGACTTCACCACCAGCCCTGAATAAAACAGGTCAGTGGGAACTAAGGACCCAGAGAAGGTCAACAGGTACCGTATGCTGCCAGCTATCTGAACTCATCTAAATGATGTTTCCAAGGGATTCAAACTGAAAGAGCAGGTTTAGTAGATTAGATATTAGGAAGAAATTCTTTACTATGAGGGTGGTGAGGTGCTGGAGCAGGTTGCCCAGAGATGATGTGGATACCCCATCCCTGGAAGTGTTCAAGGACAGGCTAAATAGAGCTCTGAGTAACCTGTTCTAGTGGTAGGCACCCCTTCCCATGGCAGGGAAGTTGGAATGAGATGATCTTTAAGGTCCCTTCCAACCCAAGCCATTCTGTGATTTTATGATTCCATGTTAATACGAACTTATTTCTTCATATCAGGTATATGCTTCATTTCGCAACTGGGGCTTCCTAAAACCACGTAGATGTTCAGATACTTTAAGTTTTACCCAGATAGTTTAAGCAGTACTATGCTGCTAAGTATTTACCTATGTAACTTCTTAAGCGCTGAACTGTTTGGTCACAAATTCAAGACCGTAACATAAAATTTCCACCAGTTGAGCACTATCCTCCAAAAAAACTGTTTTCCTTCTCTCTGGTCCACAGGGACGTCAGCAAAAGACCCGTTGTCAGGAATTGTAGTGACAGGACAAGGAATAATGGGTACAAATTGAAAGAGGGTGAATTTATATTAAACATTAGGCATAAATTCTTTACTGTGAGAGTGGTCAGACGCTGGAACAGCTTGTCCAGGGAGGCTGCGGATGTCAGAACTCTGGCAGTGTTCAAGGACAGGTTGGATGGGGCTCTGAGCAATCTGGTCTGATGGAAGGTGTCCCTGCACATAGCATGGGGGTTAGTACTTATATGGTCTGTAAGGTCCACTGACTCCTTAACATTCTATGATTTACCTGGGCGTTAAACACACGGCACAGGCCCGGAAAAGGCTGCTCTGAACCGTGTTTACTCGAGCACCTCCCACCTCTCCTAAGGAACCGCTGCGGCATCCGAGGGATAGCACCGACCACCTCCCGCCACAGGCGTCCCGCTCGCACCGGCGCCGTAAATCCCCGCCTGGAGACAGCCAGGACTTTCCCACCTGCAGACGGCACGCAGCTCGGCCGCCGTGTCCGCCGCACAGCCCAGCTCCGCCGCCACGGCCGCGTCCGTCTCCTCCTTCTCCTCCTGCGCCGCCGCCAGTGAGAGGTCGGGCGGGCCGAGCTGCCGCCGCCACCCGCGGCCTAGCGCGCCCACGCGGAACGCGCGCGTGCACAGCTCCGCCGACTCGTACTCGGGCGCCATCTCCGCCATGGCCGCCATGGCCGCCGGGCCCGCGGGCCGCACCACCACCGCCGCGCGTCACAGGCTGCGGGCGGGGCCGCCGGGCGGGATAAGGGCGAGCACCGCCCCAGGGGCGGGGAGTGGTGAGGGTGCTGCGGCTCTGAGGTGCTGACGCCGTGCTGGGAGGCGGAAAAGCGCCCGGCAGCGTTCACTAGGGGGAAAAAAAAAAAAAAAAAAAAAAAAACAAAAACAAAACACCAAAACAGCAACGGAAGAAAAAAGTTCTTCAGTCATTAAAACCGCGCCGTGTGCGTGGTTTTACAGGGTGCAAACACTTTCACACGTTTTCACAGAATCACATAGGTTGGAAAAGACCTCTCAGATCATAGACCTGTGATCTAACACCACCACTTCAGCTAGACCAGGGCACTAAGTGCCACATCCAGTCTTTCCTTAAACACCTCCAGGGACGGTGAATCCACCACTTCCCTGGGCAGCCCATTCCAATATCTCATCACCCCTTCTGTGAAGAAATTCTTCCTGATGTCCAACCTAAACCTTCCCTGGTGCACCTTAATACTATGACCTCTCATCTTATTGCTGGCTACCTGGGAGAAGAGACTGACTCCCGCCCTGCTATGACCTATTTTCATTCTACTTTATTGAGAAATCACATTTTTTCCTCTCAAAGTGAAAATGCCTTGGAAACCTTTCCTTTTACAGCGTTTAAGGTGTTTTATAATATGATGAACAAGGTTGATGAAATATATAACCTTTTACTTTACTAGCACTGCTCGTATTAAAGCATGTGCCAACCACCTGGAATGTCCACTGGAATAGTGTGATGAAGCTACCATGAGCACAACCTGTTAAGAAAGAGGCAGAAGTAATCTGGATTGAGCTAACCTGATATACCTGTTGCACGTACCAGTTGAACCACAGCCTTCGCACTTGCTTCAGGCCAAAATATTCATGGAATCACAGGCTCACAGAATGGTTTGGGTTGGAAGAGATCTTAAAGATCATCTGGTTACAACTCCTCTTGCCATTGTTAGGGACATCTTCCATTAGACCAAGTTGCTCAAAGCCCTGTCCAGACCAGTCTTGAACACCTCCAGGGATGGGGCACCCACAGCTCCAGCACCTCACCACCCTCATAGTAAAGAATTTCTTCCTAACATCTAATATAAACTTGCCCTCTTTCATTTTAAAACCATTGCCTCTTGTCCTGTCACTATCTGCTTTTAAAAACTCCTTCTCTTTCCTTTTTTTAAGTCCCATTCACGTTCTGGAAGGCTATGATGAAGGCTCCCTAGGCCTTCTCTTCTCCATGCTGAACAACCCCAGCTCTTACTTCTCTATATATGAAAATAAAACTCAAAGAGAAGGCATGTTAGCAGGTGGGTTGTTGCAGCCAGGGGTGAAGATAAGACCAGAAAAATTTCATTAAGGGAAACTGGGTCTTTGCAAGCTGTGTGGAAAGGATAGGATGCCAAGAGAGAAGAAGGTCATGACATTTGCCTGCAGTTTCACAAAGGAAAGTAATAAAGGGAGAGGTAAGAATGTAATAGCCCAGCCAGATGATATGAAAGCGTATTCTGCATGTTTTAGCAATAACAGTATGGTGTAAAGCCCTTCCAACTTCCCCACTTTGCACTTGTACTGCAAGTATGTTTACACTTGCACTGCATTTCAATGCTGAATTCTTTTATTAGCTCTCCCTCACCTCTGCCTCTTAAATGCAGTTATTATTCCTCATTATGAAAATTCTGCTAAGCTTCAGCTCATTTTTCCTGTAAGTATTGACAGTCTCTGTTCCCTTCTTCAGCTACACCCTCTGCTTTCTTCATCCATCACCTCTGTGGATCTTGACACTCCTCAGCTCTGGAGGAAGCTCTTGATTAAGGGCTGTTGCCCTCACTTCCTGTTGTATCCTCCCTGAAACCTATTAGTTGTTCCATGAGGAATTCTCATTCCAATTTTCAAGACCATGCCTGCCTTTTGTATGTTTGTTTTTATCTCCTATGCTTTGTTTACATTCTGAACATACCTTTCTCCTTAGTGTACTTGTAACGTTGCCTGAAATTGGAAAACACTCTATCACTTATCTGATGTAGCCACATCTAGGGTGGAAGTGACAGGGCTATATTGTTCTAAGTACACTGTTGATATAAACATGTAGGAGCAATTTCAGCCAAGAGCAGCAGGATTAAACCCTACTCTTCCAGAAAAGTATCAGGAATTTTTAGTGTTCACAGAAAGAAAATAAGATACTTGTTTCAAAAATCTTCTTTGAAAAACCAAACACATGAAACTGTGGAAATCAGTGGCCTGAATTTTTTTTGTACGACCACATCAAAGTGACATCACAGAATTCCCCAGCACGAGAGTGGTCACTGCCAACCATGGTGCTATCACAGAGGCAAGTGTGCTTTGGAAGAGGCTGCTGTGCTGCAATTGTTCATGCTTTTTGGAATAAATCCTCTTGGGCTTTTCAGTTAGATTTATGAACTTCCCTCACTGCCTCTCTTCCTTCTCGCCATGGCAAGCTTGAATTTGGAGCTCTTCTGTATTAGTTAAAAAGAAAAAAACCTGTAAAGTACATAAACCTCAAGCGGGAAGACTGGATAAGTAGAAGCTCAAGGAGCAGCTAAGTTGAAAATACTAAAGCTGATTATTTTTAGCTGTGAATGGATGTTTTCTGTTTCATTTCCAATCTTCAATACTAAGAAATCATATACTTACAAAGGCACTCCACTCAATCCAAATCCTCTTAAGAACAAAGAGATCTATTTATTTTTATAGCTTGGAATTAATCGGCCCTTTATTATATACTAGGCATAAGGCACATGGGCATTTCAAGGTTTCCAAGAGGTACTTACTTTTCTCTGCTGGACAGACTTTAATAATTCAACAGTAAAGCAATGAAGGGTGTGTGAAGAACTCAAGCAGTGTAAACTTGGCAGGTATTAAGCTGAGTTCTTTAAGAAGTGCTGAAATCCAAAAAGCGTTGAAAGAACAGTGGACTTAGAGGAGTAGTAGAGATAGTACAAAAGACAGCTGGAAGACAAACTAATAAGAGCACCGTACATGCAAGAGTAGTCAAAAAAAAATTGTAACTAATGTGCTACTGAAGTAGTGAGGTAGCCTGTATTCTGCAGTACAGTGGTATCCTGCGAGCTTAAGAGGCTGATTTCAGAGCTTTCATGTGCACAACTATGGCTACAGTCAGTAAATGCTGTGGATATATAACCATTCTGAAAAGTCAGTCCTAAATGGTCACAGGAAAGACTAAACCCCTTAGTCTTTTATCACAAGGAACACCCTTCATTCCTTTCTCAATTCACACAGTCCCAGAAATACATAGATATTGGTGAAGCTAACCACATTCCATGGCAGTATTGAATAGTACTTGTTCTAATAGACACAATCTTAATATAATTACATGTTAATGCTTATTATAGGGTAATTTTGTGCCTCAATCATAAATCAGATTTTATGCTATTCTCAGCCCTTGTCCACATTATGGAAATTACAAAAGTCATTTAAAGTACCCTGGGCTTCCACTCCATTGCAGAAAAATCACCATGATCATCACTTAAGCTTCAATAAGAGTTTCATGACTAACAAACTTAATGTTTGCAAGTAGTTAAAAAAAACTTTGGGAAACTGTTGTTAAGCATTATTATTATTCAATATTTTAGAATTATCTCTCTCCTTCTTCATTACTCACACATTCATTCCTCACACCACGTGCTATGGTGTGAGCTCTATGGTATCTTTGTACCTTAGCAGGTAAGGAACATTGTCACTGTCTTTTAAGCCTGACTGCCTCAGCACAGCAATTACAGAGATACGGGAAGGTTCCAGGGCTGTAATTTTAGTAGATAAGGATTCAACGGCTGTCAGTTTTTTCTTTGTCATACCCTCTTCTTCTGGGCTTTGTTCTGAGGATGCAGCTGACTTCTGGACAGCAGCACCCAAAGCACTGATCAAACCCAATTGAAAGCACTTCCCCAGCCCTTCTGGGTGAAATTTTTTTAATTTGGCCTAAGATAAGCCATAGTGTTTATAATATGATCTTGCAGAGGGTTGCATCAGCCAGCCTGGTGTTCACCAGGACTGGGAACAAAAGGGAAGGCCTAGCAAAGTCTGGCCTGTCACTGCTTCCAAACATGCCAGTGAACAATGGTCTGGGGATGTAACAATATTTGCATCAAAGACTCTAAAAGTTAGCCACTAGCATCTTTTACTATGACACCTGAACAGGAATGATCCATTCCTAAAATGTAGTTATTGTTGGAACAAACATAACTTATGTTACTTTTACAATAAATACAATAAAATATTAATACACAACAAAGTGTCATAAAGGCTCTGTAGAGATCTTTATTTAAACAGATTACATGAAAAACTGCAGGCAATTTAAAAGCTGTGTAACTAAAATAGAATTCTGTCCAAAGACAAGATACACTCAAGGTACACAGAAACAATTAAAAAAAAAAAAAGGAAGGAAACATCTGTTATTGGTAATTTCTGAACTACTCCATGTCTGAATATTGCTTTTACATAACCCAGTTGAGAATCAAATGAATACAGGATGCTTTCCTCTCATGAATGTTTAGCAGTTAGAATTATTTCCCTGAAGGGTTTTCATCTATCTCTAATGCTTGTTCCTGCCTGCCATTAAAACTGATGAAAGTTAAAGAAGACAAGCGTAAGAGAAAGGTGATGACAGGGATATATACAATCCAAACCACATCAAACAGAGGTCTAGTCTTTAGGCCTTAAATGTTGCTGAACTACATTATTCTGACAGCTGAATTTGGGTATATAATTGTAATAAGGAACAGAGTCAGACATAAAGCAGCAGTAATATCACAGAGCAGGCACCATCTACAGTTGTAGAGTATATTGTATGTTATTTTCAACCATGAGCTAGCACAGCCATAAAGAAAATTTTGGCCAAGAACTCAATGTAGTGGTTTGAACCTTGTTTTCCCCAGAGGCTAAGAGAAGTGGTAGACCCCAAGGGGTGGAAACCCCTGGAAGTTTTGAAGTTCTGCCCAATGGGCGCTCCTGCAGAAATGTAAACATACCACAACCAGACCGGAAAAGGAGAGTTGTAGTTTGGGTTGTAGGAGAGGTGGCCATGTTGTAGAGCCACGAGGTAGGGGCTCTGAGCCCCTTGGGGCCTCTGGCCCCCTCCCAGCCCCTGGCTGGGGGCTGCAGGGACCTGGAACAGCATAAAGCTGGGCTAGGTGCCTGTAGTTATGCCGGGAGATGTTTTCTCCATGGGCACAGAGCAGCAGCCGACGCTGACCAGAGAAACGGTGGCAGAGAGCCAGAGATAAGGACCTGAACTGGAGGAGTAGCAGAAGCAACATGCAGCACCAGAGAAAGGACTCCTGGAAGGAGAGCCGAGAAAAAAGAGAGCCAGCAGCAGAGAGACAGAGTTTGGGGTAAGACTGTACCACACTCCCCCAAAACTCCCTTGAGACCCCTCTTGGAGAAGAGGGACATGGACTCCTATTTTGGAGAGCAGTTTTGGACATGCAGCACCGGAGAGAGAGGAGCTGAGAAGCTCAGAGCGTCCCGGAGCTGGACCGGGACGGCCAGATGGAATGCGGGGGGAGTTGACCTTGGCTCTCCCCCCCTCGCACTGCTGCCACGGTGGCAGCCTGAGAGACAGGGCACAGAGGCCCTGCAAGAGATACCAGACCGTCACGAAGACCCCCCTGTGTCTTCGTGATATGACGTGGTGATACGACCTTGTCTGGGGTTACGAAGCCCACGGAAGACCCCTCGGTTGTGAGGCGATGGGGCCGAGGGAGCTTGAATACCTCCCTCGTGGACGCTGGCAGAAAGCCAGCTATCAGCTGCTGCATGAGATGAGAAGAAACCTGCTGCCTTAGAAGATGCTGCTGTTCAGAGACTGGAAGGGATCTGTCCTTCTTTCCCTCCTGGACTTTTATTTGGAGGGGAGAAGAGATCTGATCCATTGTAAATACTATATATCATGGTAGAGATAGTTATGATCATGTGTATAATGTGATATGGTATTTATTTGTACAGTCATTGTAATATATTTCCCTTTCCCCCACTTTGGAGTCTGGTGTGTTTTGTCTGGAAAAACCTCTCTCACATTAGGTTGAGATGTGGGAGGGGGGATGGAGCTAGGGAATTGGATTTTGGGACTATCTCAAACCATGACACTCAATCTGCTATAGTTGTACCAAACTTATACTCCAGCAGTAATTTCCCAGCACTCTCATTTCAAAGCTGGTTTGTGCAGTGAAACACTTTTGCATATTAACTACACACCAGAGAACCTCTGTTTTTATTCCCTAGTGCCTGAGAGTCAAATCCTCTTCAGATACACTATTCATTTTGTGAAAAGTGAGTCTTTGTGAAACTGAGTTTTCAGATTTAGTTGTAGAGGAATGTTGTCATGGGCAATGCCTGAAAAGAATTTTAGACAACAGAATAGGATGTTACATGAATTGCTTCTTGCATCAGGGGAATAACACAGCCTTGGGGACACTTAAAATTTAAGAATTGTGAGAAAGATATAAGATATATTAAGTAATTGATCCACTATGGTGGCCTCTCTTTTCAAGGTTCACAGTAGTCTTTATCATATACATTCTTCTTCCAGGAAATTTTTGCCAAAATTTTTCAATTATCAAAACTTTAAGTCTTCTTTACAGAAAATTTGATCTGCATCTCAATGACAGTCAACGAAACTTCACTTCCTGCAGCCAAACTACAGACTTCTTATGTCATAGGAACCTTTTGCAAGTCTAGCTGTTTCACACATCTAACAAAAGACTAAGAAAGTGTTTGCTGGTACAGTTTAACATATCAGTTTACCTTAGAAGGTGAAATAGTACAGAAAAGGTGCGGATTTGCAGGGCTAGCTTGCACTACAACAGAATTACTTAGCCCTTTGCCGGTGTAAACTGCCAGTGTGTTTGTACTAAGAGCCAAGGAACTATAAACTTCTTCCAGGCACTTTTTTCCTTCTAGAAGAAGTATTTCCTAGTTAAAGCATGCAAAGATTTTATGAGACACCAAGCAGGACTAAAGCTGAGCTTCTGCAAGATGTCTTATCTGATCCATCATCTCCCTTTACCTGAAGACTCAGTAACAAATCTTTCATTTGCACGATGCACAACTGTTCCCTCCAATTTTAAACTTTCCTTTACAGAGTATGAAGGGAACCTTGTCACATAACTCTATACTTCATTGTTTTCTGTTTTATAGGTTTGGAGGGCAGATCACAGAAATGCACTCTACTTCTCTGGGAAAAAGAAGTTATCCTGGTTTATTTCTTGAATATCTTTCAAAGAAAAGTAAGATGCATTTTATATCAGTGTAAATGTCATTGGCTTGGATATACACAAGACTATATCTATCTAAAAATAATCCTGTTTTGAATTGTTATAGTTTAGTTGTGAAACCTAAACGAAGGACCTAATTCAACTAATTTGCCTTGACATTTGAGAAGTAAATAACATCCTTCTATCTTTAACTTCAGAAAGTTATGTCAATGTGCCAGTTAGGTAATTCCTGTACTTATTTTGTGCTATCATCACCAGATATTTATCTGTACACTTTGGTATAATTAAAAAAAAAAAAAAAAAACACAGAAAAGGAAAAATTATTCTGAACAGAGATTGACTTGAAAACAGACATGGCTGTTTGTTGCCTTTTTAAATGAGAAGAGGCTGAACTGAAGGGCATATTCTCACCACTCCAGAAGGGTTGTAACACCATAAATTTTGTTATTCTTTTGTGGTCAAGGTGCCCTCTCAAAGAGATGGATGTAGCCTCTAGACTATATTGCATTTATTGTTTTTCTGGCATTCAAATCTACGTATAGAAGTTCCTGTTGATCTTTAAAGTATGTTCTTCATCTGTCAGATAACAAACTATTATTTATTCTTTTTTGTAATTATTTTTTCTCCCCCAAGTGTCATAGTTGTGAACAAGGAGCCCTTTTTGTCCTGCAAGTAGAAGAAAGAGGGCAGAATTATTGTGGATGCAGTTATTTTATTGAGTAGACAGCTGTGGCACAATGTTCTGCCCAGGGTGCCAGCAGTCAGGTCCTACTGAGGAGTTCCTCCCTATTCCAGCCCTATTTAAGCCTGATGATTATTGTTCTTGACAGCACCTGCGGGTCTTGCCCCCATCTTAGCCTTTGACCGTCTCCACAAATTACCCCTAGCAACAATTTTTGTGCAATTTGAAGGGCTTCCTGTTACACCAATTGATGATACAACCTCTGTTGAAAGCAGGCTGTTGCCTTTTTTGGGGAAAATAAGTAATGTATATTCAATTTGCCAGAATGAGCGCCAGAGATTGTCCATCTACATTCATTCTCCTCCTACCAACAGTCAGTGAACAGAGTACCTTCTGGACAGCCTTTTGGTCATAAGTGTCTGCACCTGGCATAAAAGCTGAGTGTGAAAATTTTTCAGTTTGCTTTGCAAACTTTCTTTGTGCCTGTTGGTCTCTTACAGCAGATTAGTTTCTGAAGTGGATGAATGCTGTGTTTTCTTCTTTTATGTGCCATTCATTGAGGTATCCCGAGTGAGGAGATTATGAATAACATAGCATTGTTTAGATAACAAAACTGACTGGGAAAATTCTGCTTCAGGCAGGTTCAGATAAGATAAGAGCACCTGTTGTATATAGTTAGACTTTTAATTAGGAAACTCCACTGAGGCTGTCAGGCTCTCCCATTATGTCAGTGACAGGCTTCCTAACTATCAACATGAGGGCAAGCCAGTCTGCCTGTACATGAACGTATTGCCTTGAGTACTAAAGGGACATCCCGAAAAAGGTGTTTCAGGCCTCTTAGGCTGTTTTCTGTGCTGCATTACTCATGGTATTTGTCCCTTATATCCAGATCGGTAAGTCTGGTTTGTCTCGAGTAGCTGAATAAGTAGTTTGTGAGAGCTGAATCTGAAAGGCTAAAGCCCGTGTCCTGCTTTGGAAGAACCTTCTTCAGTTATGCTGCACAAAATGTTGTGGATACTGAAGGATTACACTGATTAAAGAGAAGTCCAGACAAACTGAGGGGAAAGTGATCTGCTCAAGAAATTCTGGTATTGGGTTTATGTGACAAAGTTTTGGTAGTGGGGGGGCTACTGTGGTGATTTCTCTGTAACTGGGGAAAGGATTATACATACTAGCCCTCTTCTTATGTTCTTTGCGAGCCTGTGGTTTTTGACAGTATCCTGGCAGAGCCAGGATACAAGGCCACATGGATACTCTGGGCATTTTTGTGTTCTTACGGCACTTGCACTCATCTCACCCTCTTCTCCCAGGCGACTAGCAACTGGATGAGCGAAAATGGCCTCAAGCTGGGCTAGGGGAGGTCCAGGATGGACATTAGAAAGAATTTCTTCACAGAAAGGGTTGTTATACATTGGGACAGACTGACCCAGGGAGGTGGTGGAGTTACCATCCCTGGAGGTGTTCAAGTAACTGCTCACGTCAGTCAGTGCCATGGTCTAGTTGACAAGGTGGTGACTGGTCAAAGGTTTGACTTGTTAATCTCAGATGTCTTTTCCAATTTAACTGGTTCTATGATTCTGTGAGAATTTATACCTTAATAGGTGTGATGGAGTCTTCCATCTTATATAGCATCCAAAACTCTAGCATAGAGACAAGTTACCTTTAAGCAGTGCTGTCCACAAGTCAGCTCTTTCTATCTCACTAGTAAACAGTGCATAACATCAGAGTGCTTGGGAAAAAATAGTTTTTCTTATGAATAGGCAGGGTTAACATGGATTATAATGCTAGCAATAGGCCAACAACATTCTACAGTACACTGTCACTTCATTTGGCACCAGGAGTAATCCTAGTATTTTGAGGTTTTTGTAAAAACCTTTTTGTTAAAGCTGACTACTGCAAAGAGTGAAAAATGATGTTGATGGGGCAAGATGCATACAAATCTCCCGTTCTTCTGAGAGTTCTGACCTCTGATCCTGAGTATCGGTAAATACCCTCTCAGTGGGCCTTTTCAATATTTGTAGTGTCCAGAGAATCACAGACAGAAAAAACTCAGCTGTGGGTGGTGATTCCACATGGATTCGTATTCCTGTAAATTTCAGTGTTCATTGCATGGAACCAAGAGCATGTGTTTTTCCACGCTGATTATTCTGTTTGTTTGGGAGTTTTTTACATAAATTGGTTAAAAAACCCCACTGAGTGGTTTTTTACACTTTGTGGTTGAAGAATGTGTTGGTTTTGGCTAGGGTAGAGTCGATTTTCTTCACAGAATCACCAAATCAACTAGGTTGGAAAAGATCTCTGAGATCATCAAGTCCGACCTTTGAACCAACACCACCTTGCCTACTAAACCATGGCACTAAGTGCCACATCCAGTCTCATCTTAAATACCTCCAGGGACAGTGAATCCACCACCTCCCTGGGCAGCCCATTCCAATGTCTGATCACTCTCTGTAAAGATCTTCTTCCTAATGTCCAACCTAAACCTCCCCTGGCACAGCTTAAGCCTGTGCCCTCTTGTCCTGCTACTGGTTGCCTGGGAGAAGAGACGAATGCCCACCTGGCTACACCCTCCTTTCAGGGAGTTGTAGAGAGTCATGAGGTCTCACCTGAGCCTCCTCTTCTCCAGGCTGAACAACTCCAGCTCCCTTAAGCCTCTCCCCAGAAGACTTGTGTTCGAATCCCTTCACCAGCCTCATTGCTCTTCTCTGGACCTGCTCTAATGCCTCAATATCCTTCCTGAACTGAAAGGCCCAGAACTGGACACAGCACTTGAGGTGTGGCCTCACCAGTGCTGAGTACAGAGGCAGAATTATTTCTCTGATTCTGCTGGCCACACTGTTTCTGATCCGGGCAAGGATGCCATTGGCCTTCTTGGCCACACATTCCAAGTGGGTGGCCCTAGCAGCCTAGTGGAGCCATCTGGGTGCTCAAAAGAACTGGAGCCACTGATCACACAGGGCCCTCTCTTCCCTCTAAGGTCCCCACCAAACACACTCTGCACCCACTCACTCCTACAAGCCTTGTGAGCATTGATTGCTACTGTACTTTACAGTGGCTAGTACTGGGCTGTGTGGATTTGTGCTGGAAACAGTGTTGAGATGTTTCTGTTAACACTGAGCAGTGTTTACCCAGTCGCAAGGTCTTTTCCTCTTTTCATACTCCTACAATGGTGATAAGACTGGGGGTACCTGGAAAGATGTGAGGAGACATATTTGGCACAGCTGATTCCAACTGACCAAAGAGATATCCCTGACCGTATTGTATCATGCTCAGTATATAAAGTGTGGGGAAGAAGCAGGAAGCAGGGGGACACTTTTGGAGTGATGGTGTCTGTCTTCCCAAGTAACTGATATGCACAATGGAGCCCTGCTTTCCTGGGGGTGGCTGAACAAGGGAAGTGGTGAATGAATTTATTGTTTTGCTTCATTTTCATGCACACCTTTTGCTTTCTCCATTAAACTGTTTTTATCCCAACTCATGAGTTTTCTAGCTTTTACCATTTTCATTCTCCTTCCAGTCCTGCTGGTGGGGGAGAGAGCAAACAGTTGTGTGGTGCTCTGTTGCCAACTGGAGTTAAACCACAACAAAAACCAGAAGCATAAAAAGAAGTTTTGAAAAGCTCTGCGATTTTGTTCTACCTGCAGTGTGTTTTGCTTCATCTGTGGCTTTGTCTAGAATTCTATGTTAAACCCGTCATTCCAATCATCGTCTTTCATATCTCACTGTAGTCCAAGTTACTAGAGAGATTACCTCACTTCATCTCCTTATGGTATGGTGTGAAAGCTACATCCCACTTCATTAGTAAAAATACATATCAGCTGTATGAGGCAGATAGACTGTTCATGCTGCCAGTCAAATTAATTTGCCTCTCTAGAGTAGTATAAAAGCAAACCTTGATGTCTTCTGTACAAAATATGTGGTAACCTCCTTCAACATAGGCTTCCCACTCCATCACCAACAAAGTAATTTCTCATCTACTAAATAAAGCCCAGCTGCTAATGACATGACTGACAATAATCACACACATTTCTTATTGTGTAGGCATAATTCAGGGAGGTACACTGCAAACAGAAACTGGAAGCTATTCCTCTAAACAAATCTGTTGAATGCCAGTGATGATAATTATTAGTGATTACTCACTGATTGTTAGTGTGTTCTAGATTTAGACATTCCAAGAGAGGGACAGCGTGGCAGTTTTTCACATGGATATGAGGGCTAAATTTTTTATTTTAAGTTCTAACAATAACTCTTTGTAAGGAAAAAAACTAGTATTCAGTAACTGAAAGTTTTATACTTATTTTTCAGGCATATTTCAAGTTGAAAATAAATCGAATTCTAGAAGGCAGAGAAAGAAGTGTTGCCTAAAACCTGTTAAAATAAAAGATGCCAGATAAAAGATGAAATCATCTTTCTGGTAGAAGAGATTTAGACTAGGTCAAAGGAAAGTGGAAGTTCTTATAACTCATTTGCACTCTGGAAGCAATGCTGCATGAGGTTTCTGAAAGAAATCAGATCTTTTGTGAGACCAGATGGCACAGCTGGAAAAAAATGACAAGCTTTCAAGCAAACAGAGCATTCGTGAACTGATAACACAGAGTAGCAAACTCACACCTAACTACAGAACAATACTGCAGGTGTTCGTAAATTGATCTCTCAAACCTGTTTGTAAAAGACTGATTAATCCTCACCTCTATAGTTCTCTTTTCAGAGGGTTTGAGCCCTCATCCAAATCTTATAAATTGAGTTTCTAGTACTGAGAGAAGAAAGCATTTACTTGGAACCTGAAAGGCTGTTCCTGTGAACCATTTGAAAACTGTTTTTAATTCTTGTGGGTTTTGTTGCAGTTTTCTTGCATTCTTTTCATCTGGAACACAGAACTGATCTTACTGTGTGACTAGAGCAGCATTACTGTCAATGAAAGGGGGAGAAGAGGAATGCATGAGAAGAAGCACTGCAGCTTTAGATCACTGTTAGGCCTCAAGGGAGGCCTAATGAGGCAAAGAATTCGAGGAGAGCATTCTCTGTGTCCTTCTTTTCATTGATCATGCAAGTAAACTCTATAGATGTGAGAGAAAATTTTGAATATTTAAATGGTGGGTTGAAAAGTTGTTCAATTGCTGACAAATGGAAATTTGCAAACTTATGTGATCCTTCAATTAGTAAGATTTTCAACAAGTAATAAAATTTAATAAATATCTCTTATTATGCAAATAAATCTACATTCTGTTAAATGGACAGTTTCAGCTGATGGAATTCTTTGAGAGTTACTGTATATAAGTGGACACTCTGAGATAAACAGAACAGTATGAAGAGGAATATGGTTGCAGATGGTTTGTGTTCTCAGAGAATGACTCTAATTTGGTCCTCAAAATACTGTTCTCCCTGGCTGGATTTGTATTGTATGGCTCACAGGATGTCTGCTGTTCACATTCCCAGTGTCAACATGCCCTCTGTCCAGCAGCTGGCAGAACCCGGCTCTGTGTCACATAGAACTTCTTAATTGATGATGCTTTCCATGTCCTCCTCTGAGCAATGGACCAATCCAGCAACACAAGGGGAAAGAACAAATAAACCACTGCCGTTTGGTCAACTTCTTCTCTGCACTCTCCTGTGTTTCCCACTATGTAAAAGAATAACTTGGTGCTGCAGAAACCTCAGATGATGGCATCCTATTTGTGTGGCCACTGCATGGAGTGACTCATACAAAGTAAATGAATTGGTGCAATCTTATCTGTCCTAGGACTTTAAGGTATGGGGACACAGGTTTAAATACTACTGCTGCTCCCTAGGAGACATTTGGTTAGTATTACCTACTAAGGCTGGTGCTGTGGTTTGACTGACCCAGGGAGAGACTGGGGATAGAAGAAGACAGTCTCTGTGGTTCTCCTCGCCTTGCACGCCACAGCTCTCAGTGAGAGTAATATGCAGTTATAAGCCAAGACTAATCTGGGGATAAGTCCTTTGACCTTTGTAGGTTGTGCAGCTGTACACAGACCTATTACAGGCAGGTAGTGTATATATATTCTAGGTAATTACATGGTCTTATGGGGTTATGCAAATACTATGAGAGTATCAAACCTAATGACACCCTGCCTATTCAAGCTAGTCTTGTTATCTCATATTATAGGACTGTGGCATGGAAAGACTGGGTAGCCAGCACAGTCAGTATGTACAAGGGCAGGCAGTAGAACTAGTTACTCAAGCTTAATGTTAGTATTCTACCTTCTGTCTTGTCCTTTCTATTTATCTGTCCTTTTATGTGGCTACATCCCAGTGCTCTACCTTATTTTCTATGATCGATTACCTTGCACAGTGGCTCAAGCAGGCATAAAATCTTGTGATCATGTGTGCCATGACATTGAATTTCTTATTCCATCTTTATAAGAAAAATTTGAAACCTAAATCTGCAGCCCTTATGTGCACTCAGTAAAGAACCATGATCACACACCATTCTTAAGCTTCAACTTGCTACATCTACAATGTATTTTAATTCAAAATTGCCTAATCAAGAAGATTTTATTTTAAGGACTACAAATATATGCCATTCTGCTGAAAAATCTTTGCTTCAGTGGGAAATAGAAAGCCCACAAATACATGCTCGGCTTCTCAGCATGACCTAGGTGTGGCTCACAGCCATCTGTGTTTACAGTAAGAGATCGCCCACATGCATTAGTCTGTAAACAGTACCAAAGCCCCAAAGTTTTCTTTTTTTCTCTTTCACTCTCCATATATTGCATTCTCAGGGTGCCTCCATATAGATATAACTGTCTGCAAAGATACTTTTTTTTTCTGCAGTCTAGCAGTTCTCTGAGCTAGTGCTTTGAAGATGCCTTTGTATTACTGGTAGATGAAAAGATTGCTAGTTTGTTTTCTTATTTCTTACAAATCCTTCCTGGTCCTCTAGCAGTGGTTGCATATTCAGACAGCCAGTAGATACTCAAGACCTAGTCAAAATAAACAAGGAAAAATGTCATACCCATTAATTTCCCCAGTGTGTGAGGGGTGCTGGGGGCACCTCCATTTGGCATTTGGGAACTCTATTTTTCTCCATGTCAGCTGACTTCAGACTGTCAGCAGTCTTATTATCTCAGCAGTCTTTCTCATCAGTGCTAGTGTCAGGAAGAGCCACAACATGTTGCAACTCCATTATGTGTCTGCTAGACTACATATATATTTGTGAATGTGATTATGCAAAAAGTCTTAAACCTCAAGATTTCCCATAAATGTCATTGACAAAGGACGAAATTCAGATCAAATTAGGTCTCAGTATTTTTTACAAGATGTTATTAAAGAGTGCACTCATATTTCAGGTATCAAACAAGAACACATTTTTGGAACGTGTAAAGCACAGCTGTTCTTACCATTTTATGACCTCCATGACAAGAAAATCCTCACGTGCTTATCTGTGTTCATCAAAGACATGTTGCCCACATCTAACAGAGGTAAATTTGCTCAGCAGAGAAGGAAGTTCCATGGTTGCCACAAAGATGAAGACATTCCAGCATATGGTTGCATCATAGAATTGATGGCCATGTGCAGCTTCTGAAGCGTTCTTGGGATTGTCCTGCATTCCTATTCACTGCAAAACCACTGCCACTGCCAGAGGGAGAGAACGTGAATTGTTGCTGCCGTGGAAGAAGCCAAGGCATTTGGTGAGAGGTAGTCTGAACAAAAAACATCTCTGTGACAAGTGTTTGCAAACACATGCTATGCGTGCTAGCGTGGGGAGCACCTCACTGATTGCTGTTAGCCTCTTTCCCCTTTTTTTCTAAAGTCCTGGGGAGTCTGTTGCCTGCCTGACACATGCTTTTGTGACTTCCTTGAACTGGTAAGTAGAATGTAATTGTTCTTCTTAAGCATAACTATTTCTTGTCCCCTGAGTTTACTGAGAATAAAGCATTATGAACCTGATGAAATATGAGAACCACTTAGACATTAACTGAAGTTTGGTTAAATAAATCAAATATGCCAAAAATTTTGGGCAGATACAAGGACACACGAGAGACAAACAGACGGATAAACAGACAGGATAGATACAGGCCTGTCAGCCTGGCCTTGGTTCCCCGCAAGGTTATGAAGCAGATCATCTTGAGTGCAATGACATGGGACATACACGGGGTCAGCATGGGTTTAGGTCCTGTCTGACCAACCTGACCTTCTTTTATGATCAGGTGACCTGCCTGGCGGATGGGGGAAGGCTGTGGATGTGGTCTATCTGGACTTCAGCAAAGCTTTTGACACCGTCTCCCACAGCATTCTCCTGGAAAAGCTGGCAGCCCACGGCTTGGACAGGGGCACTCTGTGCTGGGTTAGGAACTGGCTGGAGGGCCAGGTCCAGAGAGTGGTGGTGAACAGTGCTGCATCCAGTTGTCATCTGCTCATCAGTGGTGTCCCCGAGGGATCAGTGTTGGGCCCAGTCCTGTTTAATATCTTTATTGATGATCTGGATGAGGGGACTGAGTCCACCATTAGCAAATTTGCAGATGACACCAAGTTGGGGGGGAGCATCGATCAGCTGGAAGGCAGGAGGGCTCTGCAGAGGGACCTGGACAGACTGGAGAGTTGGGCTGATTCTAATAGGATGAGGTTCACCAAGGCCAAGTGCAGGGTCCTGCACTTTGGCCACAACAACCCCATGCAGCGCTACAGGCTGGGGAAAGAATGGCTGGAAAGCTGTCCGTCAGCAGAGGACCTTGGGGTGCTGGTCAACAGCTGGCTGAGCATGGGCCAGCAGTGTGCCCAGGTGGACAAGAATGCCACTGGCATTGTGGCTTGTGTCAGAAATAGTGTGGCCAGCAGGACCAGGGGAGTGATTCTTTGCCTGTCCTTGACACTGCTGTGTCGAGCTCTAGGCTGCACCTAGAGGGCCGTGTCCACTTCTGGGCCACTCAGTTCAGGAAGGATATTTGAGGTGCTGGAGCAGGTCCAGAGAAGGGCAACAAAGCTGGTGAAGAGTCTGGAGAACAAGTCCTATGAGGAGCAGCTGAAGGAGCTGGGGTTGTTTAGGCTGGAGAAAAGGAGGCTCAGTGGTGATCTTATCATTCTCTACAATTACCTGAAAGGAGGTTGTAGCCAGGTGGGGGTCGGTCTTTTCTCCCAGGCAACCAGCAGTAGGACAAGAGGACAGAGTCTTAAGCTGCACCAGGGGAGGTTTAGGTTAGATATTAGGAAGAAATTCTTCCCAGAAAGGGTGATTAGACAGTGGAATGGGCTGCCCAGTGGAGTCACTGTCCCTAGCGGTGTCTAAGGAAATGCTGGATGTGGCACTTCATGCCATAGTCTAGTTGGCATGGTGGTGTTCAGTCATAGATCAGACTGAATGATCTGAGAGGTCTTTTCCAACCTAATTGATTCTGTGATTCTGTGCTTTAGTGTGATTCTGTGATAGACAGACAGGATAGAGAGGAGGACACATCAGATACATTAATATAAGCAAATCATTGCAAGAAATCTCTGACAATTTACAACATTTTAGGAAACAATAACTTGTGCCATGCAGAATGAGAAGTTGCTTGTCCTACTGGCCTTCACCAGAAAATTGCTTTGCAGTTTCAACAACTGAGAGTATCCGTATGGGTAGTCCTGTGTAACAACTAACTAACAGTGTGCATTCATATCTCATGGTATCTTGTCCATGCACCCACATTCTGAGAATGAGTTCACGCTTCACGTAACTGGAGTTGAAAAGGCCCATTCTAGCTTAGTCACATGATGCTGAAGTGTTTCTCTGAGTGAGCACACTGAAGACAATACTGAATTTTAAAAATCCAAAAGTAACATCAGGATTTTTAAAAGTGAGAAATGAGACTGGAGCAGCTCATACAAAGCTGGAAAGTATTCTAAACTTTACCTTCTAAATGAAATAAAAATGTTCCTCAGTTAAAAACTAGTTTTGAAAGCATTTTTAGTTAATCAATAGAGAAGCTAGAAACAGGCAAAATATTATCTTGTCTATTCACAAGTTATATTCCACTGCAACACAGAAAACCAAAAGTGATATGTCCTCTTAGAAAATCTCCTTGTTCAATAAAAATAGTTTTGTGGTTTTGTATGGAAACTATAAATACTATGAAAAGCCTGAGCTGTTTCTTTATTAGTGTAAGCCTTAATTTTCTTACAAAGAACCTGTTCTTTGCATAACTGACAGGAATACCAAATCACCTTGTCCCCAAAAGGATCTCATATCTCGGTATGACTTGGACAAGAACAAAGTAATGTATTTCTTTTGGGGGGGGAGCAGAATACCTCTGTGTCCCAGCCCATCTATTTCTCAGAAGAAAGCTTCTCCTCACATCTTTCTGTAAATCAAACTTGGGGCACTCAGAAAACATTTTCTTTATAGCTTGTATACAGTCTATTAATCCCTGACTACATGCTCTTCAACATTTGCTATTTTGCTTGTGCATAAACAGAAATTTTCTTTTGGTTATTTGTGGCTAGTAATGGAAATGATCATTCAGGAAATATCTACACTTTGTTTGATGTTATGACATCTCCCGGATTTGTGCCGCACAGTGCTGAGGATTTTAATCAAATCAGAATTACTTGAGAGAATTTATCTTCATCACAAACAGAAGCATACATGTGAAGTCCATCTATCCAGGAGAAATTTTAGTGGTTTTATGGTTTTCCAAATCAAAGCAAATGTATACCCATAATACACTGATTTCCCCATCAGGGTCTGCCTGTGGCCTATACTCAGCATACAGCTAAAACAAATATTTTCACGAAGAGCATAGCTGCAGGAGTGATTTCTACAAGATGTATTAGCTCATTTCTCTCAAAACCCCAAAATTAGCTACAAAAAGACTGTAAATTCAGTAGATGCTTTTTCTGCATAGTCCTCCACAAATCCGCTTATCCTCGGATCATTTTGTGAAGTATTTATCTTTGTTTCTCAGTTCTTTCAGATCTTTTGCCAAATCATTGGACAAGTGAACTGCCACAAAGTACTATGTGAATGCTTTAATACAGAATGGATATTTTCAACTCTAATAGAGGAACACTGGAAAACTACTGCATGGAAGCATGTTAGTTTAGGCATGGTATCATACTAACATGCTTACTGGGCTTTTGATTTAGTTAGATCAGATACAATTAGCACAACATGTAGACAAGGCAAGCTTGGGTTTATCTGTAACTGTCCATACTCTAAATCTGTTTATTAAATTTTAACTAACAAAGTAAATAATAACATTTTAAAGAAATCTGTTATCTAAGTCTTTCAGTTTTAGGACTTCTTAAATAACAGGTGGCTTGAATGAACTGATTAAATAATGGAGGTAGGTAAAATCGAAAGTAAAATCAAGAAACAGAATATTTGAAACCTAGAGTTCTTGCACTTCAGTCATTAACAAATACTGTTCACTCTAATAAATATTAGTAGGAGAATACAACATCTCACGTTATTCTTAACATATGTCACTGTCTCCATTGACTAATGTGGAATTTTAAAGCCAGAACTTATATTCAAGCGTCAAGAGCTCTTACTAATACACTGGCCAAATGCCATGATGTACTGAACAAGGTTTATGTTTTTAGATGAGAAACCTTAGGCTTTTCTCAGATAAATCTATGCATTTAGCTACAAAGCATAGAGACAGTTTCTAGCCAGTCTGCAGCAGAATCTCATCACTGAACAGAGGGACATAGACCTGCCATACAGTAGGAGCTTTTGAACACAGCAGCCTACATGACAAGAAGAAGGAATCACATGGTTTTTTGTAGGTCTTTGTTTTTTAGAAAAAGTATTTTTAACATGGATAATACACCAATTAAGAGGAGTTAAAATACAAGTACGTAAATAAATAAATCAGTAAAAGTATTTTCCAACAGTGTGAAGGGAAGGCATTTGGGTACAATTTAGCAATTGTAAAATGCTGTCTTATTATTAAGTCGTAGGATCCTCACTCAGAGAGGAGGGAGGATCCATTTTTTTTGTGGGAACAAGAACATTGATTTGTATATGCGACATTTTGGGTTTGGTTTCAGGGATATTTTTTTTTTTTTGGTGGGGGAAAGGAAGGGATTGCATTCAGTCATTTTTATTCCCTGATGACTTCGACACACAGCAACCATCTGTTCAGCTAGTTCAATCCCAAACATGTTTTCAGAGCAATGAAAAAAATAACAAAATGAATAGACAAAAGATGTAACATATTTTCTGGCAAACCTATCTTTGAAAACTTTTGTTACTAAGGCAAAGAACATTTCTGTAAGGTGAAGTTACAGATTTTACCTTTGCTTTTCTGGTACAAATAGTACAGTTTGTAATGAAAAAGCACGTGGAAAGGATTCAGCTACATAAACAATATAATTTCAAGGGTGCCGTTAGCTCTAGTTATTAGAGTGTAGCGTGGCGGTACTTTACATGGTAAAGAAGGAAGCACGCTCCTCGCGAGGTGGTGAACAAAGAGGTTTATTTCAAATTCGGCGCTGGTTTTATCCCTTCAAACCATGTGACTTCTTTGACCAATAAGGTTGTCTATGTCGGCTCATGCTCCCTCGGGCACTCTTGCCCTGGTACAGCCCCTGTACCTTAAACACGCCCCCTACATCAGAGGATTTACAGGAAAACTGCTTTATTTCTTGAAGCTAATAAAAGTATCAAATTACAAAAACCAGTTTAGACTGTTAATAGGAGTAAAGATTTCCAAAGGAAAAAAGAGCCAATTAAAAATTAACCCAGGTGCAGCAGTGCAGTAACATCCTTATGGGTTTATTTAACAGGATTACTTCTGCAGGAAGAGGTGTTCAGTCATTTCCAATATGGCATGCAAACACCAAGCTTCATGTTAATTTGAGAGGTAGAGATGGCACATTAATGTATTTTGCTTTCTAAACAAATACCATAACTTAATGTGGCTTTTTATATCTTAAAAAAAATGAGAGTTGAATGAGAACAGTCGCAGGAGTCATTTCTGACCTTTATTACTCTATAACTCTCTGAAACATGCTCCTTGACTAAAGGCTGGGAAAAAGAACATCAAAATACTTCCAATGAGATGAAATGTGATGATAAACAGGAAGAAGTTTAAAGATAAGGCTGGGAGAAGTACAGAGAATTTCTTGCTAAAATAGCAGGGAACTGCTTAGCTGTAAAGGTGAGAAGGGAAGAAAACTGGAAAGAGATGAGACATCATCATCCCAAGGTAAGCAATTGTTCCATCTGCTGTAGGACAGGAAAGAATTAATCATCTGGCCTGATGCAAGGAGTTATAGGGGAGACCTCTTCGGCACCTGTTAGAAAACTCTTGGTTGGATAAATGAGCAGCGGGTGAGATAAACAGAAAAGAAAACAAATACACAAAAGCAAAGGGAACTTCTTCTTTGAGGGGAGAAAGGGGAATGGGCTGGAATGGAATAGAATGTCAGAGAGTGGGAGTGGAGTAGAATGGGATATGAATGTTGAGAAGAGAAAATGTTGACCAGTAAAGGTAGGAGGAGAAGGAGTGTAGGTGATGCGAAACCTACTTGTGCTGTCAAATGTAGTGAAATACCAGGTATGTTTTGGCTTAGTTGTCAAATACTCACAGAAAACAGGGTGACTTTTAAGCCTCCTAAAAGATAATAAATGCTGCGGTGTTTTGTTGTCGGGGCTTTTTGTTTGCTTGTTTTTTGTTTATTGGTGTTCTTTACTCTGCACGGCTTACCAATTTCCTCATGTATCATCCTACTGAATCTGACCTGATATTCTGATGGTTTGCTTAGAGGTCTGTACTTACATAGTGTATTAGATGTCCTTAAGGCATGTATCTAGTGCAATATAAGCAGCCTGTTCTAACCTTGAGCCTAGTTGTGTGTTCAGCAGTGGGTGGATCAGGTATTCTGTGATTTACCTTATATTACACTCTTGTGAAAAGTTATGCATTGGCTGTGGATAAATCCAGTTTAAATGGTGTGAGCCTAAGAATAGCTTGTTTCCACCTGGAGCAGGAAACCTGTGCTATGTAAGTGTTAGGGTGTATGCCGGTTTCTAGGCCTAAAAGATTTAATGAGTCATTCTGAGTGGCATCTTTCAGGGTTTTCCCTTAAGTAAATTATAAGGGGATATACCAAATTATCTAAATATAGCCCATAAGTTAGAGATGGCACCTGTAGAAGAGTTGCTAGAAACTATTATGCAAATAATGCCTGCGTAGACACATTGGTAAAAGAACTAGAGTGCCTGAAAATTGAGTGAGTTAATTGCATTATGTTTTCACTGAGGATCACTTATACAACCTGGCTTAGGTATACGGAAACCTCTGTATCGTGTCTAAAGTTTCATTGTTGTCCTTTCCCTGGCTTTGTGAAAGAGGCAGGGGTTCCCTGAGTAGAGGAGGCTTTCTTATGTATCTTGTTCAAGATCCTGTTTATGCTGAAAGGTCTGGTAACTGCCTCATCACCTTCTCCTAATCTTGGGCTTTTGTATGTCTTTTTACCACTGCAATATTTGCTTCATGCTACTATGGTGAGTGAAGGGAAATATGTCTGACTGAAAGAAGTGGCTCTGCTTCAGGATGGCCGCCGCTTCTAAATATGGAAACATGATCTCGGAGTTTGAAACTACTGTGGCTCTCTAAAAGAGCACCTAGCAGAATGTGAGAGTCTAAGTATTCAAATACAATTACTGCATTGGATATATTTGTCAAAGAAGTAACACCTACGTTCTTCACTTCCAAATAAAGTTCTTGAGAGGTCTAGCAAACAGGATTTAGATGAAGCAGCTTATTGAGGGTACAACACTTTCACTCCTAACTATAACAACCCGGTACTTTAAGCTTTGCTTGATATCCGTATCTGTAGTGTCTGAAGAACATGAATACTCTAGGCTGTAGTACTGCCTTCATGCATGCCAAGAAGTATCCTTGACAGCCTGCTTTCTTTTAGGTCTTTCATAAGAAATGTATGTTGGTGTGCTTGTTCCAGTTCCTTGATTCAGCCCTTTTCGCCCTTTTGTTGGGACCCAAGACAGAGCATGTATTTTGTGGACACTGACTTTCCTTATTTTAGTGACTTCAATTGTTGTATTTACTTGACTAGGTGGGCTGCATTGTGGCTTGCTACACCCTCATTCTAGTTGGATGTGGGAAAATGGGTGCTTGGACTGAGAGTAAATATTTCTTCTAGAGTCTAAGGTAGAACCTGAAACTTACTGAGGGAATGGATAGTGGCAAAGGACTGTGCACGTGTGTTTGTGTGTGTGCAGGAGCTGAAATAATCTTAAAGTATCTTAGCTTCCTCATGCAACTACAGGTATGCATCAATGCACTCATATGTGTTTTAACTCTAAAGAGATTACTGCTGTTGCTATAGTAATATCTGAAATACTGTTTTTGAGCCACAGACTAGCTCAGCTTCTGTGAAGAAGCAGTGTTTTGATACTGGTCCCTGTCAGAAAGAGGTGTTGCTTCATATCAATTGGCAAAATAAATGCTGGCTAAAAAACCCTAATTGCCTAGAGGTTATAGCATGGCAGATATAATCCAAAAGGAAATACAGTCTCAGCAATTTTTCTTTCTTGGCTGTTACATCTTGCTTTTGTTACAGGTTTTTTATGAACTAGTATCTCTGACAAGTTCATGCAAATACTTTTTTGTTTGTTTGCTTAGCTGGCTTCTAACTCAGTAAGAAATTTCATTCTCTTGATGTTGAAAGGTATTCCTCAACTATGGTGATCCTGACTCTCTCAGCAAATATTTTACAGGGTATTTTTGTAGTTAGAGTCACATACAATTTGTACAGCTCAGAGTACTCATTGTTCTAATACGCGGTTTATGGAACAGTACTTCTGGAACTAGGCGGGACTTGGTTTCTGTCCTGCTCACTTGCCCTACCTCCACTGGGGAATCTGCTAATTGTTTAATGAGTGTTATCTACAGTTCTTCTGTTTGTGTGAGTCTGAGACAGGGTAACCCTACCGGAAAGGAGCTGCAGGACTGCTAATGCAATTGCCTAGGCTTATTTTACAGACAGCCTATTCTCAATGACAATTTTCTAATCCTCAAGAAAACTGTATCTGTACCAAATGTTTATACTGAGGTTGATTTTATTCTTCTGTATTATCTGATGATGAGGGGCAGAATAGCCCCTCATTCTTGTAAGATCTGTCTTTGATTACAGAATCTGAAAAAAAAAATATTTTTCCAAATTGTCCCATGAATTCTTATAAGGCAAATTCACAGTGAATAGCTGTACTGCAGAAAGATACACTAGAAGAGTTATCAAGTATCCAAGTAGTCTTAACACAGCAGCAAGCAGGTGATGGCTCTGAAGATGGGGGGAAATGTAGGCAGGTTTTTCCCGTGTGGGAATTCTATACAGCTTTTCCAGACAGAGAACACACTCTCAAGGTCTTGCCTCCTTTGTCAGATCTCAGCAAAATCTTTTCAACACATTCACTGGAATGTTCCCTGAATGCTCTTTGAAAGATTAGTAATCAGCTCATAATCTTCCTAATTCTTGCTGCAAAGACACCTACAGTCAAATGGGTAGAAACTAGAGTTGTCTGAGAACTGCTGCAGGCTTTTCTTCTCAGAGGATTAAGACCTATTAATTCTTGTACATATTCCATCAGAAGTGGTGTGTTGGGTTTTGTTTAGTTTTTTACACACAGAAAACTGTAAGAGGAATTTACAAGGATTTTTTTTCTTTAATGCTTACATTTCAAGTGAGAAGGGGAAGAATGATTAAACTTGATTAAAGCCAACTAGGGTGTGGCTTTGAGATGTCCTTTTTGACTATTATTACAATGACCTCAATGGGAGTATGCCCTGTGGCAGCTTGTAAAAGACCAAGCAACACTCAGTAATGGCTCTGCCATTCACAGGGCTTGTATTCAGACTTCAGTAGCAATTATCATGCCTTAGCTATCTTGGTAAGCAGTGATTTGATGTAGTTATCTTTTCCATGATTATTTTAGTATGCATCTTTTTTCTGACTAGAGAAAAGTCATTGATAGATACAGCCTTAAATCTGCACAAAAGAATATAAATGAGCTAAAGGACTTGCGGGAGAGGAAAGAATACAATAATATAAATGAAGCCTATAAAGAACTAATTTTGACAAAGTGTTGAAGTAGACATTAATCTTGAACTTGATGAGCATGTTGACTGAACCTCTGACATGTGCAGCTATGTCTTCTACACTTAGAGTGACTACTCATGACTGCAAACTGCACATTAGTGTGATTTCCCCAACCTAACCCTGAAAGTATTGATGCTATAGTCCATTAACAGTTTCTACAAGAACGTAAGGGGTTGTGCTAAGTTTTTATTCTCTGTAGCTAGAACTGGCAGTGCATAACTGCTTATGTGTGTGGCTTCTACAGAACGCCATAACTGGTACTCATCTTTAAGGGCCATCTTCCTAGAACTTGAAGACCTTATGTGTTAGTTATCCTACTGATATACTATGTATCCCATAGTATTCTGTTAAATAATACTGGTTAAAAACTAGTTTTGAAATGGAGGTAGTATGCTGCTCTAAATTAAAGGATATCTCAAAGGGATTGCCTTTGGACTTGAAAAATAGAAAGGGACGAATGTCTTCAACAGAGGACGATAACTTGCCTGATACTTGCAAACAGTATAAAAAAAGATTTCAAGTGGAGCTGTGTGGCCAGACATGACTGTACCGTGAATGAAATACAAAGCATGTACGGGCCTGTCTATTGCCTTTGCCGTACTGGTATATTTCATGTGCTTTAGATCAGTCCTGGAAAAATAATAATATCACTAGAAGTATCTTTCAACAAGTTGCCAGTGAAGAAACTTATTCAAATGCAACAGGAGTAAGGGAGAACAGTGTGTCTGTGGTGCATTAACTGAAATGACTGAATTTTGCAGGACAGATGAACATATTCGTGTTGGGTTCCCTTCCCCTTTTTACTTAGCTCACCTGGGTAAAAATAGCAGATACAGCAGTACAGTCTATGTAAGATTTATAGGGACACTTCAGTTGTTGGCCTACACTAAAAGCCTGTACTTCTCCTTCTTCTTAGACTGAAGGACCTGGCTTATCTCTAGACTATTCTCAACTTGCAAAAAACTGTTAGACTGTATCTACCACCTAGTCACCTGAATCTGTTAAATTCTCTTTCTCTCTTAATCTGTCTCTGGTTCTAATGAAAGCCAGTAAATCAAAACTACATGTATTTTTTAACAAAGGCAGTGACAGGAAAGGAATTGGTAGGAAGTGGATATGGGTATCATGCCTTTTAATAGATCTTGACCTCGGCTGGCAGAATGGGGAGAAGTGGAAATCGGTAGATTTTTAGCAAAGAACACAATGATGCTATGAACTAATCATAGAGAACAAGGTGGGGCAGGGTAGTCTAACAGACTTCAGGGAACTGGCCGCTTTGTTAACTTTCTTTGCAAGCACGACCCAGCGTGGTGATGAAGCCGCTCTTCCACAGAGCCTGGCCACAAGGAGTTGAGGGACTGACTGTAGGTGCACATCAGACATCAGGTACTGAATGCCTGGAGCTGACTGACGGCATCGGAGTGGCCGGGTCTGCACGCAGTGCTTCCCGCGGCCCCTCCTGACAGGAGCACCGCCCGCGCTGCCCTTCTCTGGAGCCGCTGTCCGGGCGGTGCGGCGGATACCGGTGGGGGCGGATGGCGCCGGTACAAAATCAGACCGGCAGCGGTGGTTCAGGTGTGCTGAACCGGCTCGAGATGCCGCTCAGGTAAGCCGGGGACTGGAGGGAGACCGCAGGAACGTCTGGGGGAAGAACATTTGCGGCGCCTCGGCCAGTGCAGCTGGTCACGGTGGCGCGGAGCCGCAGCGTGGCGGGAGGTGAGGCGGGCAGGACAGAGGAAGCAAGGGGCCTCGGCACGAGTTTGGTACGACTCTCCGCCTGCCCCGACCGGGCCAGGCGCACCTCCGACCGCTCCCAGGGTCCGCCGGGAGCAGGACGCCGGCGCTGCCCCATCCAAGCGGCACAGCCGGCGGTGCGGCGGGGGCGGGAGCCAAGGGCCGGCGGGGCGGGCCCTGCATGCAAACGAGGGGGCGCGGCCGCCAGGCAGCGGGGCGGCCGGGGCGGGAGGAGGCGGCGGGCGGGGATCTGCACGAACCGGGCGGGAGCAGCCGGGCCGGGCTGGGCCGGGCCGGGCCGGGCCGGGCCCAGCTGAGCGGGGGCGGCCGAGAAGGGCGGGGGGCGGTATCACTGCTGAGCTGTGAGCAGTGGACGGGGCGAGGCGGTCGCAGAGATCCCGGCGAGGCGGGCAGAGGAGCGGGAACATGGCGAGCGTAGGAAACGGCACGGAGGAGAGCGGCGGCGGCGAGGAGGTAAAGAGAGGGCGGCGGCGGCGGGAGGGCTCCGGGCGTGCGGGCAGCGAGCAGCCGTCCCTGCCGGCACGACGGCGGCGGCGGGACGGGCGCGGGTGGAGGCCCCGCTGCATCGGCCGCCCTGGTCGCCCACCTGCCCTGCGGTGGGGCCGGTGGGCGGCCAACCAGACAGGGAGGGGCAGGCCCGGCCGCAGGTGGAGCGAGTCGCCGCCGCCGGGAGTTGAGGAAAGTTGTCCCGGCGGCGGGGCCGCGGGCAGCCCCTTCGCGCGTCCCGCGACCCCCGCCTTTGCTTTATTTTTTAATTTATTTTTTTTAATTTCCCTGGTTTTTAATGAAAAAAAAATTCTTTACCCCCAGTTCCTGCGCTGCTCCGTGCGGTGGTGCCGCGCCCCCGCTCCGGTGCGCGTCCCTGCCGGCGGGCGGGCAGTCGCGGGGTTGCGTGGCAGGTGTGCGGGCAGCGGCGACTCCCGGCTCTGCCGGGCTGCAGGGGCGCCGCTGTCGGGGTGGTCCGAGAATGCCCCGTGTGCGCGGGGGCCACGGGGCAGTTTCGGTGTCTGGGAAATGCTGGTGAGAACTGTAGTTGATGTAAAATGCGTTTATAATTTCGCCTTCGGGCTTCAAACAGCCCAAACGCGAATCCCTTAAAACGATCGCTTGAACTTGAAGGTTTTTTCCGTGTCCTCTCAGTCTAAAGATAAACAGGAGCAGGGTTCTTTGACAACACCTCTCGGAAACTAGTGAGTGTAAGGGATTGTCCTAGACGAGCTTTTGAGAAGGGTGCTGCCAAACTGAGGCAGTCTTAACTGGAGGGTGTTTTTAAACACAGTAAATTGCAGTCCTGGCATGCGCGTGTGGGAATATTGACTCGATTTCTGACTGCGCAGTCTGTAACGAATGATTTTAGTGTTGTGTGCATCCACCAGCTTCTTCAGAAAGATTTGTGAGGCATGCTTCTGCCCAAATTCTGCTGAAAACAATTTATGAATCATATGAGTACTTAATAGGTTGGGTTTTTTACAGTGCCCCATTTCTGAGGCAGGATAGTGTTTCATACAAATATCTACATAGGACTGGGTGTGCTGTGTAGTTCAGTGGAACTAGCTTGTTCTCATTTAGAAGATGGGATATATATTAGCCTGTATTTCAGCACACACTATAAAAGTTTCTATTTCCTAAGGTTATATGTAGTGGCATAACACGAAGAGGATGTGAAGTGCTTGAATCTCATTGTGTGCTAGTGTGAATCACTGAAAAATCATAGTGATCTCTGGGGAGTCAAGGTTTGTTTCCATTCTAAGGAGTAGTAGGGGGGTAAAAGTTATAAACTCTTGCTGCTCTCAGCAAGAAAGTAGTTGGAATTCACAATTACTAAAAGAGGTATTCAGCAACTTTGTTGTAGCCTAGCTACAACCTTGTATGAACAATAGGGAAGAATATACTTCATGGAGTTTGATGTTAAGGGTCAATGCTTTCTTAGAGGAAAAGCAACTGCCATGCAAAAAAAATTGAAAGGTAGGCATAAAAACACATAAAACGGAGGTTATTTGAGCAATACTCTAAAAAAATTGTAAAGCTTTGTCCAGATGAACTTGAAAGACTTCATGTTCTTTGCAGAGACTTATGCTTGATTCTGTGGAGTCTGAAGTAGACCTGTATTGGCAACAGAGGGAGTACTCTTGATTTTTTCCTGGTGAGATCCCAGAGTTCAGGAGGGGAGGGCAGATAGTGGCTTGATCTTGGGGAAAGTCATTGCTTTTGTAGCAGAAATTATCTAGACCACTGTAGACTGCCCTTGCCTACAGGTTCACTATAGTCTCTTTAGTAATAACCTTGATGTGATTTCAGCACTTCATGCCTGTGATAATTGGTTTTAAAGTCTTAGCTTTTTTTTAGTGTTTGCAATGGTTACAATGCTGAAAAACAGAAGTAAGAGAACATTACTATTAACTTTGTTTTTAAGAGTTGCATGCATCTAAATAATGTTGTTTACATGGAACATGGCAGATGGGAGCTCTGCTTCCTGGTTTGAGTGTACATTCTTAGTACTTTATGAACATAGCTTTTAGCATAGCATTTTGCTTTGCAGGAACTTGTGAATACTTCTTCACCCCAGAAGCTTTCAAGAAGGATATGTTGAGCTAAACCTTGAAGTTGTTTCCTACTTAACAGGAAATAGACCAGCAAGAATCCTGCTTCTAAAGTCTAAGGATATGGTACCAGGTAGCTGCCCCCTGCTGTAGAGAGTCCTTGAATACAATTTGTCGGTTTCCTTATGTTTCTCACAGCTAAAGGAAATGCCAGATACCATGTTTATATATATTTGATTTTTTTGCTGATTTACGTCTCATAGTCCTGCAGCTGTGGCTTTCTGGTGGGAATGGCGAGAAAGTGGCATGAAGTGTAAATAAATAATTGGATTGGTTTTAACCCAACTAATGCAAGTGTAGTAGTCTGTTGTTGTTGTTTTTTACTTAAAGGAAAAGAAACCCACCTTGAGGAACTGGAGACCCAAGACTAAGAGACTGTGTTAATGAGATAGTGCTATGAGTGTGCCCACCTTGGAAAAAAAATATTTGTTAAACTCAGGATTTTACTGTGCAATGTCGATTCCCTGGTGTTGGAATGTGTGTGGTCATTCTCTACTAGGAAGCAGTTTCCTGGCTGCTACGTGGTCAAAGTATCCACCTGAGGTGTGCCCAGTTGTGAACTCAGAATGTGATATGGTATCAGTACTTAAACCACTATATGACAGAATTCACCCCCTAAAACAACTTGTACTGGTATTCCTTTAGAGCGGGTTGCAAATCTAGGACAGATACACTTAACTTTAAGGGCAAAGGCACTTCCAGCCACTGCAGAGTCCTCAAGCAAAACTTTGTCTTCTCCCCATCCATCCCCACCCCCACTCCCCCCGCACTGTCTAAAGATTACTTAAAATAGCGGGCCAGATCTGCTTCCCATTAAGTTCACTCTTTGCTGCCCTGGTTTTTCAAAGTCTTAAAGCCAGCTTAATTGGTTACTTGGGGATTCCCTATAAATTAAAAAAAAAAATCAAAACCACAAACCCAACCTGGGCTTTTGTGCATGTGAATGTCAGACAGAAGGGTTTATGATCGAGAAAGATCTAAGTGCTAAAAAATTCCTTGTTTGGCCAAAGGGAGCCAGACTAAGGATTATACACAGATCTGAAGGTGATCTGGTGGTTAACTCTAAGGCTTTGTCCTGACTTTGGCTGGGATAGAGTTAATTTTCTTCACAGTAGCTAGTGCAGTGCTATGTTTTGGATTCAGTATGAGAATCCTTGGAATCTCACATTGATTTCTAGTCGTTGCTAAGTAGTGCTTACCCTAAGACAAGGACTTTCTCTGTGTCTGGTGTGCTGCCGCTAAGCAGATGCACAAGAACCTGGGAGGGAGACTGGCCAGGACAGGTGACATGAATGGGCCAGAGGGATATTCCATACCCTACAATGTCACGGCTCGTATATAAACTGGGGGAAGTTGGGCTGGAGGGGCTGATCACTGCTGGGGGAGAGACTTGGTATCAGTCAGGGGATGGTGAGCAATTGTATTTTTCATCACTTCTTTTTCTTGGATTTTATTTCTCTCTCCTTCTCCCTTTCTATACTATTATTATCATTAGTTTTACTCTATTTCAGTTATTAAACTGTTTTTATCTCAACCCATGGGTTTTACATTTTTCCTGATCTTTTTCCCATCCCATTAGGGACAGGGGAGAGTGAGTGTCTGTGAGTTGCTGAGTGGCGTTAAGCCACGACAGTCTTTTTTTGGTGCCCAGTGCAGGGCATGATGAGTTGAGGTAATCACAAATCTGACTAGAAGATGTTAAAACAAATCTGTTAGAAGCATTTTTTATATTAATGACATGGGAGGAATACAGAGGTGCTACTCCCCACTCTGGGGAGAAAATTTGTGCAGCCAAAGCTCAACTGGAGTTGATGCTGCCAGAAATGTGGAGGGACAATAAAAAGACAAGATTTTTTTGATATGCCAGTAGCAAAAGGCAGTGCAGAAAAGACATCAGCCCATTACAGGATGAAGATGCTCACCTCACAAACAGGGACACAGGCAAGGCAGAGGTGTTCAATACTTTCTTTGCCTCCATCTTAAACACTGAAGATGGGCTAAGGGTGTCCCATTGCCCTGAGCTGGAGGGCCATGGCTGTGAGAATGATAAACTCCCAGCTGGATCCCTGTAGTCTATGGGCCCTGGGTAGGATTCATCCAAGACCACTCAAAAGAGTTGGCTGATATCATTGTGAGGGTTCTCTCAATGATTTTTAAATGGTCTTGGGAATCTGCAGAGGTTCCAGTTGACTGGAATCTGGCTAATGTCCCAATTTTCAAGAAGGGCAGCGTGGGTGACCCTGGAAACTACAGGCCTGTCAGTCTCACTTCAGTGACTGGTGAAGATATGGAGAGGATTATTCTGGGAGTTATTGAAAAACACCTGAAGGACAATGCAGGCATTGGTCAGAGCTAGCATGGCTTCATGAGGAGAAAGTCCTACTCAGTACCCTCAAAGGGAAAAGATGGTCTCTGGATCTGACAACAAGGTGACTAGCAGTGTGGGTACTCCAACTCCAGTGACAGACACTGCAGCTGGACCAACCCATATCTGTATCAGTCGCTCCTATACATAAGAAGAAATGGACACAGAAGTCATTTCACAGTAAAGGAAAATGAAGCAGGGCCGTCCCAAGACCAGGTGGAAGAGGCAGAACAAAAGATAACAATTCGATACCTATCCCTGAGTGAGCTGTGGGTTTGATATGGGAGAATTTATCTAAGCAAGCAAGGAGATAGAATATAAATCTGTACTAGAACAACGGAGTTTAGAACAAGTTAATTCTAACTATAGTATACACAGCAATAAAGTGCAGGTTATACTTAGATGTGCTGATAGAAAGCAAGATGTTCCAATAGAAAACATTGAAGAGATTGGCTCAAGATACTGGAAGTTTACATGTACATTGCATAGATGAAATAAAAAGGGAAGGATTTTTCTCTGACAGTACACATGATAGGTAGAAGGATTCCCCCATGCTTCTGGCACTGTCAGTAAAGAGTGCCTGCTGTCTGAATAGCTGCACTGATGTCAGAGGGTTCTCTCTGTTTTCTGAGATTTTGGTAACAGGTATGTGAAGAGATTTCAGCTATCATCCAGGTGTGCACGTTGTTACCTGCCTGCTCTGGTGCTGGGATAACAGGGCTAGTAGCCTAGAATTACAGGATAGGGAAGCCAAGCAGCTGGGATTGCTTTCTAGGAAAGGAGGCATGAACAAGGCAATTAAAAAAGGGGCATAAATCCTCAGCCTCTGGAGATGACTCTTGTCAAGTATGAAGGAAAAGTATCTGTTCAAGGGAGGTGTTACTTGTCACCCAGGCAAGTGTCCAGTACCTAGAGATGATTTATTATGACCAGGACAATGTGTGGTTACCCACAGATCCAGATGAAGTCCAGTGTGGTGGCAATTTGTGCAGAGCGCAGCATTGTTGTGTTGGTAGTAATGAGCTGGGGAGACAAAGAGGCACTTAGAGTGGGTGAATGGCTTGCCAGCTCTGGCAATATGAAGTCCTTATGGAGTTGACTGAAAAACTGCTTGAAAAGTGGGAAAAACTGTTCCAGGAGTTCCAGCAACAAAAAGAGGAGCGATCCTACTCCCTACCTGTCTAGCCCAGTATCTCAGCTATTAACAGTATGTGTTCTTTTGCTCAAGAGAGAAGTTGCAGGGGGTAGACACAGTGGGTTGCTCTGTGTTTTTACCTGAGGGATCATGGACAGGTGTGCAAGTTTCGAGCTGGCTTCCCGCCAAGCCCCCGAAACTCGACAACAAGGACCCGCTTCTCAGAGAGGGAAGAGAAAAGAAAGCACCCAAGCAGCCAAAGCTATAGCAAAAAATATATATATATTTATATATTTTACATATGAGACAGATACACAAAACGAGAATACCACACACCACAACTCCAGAAATCCCAAACAGCTCCCCAAAAAGGGAAGAGGGGGAGGGAGAAGGACAAAAAGGGGCAAAGACCGAGCAAGTCAACCAGCCAACTGAAGGCAAACTAGCAAAAAATCTCACCACTTCCCTTTGAACAGGCAGGATGGCCAGACACGGCCCAGGGCTCCCCCCTCACGCGTGGCAGATAACAGCAGTCACTGTAGGCCTCAGCTCCAGATAAGCCAGACCGAGACAGGGACCCACCGTTCTCAAACCTCGCCGGAAAGGAAGAGAGCGAGGTCCCTCCTGCTGGCTTTATTTATACCTCAAGTTACATAAAGGAATAGCATGGAATACTTCCGTGATCACTTTCCGAGTTCCTTCCTGGTTACAAGCTGGTCTCCAGGAAGGCCCAGAGTGAAACCATCACAACAGGACATGAGGAAGTGGGATAGAAAACCTACCTTCAACCCTAGAGGCATGGGTACCTGAGTTGTAGGGAAAAGCAATCACAAATGTGTTCTTTTTTCCAGAAAAGTTGCTGCTTCACTCTACAGTGGGCAGTTCCCCAGAGTGAAAGGGCTGATCCTAAGGAAAAAAATTTATTTTTTTTTATATGGAGTAAGTGGACAATATTGGAGAGGCCCTGCTGCAGCCTGATGGAGGAGAGGGGCAACCAGATTTACTGGACTCTGTGGACCCAAGGGCCTGGCATGTCAGACTCACAGGAATACAAGGCTCTAGCAGATACCAGTGCACAGTGCACTCTAGTGCCATCAAACTATAAAGAGGCAGAACCCATTTGTATTTTTGGAATGACAGGGACATCCCAAGAGCTGACTGTGTTGGAGGCTGAAGTAAGTCTGACTGGGAATGAGTGGCAAAAGCACCTTACTCTGATGGTCGCAGAGTCTCCCTGCATTCCTGTCACAGGTGGGCTTAGGAGAGAATATTTCAAGGGCCCAAAAGGGTACCAGTGCACTTTTGATCTTGCTGCCTTGGAGATGGAGAAAACTAAGCAGCTGTCTACCTTTCCTGGTTTCTTGGAGGATCCTTCTGTTGTGGAGCTGCTAAAGGTCAGAGAGGAACAGTTGCCGATTGCTACCAGAAGAGTACACTGGCATCAGTATCACATCAGCAGAGACTCTGTGATTCTCATCCAGAAGCTGATTTGTTAACTCTACAGTCAAGGAGGGATCAGCAGGACCTGCTTACCTCTGATAGACCCATAGGGGCAGTTAGAGAAATCCAATGGAGTGTGGAGACTAACAGTAGACTATCGTGGCCTGAATGAAGTCACATTGCTGCTGAGTGCTGCCGTACCCCATAAGGGCTGGAGTCAAAGGTAGCCAAGTGGTATGCAACAATTGATATTGCTAATGCATTTTTCCTAAGCCCTTTTGCAGCAGAATGTAGGCCACAATTCACTTTCACTTGGAGAGCTGTCAGGTACACCTAGAACTGACTGCTTCGGGGTGGAAACACAACCCTGCTGAGGGGACAGGGGTGAGGAGTGTAAGGTGTGGTGGGGTGAGCAAACATCTACATGGTACATAGTTGCCGGCTTAGTTGTGGGTACAAACCACGACAGGCTTGTATTAAGGACAGCTTGATCAATTCAGCTAATCTGTGCCTCATCTCTAAAATAAGCTATTAAGGAAAATGTAGGTAATGAAGGTCTTATGATGCATGTTGTACTCTCTTGAACTGCCCAAGCAGGGATAAACACTGTGTAGGCTGGCTTTATCAGCCTGGACAGTTTATCTTCAGAGCTAATTTCAAATGAAATCAGCATCGTCTTTAACTCAAAAGCCGGTTAGTACTTGGTTTAAGTACTCAAGAGTTTCATCCACTGCTGTAGCAGCTGCTGCATTATGATCAAAGAACTTGCTAGTGGTTGTGCTTCTTTTCATCAGAAGCTTAATATAATAATTGCACTTTAGAATAAATTATAGAACTGTGCAGCACTGGCTGTTCTCTCTCTTATGCTTATGCTGAGGACTCTTCACAAATTTTGTTTGGTTATTTCAGCCTGGAAGAAGAGTCTCAGTGGTGAGAAACAGTGGTAGCTACACTCCCACAGAGAGTTTGAGAGGCTGGAAACAAACTACTGTGGTACCTTTTTTACTGTAAAAAACGAAGAATATGTTGGAAATACAGAATTGGGAAGGGATAGTGGGAGTGCTTCCTCTCATGAAGGATGAATTTTTTGTTATTGTTTTTAAACATCCTAATCTGACCTGTATAGTTTTATTTCTTTGAGAAGTATACCTTGGTCAACTGAAGAAGTAAGATTTGTACTTCTTTTGTCTGCTTTTTGCAAAGTCTTGTGCTTTGGCATATGGCTCATGTGTTTTTCCTGGTTCTTTGTTGGTTTTGCCTACTGTCAGAGCACATCTATATCTAAGATGAGGGATAAGCTATTTCAGCAGCACAGATGAGACAATGGGAAAACTTAACATGACTAGTAATTTCTTCTTCATTAAATAAAATTAGGTTGGCGTCTCCCATTCTGAGGTTCTTAAGTTCAAATAAACTTTGTTTTACCTATGGATATACCCGTTGAGAAGTACTATTTTTCTTTGTGACTACTATTCAAAGTAAGGACTTGTACTGCAATTCTATATTACCTATGTGGTTCCGAGATGGCTTATTTTTGTTGTTCATTTCTTATTTGGCTTCCTAGAGTCATGCATTTAAGCCCCTTGGTTGACTGTGACCAAATTTGAAAGCTGGGTAGATAAAAACCCAAGTCTTTATTTTCTGTAGAGGAAAAGGAGGAGTATGTAGTGTTCCAATTAAATTTTTTTATTTAATATTCACTTTGGTTAACCTCTGTGCTGTTTCTCCTCAGGGTAAAAGATAAAAGGTCCAGGGGATATGGGAAAAGGTAAGATTATTATGAAAAACACCGGATGGCTCTTAGGGAGGCAGAGCTGATATAAGCTGGGAGAGCTTAGTACCTCTGAAGTGAATTTGAGAAGTAAATTTGCTTTACTTCTCTTTCCTGAGGTTCTTTTTTTTTTTTTTTTTTTTTTGACCGGGAGGGATGTGATGTGATGGTATTTATTTGCATATGGATGGAAAATAGCAGAACTGAAAGGAAGAATCAGCTTTTCTTCTTAAGGTTTGGGGATTTGTGTATATTGAACTTCCGCTATTCTGTTGTGGGAAATAGCATCTAATATCTTTTAATGTAGCCTTTACTTCTAGCAGTGGAAGTTACTGCCTTTACAGGTACAATTGTCTTGGTAGTTTTGGCTAAAAGCTTGCCATCCACTGTAGAATCATAGAATCGAAGCATGTTAAGGGGTCACAAGGGACATCTAGTCCCAACCCCCACTGCTAAGGGCAGGGACACCTCCCACTAGATGAGGTTGCTCAAGGCCTTATCCAACCTGGCCTTGAACTCTGCCAGGGTTCGGGCATCCATGGCCCTGGAAAGATGGTTCAGTTTCATCCACAACCTATATGGAAAGACAGGTCTGTTTTGTACATAAACTTAAAGGGGATGGATTACTTCTTGTCATTCCAGTCAATCTATGTGAGAATTATGACTTTGTGGAAGCATGTTTGGTTCTGTAAATGTTTGTTCTTCGTTTGCTGACATTGATCCCAGTGTGCTAGGAAAAACCTCTAGACCTGATGAGCTTGTTGGAACTGATAGAGGTTGATGCCATGGTTTGGATAAAGGTTCTTATTGGGCCTCTCTCTTGGCAAAAAGATTGTGTGTTGAAAGAGAAAAGGAACTTAGTTGCTTCTTGGCAGACCACATGTTACTTAGCAGCACGGACCAGGATGACTCAGTATAGGAGCAGGTGATAAGCATGTCTGATGTTATGCCTCCTGTCTTGTTAAGTAAGTCTCCTATAGCTTACCTAACCATAGCAACTTATTTGAAACTTTCCTTGCTATTACAATTAGTATGGCTTTCTCTTCCTATGTGACACCAGCAGAGAAGGTGGAGGTAAGATCGCAGTTGCTGGTAGCAGGCTAGTAGGAAAATGGCCCTCACACATGTCCATCTGTTGGGCAGTAATTTTAACACATGCTGTTTCTCATGGATTAATAGAAAAAATATTATATTAGAGGGAACAGAAATGGTGGATCATTGCACTCATTTTGAAAAGGGAGCAAAACTGTGCAAATAAAGATCCGAGAATCAGCTTTCAGAGGTTGATCTCTGCTGCTGTTGATGTTTTGATTAGAGCTTGGACATGGCCAACACCCTTTGCTGTAGTTGGTCAAGGGTGTGCTTAAATAGTCAGAAATGCGAGGATTTGTGTGGGAGTGCTAAAAATTATTTCTGCTTTTCTAAACCCTCTCAAGTTCAAAAAACATTTCAGCTAGGTCCATAGTAAGTAAATATCACAGACCTGTGGACTCATGCCCAAACACGGGGTGCTAAAGGTAAAATTTTCTTATCAAGCAAGTAAAGATTTGCCTGTCATCTTATTCTCAGTGAGGAAGTAATGTTGCTACCAAATAGTAAGGCAAGATAATTTAATATCTTTGTAGCAATGGTATTTTTTGTTTTGAAGCAGTAAGTGTATCATCTTTTTATTCCACTTCTCTTATGCGTTCACTGTGCAATATAATAGTGTTATATGAACTTTTGCAAGCCAGTGTTTGAGTATGCAGCACTACTTTGATTTCCTCTTTTCCCCAGAAATCAACATCACACACACTCTTGCTCTCCAGAAATCCTCTTATTGAAGGGTGTACAAGGACAGTCTGTCATCGAACAGAGAGGAGGTTTGCTGAAAACCTGTTTCTGAAGATAGGAATTTGTGTGTCTGGCACCTATTGGCAGTACTGGTTGTTCTAAAAAGTATAGTGTTTGGTAGGTGAGTAGGAATACTTAGCTGTAACTAGTAGTAGGTGAGCAGAAGAAAGAACAAATATTCCTATTGGCTTTAGTTGAGGCAAGCGTCATTATAGTGATTATAGAGGTAGAATATATCTCACTGGATTTTATTTTCGCCAAGAAATAATGGACTAGGAAGAAGATGTTTTATCAAGGTTCTCTTCCTTAGGACTGTTGTTAGCAAATCCAGTGGGGCAGCTAACTGAACTTCCTGTCTGTGTCATGTTTTGGTTTTTTTTTGCTTTATGCAAACACAGTAAGTTTCCAGGACTGGAAAATATTTTTTTTTTTTTTTTAAGTAATATGAATAGTAATTCACTGTTAAATGGCTATTCTAAGGTCCTGTGGCAAAACGTGAGTTTGCCATTGGAAGTACTATGGAGATACAGAATTACCAGTTGTGGATTTGGTAAAGAGTCTTTTTAGGTGCATGCCATGGTTTAACCCCAGCCAGCAACCAAGCACCGCACAGCTGCTCACTCACTCACCCAGGATGGGTGACAGAATCAGAAGGGTAAAAGGTAGAGAACTGGTGGGTTGAAATAAAGACAGTTTAATAGGGAAAACAAAAGCCACACACATAAGCAAAGCAAAACAAGGAATTCATTCACTGCTTCCCATGGGCAGGCAGGTGCTCAGCCATCCCCAGGAGAGCAGGGCCCCATCACACATAATGGTGACTTGGGAAGAGAAACACCATCACTCCAAATGTGCTCCCTCTTCCCTCTTCTTCCCCTCAATTTATATACTGAGCACGATGTCATATGGTACGGAATATCCCCTTGGTCAGTTTGGGTCACCTTTCCCAGCTGTGTCTCCTCCCAACCTCCTAAACACCCCCAGCCCCCTGGCCAGTGTGGCAGTATGAAAAGCAGAAGAGGCCTTGGCTCTGTGTAAGCTCTGCTCAACAATAACAGGAATATTTCATATTGTCAACCCTTTATTCAGCATGAATCCAGAACACAGTCCCTGCTAGCCACTGTGAAGAAAATTAGCCTTACCACAGCCAAAATCAGCATAGTGAGGCATCGTACACAGATCTTTAGGGTTTTTCTAGCTCACCTGGCTAGTAGATGCTGAGGAAACTGAAGTAGTCCACATTCTCTACAAAACAAGTCTTCATAACTTCAAATGAGGATGTTTTCCTGTAAGTAGCCTAGGAAAAACTAACACTTTAGCTTACTGGCTGGTTAAGTCAAGATCTGATTCTACTTAGTGTAATTTAATGTGACACTTGGTCTGAATGTGATACTGTATTCTGTGTTAGGTGTTCATCTGTCTGTCTGACTTTTTTTCTGGTGAAAAGAACAAACTCTCTAGAACACATGTATAAATCAGTTAATAATTAATTAATTTTATACTAGTAATGAAGTTAAGTTGCTGCATCCTTATGCTTTTCTATAATGAAAAAAAGTTTTTTCTAGGAGAGATGGAACTGAGGGAACAAGCCGTACTCTGCACAAAAGTCATTGCTTTAATTCTGTATTATAGCCACTTATAACTCTCGATAATATTGACTTTTAAAGGTCTCTTTTGTTATTGCAGTTAGGACTGCTGATAGATCAGAAAATATCTGTAGAGGCTTTGAGGTTCTAAAGTGAGAACCACATTATCACAAATAGGGTTGTTGGAATTACTGCTATTGCAGCAAGACCTTTTTTCCTTCATTTTTAAAGGAAATGAACCAGTTAAGAAAAACTACTTAAATTGCGTTTCACTATAAAATAGAACTTTTTGGTACTAAATATGCAGCAACTGCTGTTGCATTCTGTATAACTGAGTAACCAGCTGCGTAGTGAGGAGTGTATTTAACCTCAAGAAGACAGGGTAAGGTTAAACCCGAAGATGCTCATATTAATGCCCCTTTCATCTCTTTTTATTAGTTATAGGCAAATCATGCATTGAATCATTTTTAGTACGAGGTAAACATGTTCTGTTCCTCAGCTTGAGGTCATCTCTGAAAAGTATGGATATCAACAGTTGCAAAGTAGTACATCTGTAATGAGACTTCTTTAGGGTTGTTGATTACACTGTAATAGGTAAGCCTTCTGGAACACTGTCGAAGTATCTCTCTAGGGGGAGCTGTAATTTGCTTTTGTCTGGATGAGTCTCTGGTAAGTGCATAGTGAACCGTAATTAAGGTTTTTTCTGGTACCTTTAGATATCTACAGAACCAGTAAGTATCAAGGATCTTTACATGAAATTGCCTAGTAAATTTCAGGACAACACAATGTGCTCTTAGCTATCTCTATTTTACCTTTTTTCCTTTACTGGAAGTGAACGCCACTGTATCTGTTTCTTATGTTGAGTTGAGACTGTCTGTCAGTTTGTAATTGCAGCTTGACTCAGCCGTGTCTTTCTGTTTGATCTGTCCTGATATGTGAGATATTTGTAAATAAAAACTGTCAGATTCTGCCTCATCAGTCACATAAGGAGCATTGAAGTATGGGACTGAAAGCGAGAAGGTTAGATGAGACTGCTAAATAGAGCTACTCTTGTGAGACAGGAAGAATCATGATTCTCCAGCTCCCAGAAGATCTGTGTTGTTTAGTGTTTGTCAAGTGGATCTTCCAACCATGTTTTTCTTTCCCCTTTACAGTAACTTTTATTTTATTTGGTAGGTTGTGTTGACTCAAGTGAGTGCAAACAACCATCTTGGCTTCTTATGCACTAGCATCCTCTCTTGAAGTGATACCATTTTATTAGCAGCAAACTGTCTAGTGATCCTTTGATGATAAGTTACTAGCTGTGAAATATTAACCTTGCCAGAATTGGTAAGACCAAGCTTTTTGATTTGAGTTGCAGGGACGTAAACCAGTGACTTTCAAGTAGCTCATGCCTTGACTGCATACAAGTAAGTTAAGAGAGTAAACACTTGTTCTGTTTCTCTTGCTCTACCTTCAGTTAGTGTCTGAAAGTACCCTCTGCTTGTGTCTCTGAAATCTCCCATTGTGTCTTTACCTCTTCTACTGAATGAAAAATATTAACTGAATAATCTGTTTGGAAGCCTATAGAAGTTTCCTAAAAGTTAGCAAATTGTTAAGCCACGTGACTAAAAGTAGGACAGTCTTTACCAGCTTTGTCTTTCTACAGTGGTATCTCATCCATGCTTGTGTCCAGTGTCCTGGAAAATATGGATGTACGTAGTATTTACTGGTTATGGTGTTGGAAGAATTATGTCTAGAAGGATGTAACAAAGATCTTGCCAACTTTATAGGCATAATAAACAGCATCCTAAAATTTGTTTTGATTTCGGTGGGCTTTTATGCAGTTTCTGTGAAATGACTGAATGATGATACTGAAGTTTTTACAAAAACTAATGAACTTGACAATACTTAGTTCTTGCAATACTCAGAGGCATGTCTGCTACAAGAAGAATTAATCTGATGGAATAATCTTATGACTAGAGACGACAAACAGTGTTTTCCCTTGTGTAGTATCTGTTTTGAGAAGAATGGTTATGTATTTTCTCTACTTTCTCAGGCTCCTTAGTTGCTTTCACATTCTTCTCAAATCTCTCTTCTTACAGTTTGAGAAGGAAGATGTATCCAGGTAAGGTGTTATCTGTTTGTATTTGCCTTTCAGTTTAGAATTGTTTTGCAGTCAATTTTATGTAGTGAAGTTGACCGAAAATAGTGACATATGCAATTTCCATAGAGATTTTCAGTGAGGAGTCTACACTGGTGTGATTGTAGTGGATGTTGAACTCCTGATTGAGTATATGGTTTGTTTGTTCTGTTGCCTTTTTTTTTCTTTCTGGTACCACGTGGAAACCTACATGACATTCCTTTGATCTAAGGGATGTCCAAGGAGGTGTGTGTGAGATGGACAGGAAAGGTGGTCAACCAAGAAGAACAAAGCTTTATTGCAGCAGTGAAGTTCTGTGCCACTATCTTATTCCTCTACCTCTTAGCAGTGCTTTTTGTGCAAAAACAACTGCAAATGGCAGGAAGGTACCAGTGTAAACAATAAAAAAAGCTGGCTTGGTGTTTTAATCAACTTTATCTGAAACCGTACTCTTACTTTTATGTGCAGCATGTTGGATATGAATCTGAACATGAATAACTCTTGACAGCATCTATTTGCATGTCACGATGCTTTACTTCCTGAGTGTGTAACTGACTCTGCTTATTTCCACTTTTCAGTAAGGGAGAGATGTCATTTAAAACAGTAGAAGCTCAACCAGTTGTTTGGGGTGAGACTGACGTCAGTTAACTAAAGTGTGACTGCCTTGTCCCCTGTCTTTACAAGCAGGTTCAGAAAAACCTTCATTTTGTGGCTGCCTCTGGTACGTAGGTGGCCTGACCAACAACATCTGACATTGCTGACTGTAGTTCCTTCAGTTGAGGTTTTTCTCAGTCCTGCTCTGGTTTATACAGTGTGATTTTAAGAATAGTCTGCCTTGCATGCAGTGGAAGGCAAAGTAGAAATTCTCCACTTTTTAAAACATGTTGATTAGCTACATTTAATTATAGTACTTGCTTTCATTGTAAATACCTCTTCTCTGTAAAAAATGGAGGGTAGATTTTTTTTTAAGACTCAGTTTTCCTGTATCTTCTGGGAATTTTTTGGTGACCAGCTGCATTGAAAGGCCACTGCTTTCCAAACCGTAATGGAGCAACCTTTGTTCTTGTGGTTACTGACATCTCATTTTTGAGCTAAATGACGCTGAAGTTTGTTTGGCTTTCTAATTGTTCGACAGTTCTTTAGTTAACCAAACTTCTGGCAAAGCTGAGTTCTACCTTACCAACTCCTGGTTGCTCCTTGGTGTGTGGGTGTGGTTTGGGAATTGATGTTCTTTGGTGTCTTTTTTTTTTTTTTTTTAATTGTTTTGTTTTGTTTTTTGTTTGGTTTGGTTTTGGTTTTCTGTTAAAGCATGACCCCCAGCCAAGTCACCTGTATTAGTAAATGTCTCAAATGCGGCATGTTCTATTTATATGAGATTGAATAAGTAAATCTGAATTACCAAGCTTGATTTTTGTTCTGACTACAGAAGTTCTTCATCTACAGTGGAAAGCATCTAGCAAAACACAGCTCCTCCAAAACGGTCACCGCTATCTGTCCCTTCTGGAAAAACACTGATATTTTAAACAAATAATCTTGAAACAATTTTTAAAAAGCAGATGGGATATGTTTGCAGTTCAAACCGATAAGTTTGAAGTAATATGTAAGCACAAAAATATGTGCATTTTGTCCTTTAGAGAAATGAATTTCACTTTTTATTTTTATATGGAAATTGGTTGTACTGTGTAGAACAGAACTTGTGCATTTCCATTCCGTTCTTGCTGCCTCAAGGCTGTTTCTGTCTCTGGCAAGGGGAAATAATTTTCCTGTTTTGTAAGAGCTTCATCATCTCCTTCCCCTTTGAACTTAGTGTTTTTCATATGTTCCTGTTCCTAGGCTATTAATTGTTAATACTGGGATCTGGTGTCAAAGTGTCAAATAAAGCAAGTGTAGGTGACAGAGATGAAGAGTTAGCAGTATCTTTTCCTTGGTCTACTCCCTCAGTTGTTTCTCTGCCAAGACAACATCGAAATGAGGTTTCTCTCATGTTCAGTGTTTCTTTTTGACAATAAACATTAAGATGTAGTTAATTTCCAGGTTATTTTTCTGTTGGTTTGTAAAGTAAGCTGCTTTTTTCTATAAGAAATTACTACGTCAAGTCTAATGAAATGATAGCTAAAAACTTGGGATTTTTAAGCTCTTTATATTGCAAAGTATTTTCAGTTCTGCATAAATATTAGGAAGTGAAAAGCATCTATATTTTTGAAATGAAATTTAAATGCTATTTGGCTCATCAAAACACTTACTCTTTACATCAATACTTTATGAATTAGCTCAAGACATGACACATTAACTTCTGGGTTCTGCTGTAATGCTGAGAATTGCTTTCTCTCTTAACATCTGGAAAAATATGCAGTCGTGGGTAGTGTTTTCTCATGCCACTGCCCATTTAAGCAGCAGTTGAATTCTGTCCTTATGTGACACAGTCATCCAATTGTTAGCACACAGGAAAGATGTCCGTAACAGATTATGTTTCATAAATTCTCAGAATTACTTTTTTTAGTTCGTGAAGGTAGTATTTGAAGTTTGTAGATGCATATAGGTTTGTTACCCTGCTACTGTTACTGTAGATGAAAAAAAATAATTCATAACTGAATATATTTATTTTGAACTGAGTATTTTTACAAGCTAAACTTACACAACTTTAGGCCAATAAGCTCACATTGTTGTTCATCTCCATCATTCCTTTTGGTGAAGTAGTCATTTCTGATATTTAATGCTTCAGAGTGTTGTCCACAAAAATAGGATTCATTACCCAATGTGCAACAAGCCAATAACTACATAGTCAAGAGAGATATTGATTACTTATTTATTTTGGAGGTATACAAGGTTGGGTGCTCAGCAGCATTCCACAAATCAAGCACGCCCCTTGTGGGCGTGGACTTTCCGTGCCATTATTTATACACAGAAGTTCAGTGTTAGTGACTGCCCAAGTACAGCCCCTCTATTATGATTGATTAGTAATTTCCATACAAGTTACATAATCCCAGCTAACTTCTACACATGCTCAGGGGAAGGGTGTTTACCTGGGAAGGGGTCTTTTTTACCTGTAGGCATGATTTTTAGTATTGTAATGAAAGTAGGTCAACTATAGAATACATGGACCTTGAGTCTTTTGCCAAAATGGCAACATATGCATAGCCATACATTACATCCTTAAAGCTTGTTAGTTCCAGGTTGTCCTTGAGTGAGGAATGCTAACTACCACTTGTTCTACTGACATACAACAATATCTTGATTTACTTCATTTTTAGAACACGTTAGCTCCAGAAATTCCTTGACTAAGGGATGCTAGCTGCTATCTGTTTGTCTTCTTTCCTGCTGATCAGTCTTAAAAGTATACAACGATAAAACATCAAAGGTCATCCTAATTTAAGATAATCGTGATGTGTTACACATTTTGCAATAAGTGGACTGGTTTGGAGGGTGAAAGCAAGCAGGTGTTGGTTAAAGCAACAAGATTAAATCCATGTAATCTGTGAAACAGATATTTTATAAGGAGAGTGTACTTTTGTTGGGAAGCAACAGTGTTCAGAAACTACTCAAAAAGGAATCAGTACTTCCATTATTGCTTTGATTCTATGAAAGGGATTCTGGCAGTAAATTTGGTAGCATAAAAGCATCTTCGGCTGAAAGTTGTAGCCTGGGAATTGAGTTGAACAAATGCTCCACAGAGTAATGTCAGAACTACAGATAACTGTGTAACATTGTGTAACAAAATACATCAGTTCCACGAAACCTGACTGATGTTAAACTGAGCAGTTTTTGCTTAGCTAAACTGTAGGATTGTGTGTTTTTTCAGATTTGTAATTTGGAGACACAAAAGATGGCGTCCATGGTTATTCTCATTGGAGTCCTTCAGTAGTTAGCACTCTGCCTGAAAAATGTGAACTTGATGCAGGGGAAAAAAGACGTTATGAAAACTAATGTTTACAAGAACCAAAGATGTTTTGTCTAGTACTGATTTTGTTGCTGCGAGCTTGTTTATAGCAGCCAAAGATAGTAAGTACTTCTGCTGTTTTGCATCTGGTGAATCAAAAGTATGAACTTTTAAGTAGCTCTTACAATGTCCTGTGTTCTAGCTCTTGCACTATTTTCATGGGATCTTTTCTATTTTCTTATGTATTTATCAACATTGAAGGAAGCTGAACTCTAGGAAAGTACAGAATTTTACCGTTTTCATCATCTTGGTGTTGGACGTTAAAAATTGATCTGCAAAAGGTAGAAAATAGCAAGTTAAAGCTCACCTTAACAACATGAATTTGTGTTGAATTTCTTATCAAAATGGTCTTTCTGTCTTAGTATTGTTGCTTTCCATAAAACATCCACTTGTGTGTATGATTTCCTTGAATTTACATGGGCATCTCTTCATTTGAGATTGATTTACTCTATGATCCCAGTCACTTACAGGGAGTGTATTCTGATTTGTATTTCACAAATTCTTTATAGCTGAACATTTTTTTAGCCTTCTGTGTGTTTTGAGAGTATTGATTAAAAATCCTGTTGAAAGGAAAGAAGCCTTGGAGGAATTTGGTTAGAAAAAATTTAATTATGAAATTCCACTGACAACTGCTTTTTCTCTTGTTTACTCAGCTACTTTTTAGCGTAGTGTATATTTTAACAGGTATCTCTTAGTAATTAAATGGGTGTAGCAATTAAAAAATGGCTTGTCAAGTCTGAAGTGTTAGGCTTTACATTGCCTTCAATCAAGAAAGCTTTTCAGTATTTTCAGATCACCATTTTTTTTTCAACAGTGCCAACTCTACTCTAATTCTTAATTAAATTTAATTTTTATTTTGTTTTGTTTTGTTTGGTGATAGGTTTTTGGTTTTGTTTCTGTTTTGTTTTTCTACCTGAAATTGGTAACACATGTTAACAAGTTTAGGGTAACTGAGGTCTTTCTGTTTCCTGTTACTTGATGTGACAGAAACTCTGGGTTATTCTAGCAATTCTTTAATTAAAGTTTCAGTGTCTGCTTGACTAAGAAAATCTCAATATTTTTATAATGCACATGCAAAGTGTTTGAGCAGAGAACTGACAATGGATTTTTGATTCAGCTGTGCTTCCATGTAGCTGCACTTCTAGGAGTTTTGCTAATTCTGTTGCTGTTTTTTCTTATTTTCCAGCCTCTGGTAGCAGTTCTCAGTTCAGTCAAGTCAACTAAGGGGAGAGATAGCATCTGTTGTTTGGTACCTTTGAGTAATATTCTGAGGAACTTTCATATTGCTATAATGTCTAGTAAGTTTTAAATGCACAGTGATTTTAATTTGTCGCTCCTGTGGGCCTGGAATTTAAAATTCTTAGTCGCCATTTTCTTTGAATCATTTTTAATGTAGTCCTGGCTAAAGCTAAGGAGAAATGAATATTCACATAATTTCATAACAGAGAAGGAAAAAAAGAGTGTATTTTCTTCTATTTGTTCAATATATATATTTATATTCTGTGCCATTTGGTAATAAAACTGTGCAATGGACAGCTGATTTAGAGAAACTCTTTGGAAACTGTTTTCCTTCCATATGGAAGGTCTTTTTTCTGTAATCTCTGTTCATATTATAGGCATTGTAGGTTAGTTTCTTCTTATACCTCCTCTACTCTATTCCATAGTCACATGTTTTTCTGTATTCCATATCGACAAGGGAAAAGACATTTAATCCATACTCCCATATGCAACATATATACTATTGCTATTTTATCTGAATCTGTGGGCTTTTTGCTAGGGGCAGGATGCCTCTCCCCTGATTTTAGAAAGTTGCTTCTGAGCTTGTCAGCTAAGTTTTATTTGAAGTCCCTTAAGTCCTGTGAGATGTATTGCTATACAGAGTGGTAATTTTAGTGTAAACACAGTGAAAGATGTGTTATACCTTTTCTTGGGTTGAGAAATTATAGATCTCTCAATGAAGCCTCTTTCTCTTTTTGTAGAATCCAGTCAGCGACTTCCAAACTAGTATCTGAATTTCCCACGGGGAACTGCAGGATCGTTTTGACCTAGAATTGCTTGCTTTTTTGAGAAGAAGGAAAGTGTGGGGCTGAATTACAGAAGACAAATGAGTACAAAAATAATTAGATGTGTCCGTATACGAATAAAATTTTGACAAAGGCATCTCAAAGTGCATGTGCTTGCTAAATACTTAACTGTTGTCATAGATTACCATGTTTTGCACTATCTTAATATGTGGGCTTTCCAAGGAGAGGTGTTACTGCTAACTTTATGGTTTTTCAAGTAATCTCAAAACTGTTCTCTATTTAGTACTGACAAAATAAAGCTGCGACTGGACAGGTAATGTGGTGTAGCAATAGTATTAAATTCTGGGTAGTATTTTTTCATGATTATCCTATTTGGTCTCATTTGTCTCTTGAATTAATATGAGTCTTTTTCATGTCATCTTTGTATTTTTGAGATAACACTTTTGGTGGGACTTTTTTTCCTCTGCCCAATTAGTAATCTTTTTTGATTTTGTAAAGCTTTCTACACTGTCTCTCACAGGATCCTTCTGGACAGAATGTCCAGCACACAGCTGGATAAACACATCATGCAATGGGTGAGCAATTGGCTGAGGGGTTGAGCACAGAGGGTGATAGTGAATGGGGTGACATCAGCCTGGTGACCTGTCACTAGTGGTGTTCCACAGGGCTCCATCCTGGGCCCTGTGCTCTTCAAACATCTTCATAAATGACTTGGACATAGGACTGGAAGGGACACTAAGCAAATTTGCAGATGATACAAAACTGGGAGGAGCTGTTGGCTCCCTTGAAGGCAGGGAGGCCCTGCAGAGAGACCTTGACAAATTAGAGGACTGGGCAATCACCAACCAGATGAAGTTCAGCAAAGGAAAGTGCTGGATTCTGCACCTGGGATAGGGCAACCATGGATGTAAATAAAGACTGGGGAATGAAATGCTGGAAAACAGTGCCAGGAAAGGGACCTGGGGGTGCTGGTCAATGGCAAGTTGAACATGAGTCATTAGTGCCCTGGCGGCCAGGAGGGCCAACCATGTCCTGGGGGGCATCAGGCAAAGCATCGCCAGCCGGGCGAGGGAGGGGATTGTCCTGCTCTGCTCTGCACTGGGGTGGCCTCACCTTGAATATTGTGTGCAGTTTTGGGCACTGCAATGTAGGAAAGTTATTAAGCTATTAGAGAGTGTCCAAAGGAGGGCAACAAATGTCTGTCAGATTGACTTTCTTGACTTTGCAAAACATCAGTATCTCTAAGTTGTGTAAACTTGATTGTTTTCAAGCCTGCTTGAATCTTGATAAGGATTCATCATAAAGATGTGAAATACTGCAGTTATCAAGCAGAAAAAAAAATATATGAAGAAATGTCATTTTGAGACAGCTTTATTTTGTTAAATCCTGTGTCAATGATTTTCTGAAGTCTATGGAAAAGCCTGAGTCAATTTTTGCATGCCATCTAGTGGCAGGTTTACTTCTATTCCTGTGTTTTAAATTATTGGACTGACATGCACTCTGGAAAAGGTGCAGTAAAAATCTGTGGATTGCAGCATTAGCCATCATTGTACTGAGGCATATAGTTGTTAAACTTTCTCTTGGTACTGACTTAAACGTTAATGTATTTCTTTTTATGGATAGAATGTCTGAAAAAAGGCTTTATTGTCCTTTTTGTGGATTTAACTGCACTTTGTATTTCCTGAAGTTTTCTGCTGTTATATGGGTTGCTGTTATAACATGGACATACTGAAGCAGGACCTTTGGGACTTGCTGCAGGACAAACCTGGATTTGTGAAGGTGAAGGAAATAAATGAAGAACTGCATCAGACTCAGTCTCTCCAGCCATGCAGATAATGGAAGTGGTGTTCCTGTGATAACTGTGCTAAAGTCTGGAGGTCACATATACGGCTGATGTAGTTGGACACAACTTCAATCTCGAGGGAAGCAGCCCATCATTGGTGCTAAGTAAAACTGGTTTGAGTTCAGTAGTCTTCTTTGCTGTAGACCAAAATGAGCAAGCACCTCTGGAGACTGGTTGTGACATTTCAGCTGTGTCAACTGGAAGCTGTTGGAATGAGCACTTGAAAATGAGAACTTTACTAGTCTTTAACTGAATGTGAAAGTGTCCATCATTTTGGGCTGCTTCTGTACTCTGAGGAATAGATAAACTTTATCAATCAGTTGATTTTATTTTTTATATTGGCATATATTATGTACATACCTATATACATTTGTATGCTAAATATAGTTTAAGGTCTTTAAGATGCTGTGTATGTTATGTAACACTTCACTCAATTTTTTTGTCAAACAGATTTAATTTACAGGTAGATTTTAACAGACTACTGGAAACAAGTGAATATGTTCTGAGTACTTTGCACACCTTTTCTATCTTGATAGGAATATGATGAATCCTAGAACTTAATCTGGGAGGAGCTGTTCTAGGTACTTCAGTTGCAGTCTTTTTTTCTTTACATTTTAGAATGATATAACTTTTGTTGTAATGGGCATGGATTGGAGTAGAAAATGTCTACGCTTCTCTTCTAGTGCTTCCAACATTTTTCTGTATATTCCCTCTATTCTATAGGGAATCTCAGAGTCTGTAGAGACAACTGCAGACTTGTGTGAGTCAGGAGAAATAGGACCAAGATATCAAATTGAATGCTTTCTAATACCTATTTGACATGCAGTGGGAATGGGAATGCATGGGAAACTTCGGAAAAAGACTATGGGTTGGATTTTTTGTTTGGTGTTTTTTGGTTGGTTGGTGATTGTTTGGGGGTTTTTTTTAGCATAGAAGTCCCCTTCAGTGATGTCTTTAGCTCCCTTGAGGAATCTCATGAGAGACTGTGACTATTCCCTGTGCCTTGGTATGTGAGGAAAAATACCAAGGCTGTACTTCATTATGCTAAATGTTTAGATGTGCATTTGACCAGTGTAAATAACAGGGATCAAAATTCAGAGGAAGCCAGGCAGAGGAGGTACTTGTTTAGACAGAATGCAAATTCTCACTCCATTTCTTCTTGTATGTAGGTGCTGCTCATGTACAAAGTTTGGAAAGAGCCTGCAAGGGTTCATGTCACAGATATCTTTGCATTTTTCTGTAAATTTCTGCTTGTTACTGTTCTTTATTAAGTACCTGACAGTTAAAAGTACCTTGACTTTTGCTTGTCAAGTTTGTTATCCTAGGAGAAATGGAAGTGTGCTCAAAAACCCATAAGTGTTTTTTATTTGTTTATTTTGCTGAATTTCTCCTCTTGTCTACAAGTGATTAGAGGAGGCAACCAGTCTTCAGAGAAGGACTTTATTAGAACACTGGTGACGTCTCGGTATCTGGAGTGAGACAGGGGTAAGGGTTTCTGTTCATGGTGTTCCTTTTGGTTTTGTTCAGTTTTTTGAAACTCAGTTCAGTTCTCCTTAGATCAGGAGGATCATTTCATTGGCTGCTGCCAAGTTCTCCCTTTACTTGGCACTGGTGAGGCCGCACCTGAAATACTGTGTTCTAGTAGAGGCCCCTCATTCCAAGAAAGACATTGAGGTGCTGGAGCGTGTCCAAAGAAGGGCAATAAAACTGGTGAAGGGTCTGAAGCACAAATCCTGTGAGGAGGACTGAGGGAACTGGCATTGCTTAGCCTGGAGAAAAGAAGGCTCCGGAGAGACCTTCTGGCTCTCAACAAATAACTGAAAAGAGACTGTAGTGAGGTGGGGCTCAGTCTCTTCTAGGTATCTTCCTGGGATATGTTAAAAATCTGTTCCATCATGCTTCCAGCTTTTCTTACAGAAAAAGCGGAAAACACAGTTATAAGTAGGAAATATTTTCTATTTGAAGAGTGACTGAGTAAGGTAGAAGTCTTTGACTTGGAAAAGAGATGAGTTGGATGATATTACAAAGGCCTTCAAAATTATAAGTGTCAAGGAAAGAGCAAGTATGAATTGATTTTTCACTGCTTTTGAATATACAATTCTAGGGATTTTTAAGCAAAGGCATTAGGAACCAGGTTCAAGGAGAAATAATTTTGTGCAATTATTTTGCACAAAATGATTGGCAGACTTGTGAAATTCCTTACTAATGTTATGAACTCATGAATTAAAGGGAGTCTACATGGGATTGAGGAAACTAGACTGGTACTTGGAACAGAGACCTACAGAATCAACAGATGCCAAACTGTGTCTCTGGAGTTCTGAGTCTCCAAAGGCTGAAAAGTGTGGAGTGGAGAGGGGTGTGTGAAGGAGGACTGTTTGCCCATTTGTCTTTGCTGCTTCTACAGACCAATTTTGGAAACTGGATACAGAAATGGGTGACCTGCAAGCTGAGCCATTCTGCTCATTTTTACATTTGTATATCTTCCTTTATTTTAATTTGAAATTTGAACTTAGGTTGAAAGAGGTTTGAATCTAGGTGGAAAGAAACATCTTCTAGATGTCTGGACCAAGCTGTTCACATAACTGCCATTGATGTATGAGCTGGCTGTATATGCACACTAGCTGTAATGCATCCTGGACCTAGTATATATACTCTGGTAAACTTGCTTATCAGTTACGTGCGTAGAACATTTTTTCTTTCATGTGTAGATATACTGTTCAGCTAGTGCATCCTGAATACAACAGATGTGCTGCACAAACTCCTGAGGCATACATTTGTATTGCGTTCTGTGATGTATATGGTGGAAGTTTCAGAATCTGAAAAGGAAAATGTCTTTTGTTTAATTTAACTGATGCTAGTCTGACATAGTAGGCCCACAGGAAATCTATTTGTGTAATGATGTGACAGTCAGTAGATTGTGAACACTCTGATTATTACTGTATGTTACAGAATTAAGTGCTGTCTGGTACTGTTAACTTTCTACTGTGTTAGAAAACATGTGCACATTAGATTGAACTTTTCTTTTTTTCTTCTGCAGGAAAATTTTGAAGATGCCTTTGAAAATATCCCCGTGTAAGTAGAATTTTTGTTAAAACTATTTATACATATGGAATACTGCAAGCACACCATTCCAGGGAAATATCATTTTATATGCACTGACTACATTCACATTTTTCAGAACAGTTAAGGTCCCCAAGAGTCGGGAAACAGAAGTGTAATTAGGTTGAAGTATTTGTCAACAAATGTGAAAATTGTATAGAATTAAAAATAGGAAATTTAGTAACTCTAGTTACATACTGATAGCTCCAGACATTTTTGCATATTGAAGAAATAGTTGCTTAACATGATGGAAGAGCTGTGGATCACACATTGTGCAAGACCATCCAAGGAAGATTTTCAAATGGAAATTGCCATACCTCATGATGTACTGCTGCACAGATGTTTTTCCCTAATGAAGTGAGATACAGTCACTTCTGTGGCATTAAATTTCATGCTGAAGCAACACCTTACTTACAGTGTGATGAAAAGACATGATGCTGTTCGTAAATGGTTTTAGTTTTTCTCTAGGATTTTTCTGCATTTTTGTGCCATGGAGCACATGAGAAGGGGACTTCGAGTGGTATCCTTGGATTTCTAAAACTCAGCAGTAGCTTTGGACTTAATTGCTAAAACTTCCATGGTCCTGGCAAATTATATTCTACAGATTTGCCAGACCTTCTGTTTGTATCTTACCTAGAGTAGTGTGGCAGTTTGAGCCACATTAGAAATCCAAAAATCCAATTCCCAGGCTTTTCCCCAACCCCTTCCCACAATTTATCCTAACACCAGAGAGAAACTTTCAGGCCAGAGGCTTCTGTAAGGGAAGGGAAAGTATATACATTTATTTACACAAATAAATATACTGTACAAAGTAAAAGCAACTATATATATATTTATGTTTCTGTCAGTCCTTTTAGCCCCTTCCTTTAACTTTAGTCCAGAAAGAAGCCTTTCAAGGCTGGAAAGTAACCAGTCCCTCTTGTGGGAGTGTTCTGGGTCTGAACGCTCCCCCCTCACCAAGCTCCAGTTGTTTGTTGCAGTCTCTCCTCCTCATGAAGTCCAAGAAGATAGCTTTGAGTCCTTGCTCTTCTGCTGCTGTGTGATTTCTCCCTCTCAGTGTCATACCTCGGTTCGTAGGCTGCTGCAGTGTAGTTTAGGTTATCAAGCGTCTGCATCCTGGAAGGTTGATTCCTCCTTCGGGTTTTCGGTTGTCCTCCGTTGAAATCACTGCCCAGACATCCTCCGGGCCCCTCTCTATCAGGGGTCCATCTCCAATTCTTGCCTGGGATTTTTCTCCCTAGCAATCGAGCCCCCTCCGGCCCATCCACTTGGCTCTGCTCCAATGCTGAGCCTCGCATCCGCTCTCACTAAACAGCGAGAGGGGAAAAAACAGCCCTCCTCTGTAGCTTGGCTGCAGAAGTGGGGGGGAAGAAGAAGAGGGCCTGGCTGCAGGGCCTGCCTCTCTCTCTCTCTCTCTCTCTCCCACTTACCAGTTGTTTGTGAGTCGCATCCCTCACAAACATGCACTCATTCCAATGCTGTCTCTAACTCTGGCCTAGGCAGAGTTGAACATAGTGAATGTGTATATTTCATATATGGCCAGGATTCTTCACTAGATTAGACTCCCTCAAATTCTTTAGAAGGTACAGCTGTTTAAAAAAATATGCCTAAGGAACTGAAAAAAAACTTGGGATGTTTCGTGGAAGTCTTCAATCTTATCTTCCTTGAAACACTTTGATTGTAGTTTTCAAATGATGCTGGTAATTTTTCTGAAGGGAAGCCTCTCCTAAATCTAATGCCTCGCTGGTTATTCTTGACCTTTCTCTATCTAGAATTAATGGTAGTTTTTTCTATTAAGAATACAGTAGTAAAAATTTGGGAACATGACTACTTTGAAACAATGAATGGCCAGAGGTTTACCCTTCTAGGAAACTGTATCTAATTTTTTGATTTTGCTGTTGATAACATTCACTTCAACATTTTTCTGTATGTCGGTGTTTCAGTCTCTTTTATTTTGGATAGGAAAGTGGCATTGTTACAGCTCTGTGATGATATGCCTGGCATTGGTTTGAGTGGTTTATTGCAGTTTGTTATACCTAATTGAATATAACTAAAATGGATCTTTTTTATAGGGACTTGTGTCTACAAAGACTGATGTTTGCTTATAAGACCAGTTCTGGTTCAAATTCTGTCAGATCATCTTGTTAGTTTAGAGAATTGGGAAAGAATGTGTGACAACCAGATCTTCATAGGTCTGTATTTCATACACCACTCTGCAATTCTTCATGTAAAATATATAGGGAATAATACTGCTCTGTACTTTGCATCAATAAATGCTAGCAAATGATTTTACTAATCTAAGTTGGCTCTCACTGGCTTTATTCCTTAAATATTGCTTACCTATAGATACTGGGTTGTGCAGATTAACTGTTAAAAGGGCAGTGAGTGATTTTTCTGTCTGGATTCCTTTGTGATGTTCTTCTGGTAAACTTCAAAGCAGGTTTTGTAATGAGCCCAAAATATTTGTTTTGTAGAAATGTGAAGGAACCTTTAAATAGAGTTCTTTACTATACGTGAATTTTTTTTGTTCGCTGGTGCTAAAGCCAAAGAAAGGCTATTGCAGTAGGTCAGTTTGCCATTTTACTTAAAGCAAACACTAGCATTTGATTTCATATCTTCTTTGCCAATGAGAGTAACTAAGTTTTCAGTTTTCTAAGTATTGGCTTGATAATATTGGCTTAATACAGTATCTTCAACCTTCCAAAGAGAATAGGTGGGATATATGTGAAAGTAAATTCACCATTACATGGTTGCATTAACTCAGAAACAGTTTCAGATTGGTGTATTCTGTTGTAAAAGAAACAGAGGAACTGGAGTCAAACTGTTCTTTCTGTTGTGGAAATTCAAGCCTCTGCCAAGAAGTTGGTAAGCTGCTTTTTACCAGATATTTCACCGTGTTTCCACTGGAGTGTCTGCTTATTTTTAAGTTTTGGGCACATGTGTTTCACAAGGTTACCTAATGCCTATGAAGCACCTACAGGTTCAAAAACATATATGGATGGAACAGATTTATTTATGATTTATTCTTCTATTTAATTCTTGCTAAAAATGCCTCATCAGTACCTGAATCTTACTGTGGAAAAACTGTGAACTGTACTTTCAGTCTTACTGAACAAGATAATTCTCAGTTTCTATGCAGAAACATATTGAATTATTCAGAAAATCCCTTTGTAGAATGCAGATATTCCTGTTTTCTGTTGCCAGAGTATAATTTTGTAAATTATCTTGTCTTTGGTTTTATAAGTAGATTAAAAGTGGTTTGAGTTCCCAACAGTTTTTAACCATCACTGTATTGTGTATGTACTGACCTTGCCACTGCTGTTTAGATTTCTGTATGTATTTTATCCTCTGAAGTTCTCAATTGTTTTGAACTTGTATGAAATGTTAATTCTGTTGGGATTTCTTCCCATCTTGTTTTACTTACTGTTCCTTAAAATGTCATCTGTATGTGACAGGAATAAGTAACCATCAAGTTGTTGTGCTTTTCCGTGCAATCTTCTTACGTTGCCTTGCAGTCTTTGAGGTAAAGACAAGATGGTGATTTTATTTACTACCCAAATATCAGAAGCTTATGCAAATGAATAGCAGCATTTAGTGTAACTCTATTATGGTAGCTGCATGGGTATATTTATAGAAGATGCTTTGTGGTTGTCTTTGGGAAGAAACACAGTAGTCTACCTGACTGTTGCAAGCAGTTCATATGCAGAGGCAGTCTTCATGTTGTCCTATTTATATAAAGATTTCTGACACCAGACCCTCAGTTACAGCATTAGGGGAAAGATAGTGAGGTCTCATTTAAACACATTTAAAACATGAAATGCTGAAAAAGTAGAAGCTAACATTCTGTAGAAAAGCAGACAGATGAGTTTTGATCGTTAATAATACTCAGGATTTTCTGTCTATCGATTTCAGCAAAAAGAGAAATGCTTCATTGATTCTCTTTTGCATTTTCTTTGCCTACCCAAAGCTGGATACCGTTAATCCTTGATCCTACCAAAGCAGCTCTGTGTGGTATTACTGGGGTGACAGATTAAGGGCCAGAAGTGTTTAAGGAAGTTAGAGCAGGTTATCCTTATCATCTCAGAAGTGTAGTTAAGATTCCTGTTACACCTGCACATGTGAGTATTTTGCTGCTGAATGAAATTGAATAGCTGAGGAAATGCTCGAAATTCAAATTTACACAGAATCACAGAATCTGCTGAGTTGGAAGGGACCCATAAGGAGCATGGAGTCCAATCCTTAGCCCTGCACAGGACCATCACCAAGAGTCACACCATGTGCTTGAGAGTATCACCCAAATGCTTCACGAACTCTGTCAGGCTTGGTGCTGTGACCACTTCCCTGGGTTCCAGTGCCCAAGCACCCTCTGGGTAAAGAATCTTTTCCTAATATCCAACCTAAACCTCTCTGACACAGCTCCAGGCCTGTGTCCTGTCACTGGTCACCACAGAGAAGAGATCAGTGCCTGCCCTTCCTCTTCCCCTCACGAGGAAGTTGTGACTGCAATGAGGTCTCCCCTCAGTCTCCTCTTCTCCAGGGTCAACACACCAAGTGACCTCAGCTGCTCCTCATACGGCTTCCCCTCAAGGCCCTTCACCATCTTCGTTGCCCTCCTTTGGACACTCTCTAAGAACTTAATAACTTTCCTATATTGCAGTGCCCAAAACTGCACACGATGTTCAAGGTGAGGCCACTCCAGTGTAGAGCAGAGCAAGACAATCCCCTCCCTTGCCCGGCTGGCAGTGCTTTGCCTGATGCTCCCTCAAGACATGTGTAAGACCCCAGGTTCCAGCTATGAGCTCATTGAAGGGGTTTTACTTTAAAAAATATACAAGGCTCCAAAAATTTGCTGGCCAAATTTATTATAAGGCCCCTCAGTTCTTTAATAACTTGAGAGAGCACACAGGAGAACACACTGCGCACGTTTATCAGGAGGTCAAATAACACACTTTTACTGGCAAAGTTTAGATAATAAGGGAACTTGGCAAAAGCTTAAAGAGCAATATTCAAGCAATATAAAGCATTTCACAGTGTCCCTCAGGGATCAGTGTTGAGCCTAGTTCTGTTTAATATCTTTATTGATGATCTGGATGGGGGGATCGTGTACCCTTAGCAAGTTTGCAGATGACACCAAGCTGGGGGGTAGTGTTGATCTGCTGGAGGGTAGGAGGGCACTGCAGAGGGACCTGGACAGGCTGGAGAGATGGGCCAAATACAACAGTATGAGATTCAACAAGGCCAAGTGCTAGGTCCTGCACTTTGGCCACACCCCAGCACTACAGAATGGGGAAAGAGTGGCTGCACAGCAGCCAGGCAGAGAGGGACCTGGGAGTACTGACTGACAGCAGCTGAACATGAGTCAGCAGTGTGCCAAGGTGGCCAAGAAGTCCACTGGCATTGTGGCTTGTGTCAGAAATAGTGTGGCCAGCAGGACCAGGGAAGTGATTCTTCTCCTGTCCTTGACACTTGTTAGGTTGCACCTCGAGGGCTGTGTCCACTTCTGAGCCCCTTTAGATTAGGAAGGACACTGAGGTGCTGGAGTGTGTCTAAAGAAGAGCAGTGAGGCTGGTGAAGAGTCTGGAGCACAAGTCCTGTGAGGAGCAGCTGAGGGAGCTGGAGTTGCTTAGCCTGGGGAAGAGGAGGTTCAGGGGAGACGTTCTCGCTCTCTACAACTCCCTGACAGCCAGGTGGGGGTCAGTCTCTTCTCCCAGGCAACCAGCAATAGGACAAGAGGACACAGTCTTAAGCTGCACCAGGGGAGGTTTAGGTTGGACATTAGGAAGAAGTTCTTCACAGAAGGAGTGATTGGACATTGGAATGGGCTGCCCAGGGAGGTGGTGGAGTCACCATCCCTGGAGGTGTCTAAGGCAATACTGGATGTGGCACTTTGTGCCATGGTCTAGTTGATGTGATGTTGGGTCAAAGGTCGGACTTGATGATCTCAGAGGTGTTTTCCAACTTAGTTGATTCTGTGATTCTGTGAAAAGCATTGGCTTAGCACACACTAACCCAATTTAGCAAAATCCAACCCATCCAGCTTTAAGTTACCCAAATCTCAAGAAAGGAGATTAGAAGAGGAAGTAAAGAAAGAGAGAGAAAAAGAGAGTATTATAGTGTGTTCAGATGGTAGAGTCGTGACCACACGATGCCCTCGTGGTGCTGGTTTTATCTCCTCTGGACCCCTGTGGCCATCCCCCTGCTGGTGGGATATCCAGTGTGCCATCCCATATGGGCCTGGGCTGGGGGTCTATGATATGGTGTGGGACACTGCTCGTGATGTGCCATTCGCTGATGGCTGCTCCCGTGCTGCCCAAGGAGGCTCCAAGGGGCTGGGGCGTGGAGCAGGTCACCACTTCACCTTTGTGAAGTTCAGTCTTCCCCTTCCCCCCACCACTTGAGTTGGTCAGAGACAATAATTAATATAATAATCCAGTGTCTCACAATACAGTTGGCCCTCCTGGCTGCCAGAGCACTGATGACTCATATTCAACTTACCATTGACCAGGTCCCTTTCCATGACACTGCCTTCCAGCATCTCATTCCCCAGTTTGTCCGTACATCTGGGCTTGCCCCATCCCAAGTGCAGAATCTGGCAGTTTCCTTGTTGAACTTCATCTGGTTGGTGATTGCCCAGTCCTCTAATTTGTCAAGGTCTCTCTGCAGGGCCTCCCTGCCTCTGAGAGAGTCAAGAGCTCCTCCCTGTTTTGTGTCATCTTCAAACTTGCTTAATGTACCCTCTAGTCCTTTGTCCAAGTCATTTATGAAGATGTTTGAAGAGCACAGGGCCCAAGATGGAGCCCTGTGGAACCCCACTAGTGACAGGTCACCAGTCTGATGTCACCCCATTCACTATAATGTGCTCGGGCCTGAGAGCCAATTGCTCACCTGCTGCATGATGTGTTTATCCAGCTGTGTGCTGGATCCAGAAGGATCCTGTGAGAGACAGTACAGAAAGCTTTCATAAAATCTAAAAAGATTACATCAACTGGCTTCCCTTGACCTACTAGGTGGGTTACCTTGTCATAAAAGGAAATCAGGTTTGATAAGCAGGACTTTCCCTTGTGAAGCTGTACTGGCTCTGACCAGCGGCAGTGCTGTCTTTCAGGTACTTTTCAACACCTCACAGAATAATCTTCTCCATAACTTAGTTATAGTTTCTGGGGTCCTCCTCCTTGCTGTTCTTGAAAATCAGGGCAATGTTCACCAGCTTCCAATCCACTGGGACCTCTCCGGATTCGCAAGATAGCTCAAAAATCATCAAGAGAGGTTTTGTGATGACACCAGTTAGCTCTTCAAGGATTCTTGGATGAATCCCATCAGGCCCCACAGATTTCTGGGGATCTAGCTGGAGCAGCAGGTGCCACACAATTTCAGGGTCAACTGGGAGTTGATTGTTCCTGCAGTCATGGTCCTCCAGCTCAGGACACTGAGATCTCCTTGGTCCATCATCCATGTTGAAAAGCAAGGCAAAGAAATCATTGAACACCTCTGCCTTGTCTCTGTCCCTGTTTGTAAGGTGACCATCCTCATCCTGTAACGGGCCAGTGATATTTCTATACTGCCTATTGACATTAATATATTTGAAAAAACTCTTTTTATTGCTCCCAGATTTTTGGCCAACTGCAACCCCAGTTCAGGGAGCCAAAAACTTATAGGAACAGTTCTTGTCTTCTTAAATTTAAACTCAGATTCTGAAATTGTTTTAAGATGGTGAGAAGCAGCAGTGACAATTTAAATGATCAGATTTTATTTTCTCATATTTGACTTTCAAGGTCAATGGAAAAAATGTCCAGTAAAGGTAATTTTTGTATCTAGCAGATAATATTTTCGTGGCTACATAAATTAAAAAAATATGACACAGTAGCTACTTAGTATTGTCCATCTCAAGATTTGGAACTGCAGTAGCGATACAGTATCCTTATTTCCCTAATCTTTTTCTACCCCACACAGTTCTAGGATTATAAACTTTTTAAGTTTAAAGGATTTTAATTGGACAGTAATTATGTCATTCCTAACACTTCTGTTTTTGTTGCAACCACACCTTTTGCCTGTGGTTTAAGATTTCTCTGTGTTTGTATTTGAGTAGAAGACTTCAGGCCACATTGTGTTAGTTTTTATATTGGTATCTTCTGTTGACTTTGAAATGTGCAATTCCACCTGTGTCCATAGCTCATAGAAAGCAAGAAGGGAAAAAACAGGAGAGGAGGTAGAGGAAAAAATGAAAGCCAAACAAACCAACTCAGGGACATTTAACAGAGAACTGCCCAAAACTCTGCATCCCTTCTACACCCTGCTACTCTTGCGAACCTTTACTCAAAGGCTGCTGCAGAGAAAGATACCACAACCTGTTTTTTCTGTTATCCTGTGTTCACCAAAAGAAATGTGTCTTAATTGAGTCTAAATATTTGTTTTGCTGCCCTGTGGCTTGCTCTTTCATTACAAATAAATTAACAACATGGCATTAAACTCACATAATATGCTTTAAATAAGAAAATGGAAAGATGAGCTTTAATTCATTGATGAAGAAAAACAATAAATTGCTGGCTATGACTTGTTCTCATGTTGAGAAGTAGGATTGTTTTTAGGAAAAAATTATTGAAAACCAGATTTACCTCATTCTTTATTTTAAACTTTTAAGCAAACAAAACTTCTTTGGTCTTTACTAATGTGATGTTTTGTTGGTTTGGTTGTGTCATGTCCCCCCTGCCTTCCCTTCTTCCCCACAATGATTAAAAGCTGTCTCAGAGCATTTGGGGAAACAATCAGGTTGGAAGGTGTCTTGAGTGGGTACTGGTTCATTTTTTTTTTTAAGACAATCCAGGGAAAATCTGAGCATTGGTTGATATTTGCAGACAGAAAGCTTGCTTTTTTCAGTTTTGTGGAAATGTGCTCCTGACTCACTCAGCTTTTTCTGGAAGGTACTTTCTGAGCCATCAAGTGTGGACTGTCTGCAACTTATGCTGTGTTAAGAACAGAACACTGTATGTTTTGGAGGGGAAGTGGGTCGATTTTTATGTGACTGGTCAACCTTAATTTAGACTCCTCTGCCTTTCATGTACCATCAAGATGACAGAAATTCTGGCACTTTGACTTTCACTGCCCCTAATATTAACTGATAATACACATAAGCACTGCTTCCAAGTCACATGGTGGAGAACTTGGATATCTCTGAACTCCTTTGTCTTCAACAGTACTGGGCACAGTTTTATGGAGAAGGTAGAAATGTCCTGATTTTCAAGGTGCTGCTGTCCATAAATTCCAGCTGCCCATCTCATCTCTTTGAAATGTTTACAAGGTTTACAAAACCTTTTTTACTTGATCATAGGTTTCCTTAGGTGTTTTAGGAAATACTATGCAACCCTTTCCCTGTATTTTACAAGAATGTTTTTTCAAAATTTGTTTGAATAGGTTGAAGTATTATTACTACTACTATTTAGCACACATCTGAAATAAGTAAATGCAAACCTGTTGTTTCCTGCATTGTGCTTTAAAGGATTTCTTTGAGACATTTTTGTGAGTAAATCTCAGTTCATAACTGTAAATATAGCTAGAAATAGGTATTGTTACTCCAGGTGGTACAGCTTTAAAGGATACTGTTTGAAGGTGGAGGACATAGTTTAATTTTCTGCTGCTTAGCTCCCATGTGCTGAGCTTTCAAAATACCTTGTCTAGAGAGATCAGACCAAGGGGATGAAACTATCTCTGTTGTAGCTGTTTTGCATCTCAGTCCTACTTTTTCATTTTGCTGCTGATATTTGTGAAGAGAACTGTTTATTAGCTGCCTCTCTGTGCTGGTGATTTGTTTTGGTCTTGGAACTCTAGCTAAAAATTTGGGTTTCTTGGGAAAAAATGTCAAAGGGTTAATTAAAAAAAAGCGTTGATATGTTTGAGTACTGCCAAATGATGAAAATCAAACATGAGCTAGTTATTTTTTGAAGTGCTGCTGGCTGTCAACTCTCATATATTTCGTCTAGTTTTACTGCAGTTGCATTAGTATACTTTTCCTTTTCTGTGTGACTTTTACTGTGGCTTTTTTTTTAATATTCAGGAAGTACTAAGGTAACTCCGTTTTTGTCTTCAAATATAAATCACTTTGTGTTCAAGTCTCCATTTTCTTCTTGCAGTTAGGAGTGATGGATTAGAATTAGGCTGCAGCACAGATTGGGAGAATCTCCCAGCATCCTCTTCCCGCAGAGGCATCAGCTTCCAGCATTGACTGTAGCTGCTGCCACTCACTGACATTTCTTTTGAATTCGGCTGTGGAGAGCGCCTGTGTTCCCATCTGCTAGCATGTGAACTTTTATTGGTTTTGCTTGATAATTCATTAAAGAAACCTCATGGATATTGAGAAATAAAGCAATCAGTTTTCTCTTTATTGCTTTTCTTCGTTTTTTTTTTTTTTTCTCTCTGTGTGCATGGTGGAAAAAGACAGAGTGAGAGAAGCAGCACTTATTTTTGCACAGAGACTGTATTTACCTACCTGAAGTTAACTGAAGTAATCCTGTAAGTATATTACCTCTGCCTAATAATCCCTAGAGTCATAAATGTGGTAGTAAGATTTTTGGGATTTTATCTGTGAAAATTTACTTTGACAGGTATGTCAAACTACATTTCCTTTTCAGATGGATTTCCTTGAAGATAAAGGAAAACCAATCACAATAGGATTATGAAGTAATTGTTTCTCTTCCGCCCTTTCCAGTGGTGAACAATGCTTTTAGAGAGCAGAAGCTTCTCTGCTGATGTCAGTGCTTAATCAGCTCAGATGCTGTATGTTGTAGAACACCGCAAGGTGTGTATTTTGGGGTGCTATTCTTTAAAATGTGATAATTTAAAGACAGTATCAGACTTAGAGTTATTTTCTCTATTTATAGGCTGTCCTCTGCTCTTGGTAGCTGTGCTGATTTAACCATTTGAGATTATATAATATTTTACTTACACATTTATTTCATAGAACACAGTGCTGTGCTTTATAAGTACTAAATGTTAAGTATAACGCAGTGTCCTTTTAGAGACTTTAGTAATTTCAGAATATCTCCAGAATGGGCTGTACAGTCACTATGTAATAAATTCCAGTAAATTAGTTTGAAGTTTAGAAAGAGCATCTTGCTACGATCACACTGTCCTAATTGTCTCTTTGGATCTGAGCCAGTATTTGTGTGACGCAGTGTTAGTCCCATAAACATCTGGCCTGATCTGGTGTCCTACTTGCAGCATGATTTATTTTTTCTTTTTTTCCATGGGAACATAAGTGAAATTTTTATTCGATTCATGTAAAACTGCCAGTAAGCTTTCATTATTATTTGTACATGCTAGCTCTTCAAAGAGGATCTTTCTCAATCTGTTTTCTTGTCAGCATGTCTTATTTAGACCTCCTCTCCAGGGAAAATGTTGAACAGATCTAAGTTATATTTTTGTTTTTATGGTGAACATCTTATTTTTCTGTATCTACATGCTGTATATTAAGCTTTGGCAGTATTCCTCTCTGCCATATTCAGGTGATCGTTTTTGTACCCAGTATTGCACGTATTGATCTCAGCTGGATTATTTGATATAAACTATTAGTCCGATAAGGAATATTTAAACATAGTAAGTTCGCAGTTTACCTGCAAAGATCTTGTGTTAAAACTTACATCTAAAAATACTGTCGAACCACTGAGTTCTATTAATAAATCTGGTAATCTTTTATGCTGCTGTGTATTTCCATTAGTGTTGAACAGAATAGTGTAAAGCAGATTTTTCTCCTACCTGCAAATCAACACTGATAATTCTTTGATTTTTTTTTTCTACCCACTCTGTCAAACTGGGGTCAATTCTAAATACCTGTGATCTGATTGTTTTGCTGACAGTTTTTAGGCTTTCATATATTTTTGCAGTGCTGTGTCAAATTCATGCTGGAGTAGCTTGATATGCTTGAATAGAATTATTTTATAATCACTTTAGTGATCAGATGAAGTGTATGTATATATTCAGGTGGGTAAACAGTAACCCAAGTAGTTGTCATGTCTCACAATATCGCTGAGTCCTTATGGAAAATTTGAGTCTCCCTTTCTGTTCACATGAAGTGCAGTTTACTGTTGAACTTAAGAACTTGGTGTCAGATAAAGCTGCCAGTGTTTCTTTTCCCTTCAGACAATAAAATCACCCAACTTGCAATAAATTGATTGTTAGCTTACTGAATCTGGTTAATGATCAATCCAAAACTGAAACATTTGGGAATGCTCGTGTCTCTTTTATTTAAAAATAAAAATAAGACAATAAAGTGGCTAAAAACATAGCCTGTGGGTTTTTTTGGGTTTTTTGTTGTTTTTTTTAGAGGAGTGGACTCTTGGCAATGATGGGTGATGGTCAGCCAGCAAGATAAGCTTAGTCTTGGCGCTATTTCCTCTGGCACCCGAGGGTCAGACAGATGATCAATGATCAACTTTGCCAAGATTTTCTTTGTTTGTGCTTATTCAGTTGCTTTGTAGCATCTGCAGAGTAGTAATAATATGTGAGGATACAGCAATCAGTATTTTCTTGTGGTGTTCAAATATGGCATTGATAATAAATATATAGATAAGCAAAATCTGTGTTTTCAGTAAGACAGACCACTAGGAAAGTTCCCTTATCTCATCACCACTCAGTCATGGAAATGTTTGGAAGCTAAATAAATCTCTTGATCGCTTTCTTGTATTTCATTATTAGATTCCAACGAAGCAGCACTGTGGATGCTAGGCTGGTTTCTGGCACTCAAAGTCTGAGACCACAAGTAAGACTTACATGCAGAATGTAAAGAGAAGAAACATTATCACCACCTGACAGGTGGTGATCTTGACATTTAAAGTTTAAGATCAGATAAGACTTTTAAGAACCAATTTTTGTTTGTATATAAGGTTTTCAGTGTGTTTGAGGGTCTTTAATGCATTTCAGTCAAAAGACAGTATTGCAAATATTTCTGCTTCTGTGAGCAGTAATAGCTCCTGAAAGAAAACACTTGTCACCTCTAGGTAAACCTGTTTTGTCTGAAACTGGAACTTCCATCTCTAAAAAAAAAGAAGGGAGGGCAAACACTTTTCCTAAAATACTAGCATCTCCCCCTGCCCCCAGACTTCTGGTCTGTAAGTAACAGAGCTTTATCTGCCATCTGTCTGCCTTGCCTTGTTGTTATATTACATGTAACATTATACCTGGTAAGGTGTAACGACTGATCAATTAAAATGCTCTCTTAGTGAAATTCCAGTAGTCTTTGAAAAGTTGTCAGTTTGACCTTTTTTGACAATGCTAAGGTGGAGCTAAAACTGTGAAGTCGTTCTCAGCTCATTTTTATGCATATAATTTTAATAACGGTTGATTTGCAAGAGGGGCAACTGCCTCATTTTTTTTCTCACTCAATTACCTCTTCCCTTCTCACTGCCTCTGTTTTTCTGAGAGCTCCAATTCTGTACCTACAGCTGTACCTTTTGAAAAATAGTTTTCAATGCTTTCTCTTTATGCATACAAATGTATAATATCAGCTAGCTATTGTTTCTTCCTTTTGCTCTGCGTCAGCTTTTCTGCCACAGCTGTAAGATAAGCAAGAGGAAATAATTTAATTTTAAAAATTCCAAACAACCAAACCAAGCCCAACAATAAACAAAACCCTCAAAACAATGAAACAAAAACCCCATTACTATTAAAGAAAGGGAAAATACCCTAGTGGTGAGATTACTTGATCATTCAAAGGATAGTATAGGCAGATCCCTTGGTATTCTGGCAACAATACAGGAATTCACTGATAGAGATTTACAAATAGCTGGCTAAATGCTGCTATCTCATAGCCACGTAGGATTGAGGAGGAAGGTGCAACCTCTCTGAACTGAATTGTAGCATGAGGTGTTTCTATCCTATGCTGTTTCCAGTCCTGTGGGTGACAGGTGTCTTCAAAAATTCAAGTGAAAGCTAGTACCCAGGAAGGGCTCAGGTATGAACAATGCTGTTTTCCTCTCTCTGTTATAGAATGTGATCTTAAATACAGTGTGAGAGGAAGTCCTGAGGGAGGAATAAGTGAAAATAAGTGTGTTATCATGATGGTTTTGCCAGAATGTTAACTAATGTAATTTAAACTAAATTAGCATTGTTAGGGTGTGTTTATCTGTTGTGCATTTTCTGTTTGTTTGTGGGGTTTTAAATTATTTTTGTTTGCTTGCTGATTTTTTTTAATCTGCCTGATGTTGAATGCATCCTAATATAGTAAGCTTTAAAGTAATTTCTGCCTGTTTGCAAATTTGGTTAGCACAGCACTGGATAGTTTTGCTGCCAATTGGGTTTCTTTAAATGAATGTTTAGGATACAGACTACAGGATGTGTTAGTGAAGTTCTGAAATAGGGAAGACACTGCACCTTCAAGGGAACAGTCTGTCTTGCATCAGCATGAATTTTTTTTTCAATCTTTACCATAAATATTTTACTTACCTAAAATTCATGCTTCTCATAAGAAGGGATGTATACATAATGAATGCAGAATTTGCTGCGGAGGTATGACTAGTGGATTTACTATATGGGTAAAATAAGTTATCATTTACTATACTGATCAGATGGCTGAAGGTTTTAGATTTTTTATATTGATAATAATAGCCTGGAATAGGAAGTGATTTATATAAATTGGAAATAATTTCAAACACCTAGCCATATGGCTTAAGATTTTTCTGTTGTGTGATTATAAGAGTTGTTGAAGTCTGGGCTTTAGATGAAATGGTAAAAAAGTTTGCAACAACTTTTCTGTTTGCATTAGGAAAAAAATATTGATCATGTGATCTTTTATTTTTCCCTGACCATTTTAAGCTAACAAAAAATGTTAAGAATCCTTTTTGTTCATAAACTGGATGTGATTGGCCATTTAAAAATACTGAGATACCTTTAATGTCAAGGATTTAATATGCTTTAATGTGTTAGCAGCAAGAAGGGTCCAAATGTGAGAAAGGTTACTGACTTTGATTCTGCATTTCTGAATTGTTCTCCGGGTGGAAGGTGTGCATAGCATGCATATAGGCAGAGGAATAAAATCCAGACTCATGGAGGCTTTCCTGACACACTTGGCTTTTTCAGAGGGTGTATCCTGTACCTATCCATCAAGATACTGAAAGATGTGCCAGCACTAGCATAGTGTGGGGTTGAGGTGTGTGTGCAGTTTCTTACATAGGTCAATACTCCCACAGAATGATGTATGTTCTGCTTTCATGAAAGTTTCAGACTTTATACAGAAATCGTTCCTGAGAGTCATGCATCTCTGCTTGTAGTTGTTTAAAACCAAACCATACAGGAGTCTCCCAGTTGTGAGGTTTAAGAGTAGTCCCTTGTAATAGGAAGAAAATTCCACTCAACTAGAAAGCTATTTTCTTTACTTTTTGAACATCTCCTGTATGTTCATGTCCTGTCTGTGGATTGTACTACCTTCAGCCATCCTTCACTAAACTATCCAGAGCATTAAACATAGACCTAACCGAATATCTCAGTAGGATTTGGCAATAAGCTTATTTTATTTTGACCTTTACTTCCTGTCATAATGCTCTTGGTGGACATTTGCCATGAGGACTAGTGCAACCTGCTTCTCTGTGGTAGGTAGGTAATATTCCTACAAAGCAGTAGGCTTTTGTTTGATGATTTGTGTTGCAACTTAGTTTCTGTGCAAATAATTGATAAAAGTGATAGCAGATAACATTGTCCCTTATGAAATGATTCAAATTAAATTTTGGCACAGCACTAAGCAGAAAAGTGAAGTATTACTGTTGGCTCATATATAAGTGATGGATGAGAGGGATAAGATACTGTTTCACCCTGGTCCAGAAGTTCCACGCTTTTACCAGTTGTACACTTTCATTTTAGACTTTGAGAGATTTCACCCACACGAATCCTTGCAAAGTCTTTGATTCTTTGATACCTCGAGTTCACATCCAGAGAAAAATGACACATTTTTCTCTAAGAGATTTCTTTTAATTTGGTGAGAAAGTCGGCATTTTGGCAAAAAGGATTTTGCAGAAATAACGTGCAACTTCTCAAAAGCATTACAACGGATTACTGAGACTAGCAAGCACTGCTGTAGTGAGGGAGCCTTTGTTACACCCAGCAAACACAAACTCCATACAACTTAAGTGAAAAACCCATAATTTAAGTGAATACAGGAAATAGGTGTTTAAGTTGCCCACAGGAGTAAAGGAAGAGAGATTAAGAGAAGAAAGAATAAAGAGAGAAAGAGAGGAGAAAGACATATTTAACACTCTGGAGGTCACATGTTGACAGATCAGGAGGGCAGAGGGCAAGGGCAGATGGAGACCATGTGGGTGTCTGTTTATAGACTTTGACCACTTCCCCTAGGCGGAATCTTTGCCACTCACTGTCCCCCCCAGCCAAAGTGAGGGGTGCCACCACCAGTTGGAGGCTCCAGAGGGCGCAGTGTGGGCAGGCCATCAGGTGGACCTTATTGATAGCCCAGACACATGGCTTTCCCTGCCATGTGCTCTGCATGGTTGCAGCCATGTTGGCTCCAGGCCTAGCCCTCTATTTTTTAAAAGATTTTTATAGTTATTTTATAGAGTTAGGCAGAAAGGAGGTGTCTTTATCATAGTAAAGGATAACTGTTTCCATTTCACTGAGACTGAAGAGACAGAAGTAGTAGTAGACTACTACAGGACTTCTAATGTTTGAATACTTGATGACTGTCAGGGATCAACAGCGAAGAACCTGTTCATTAAAAATTGCCTTGTTCTTAATAATTTTTAAATATTGCAGAATTAAGGAAGATAGTATCCTTGTTCTAGCAATACACTTCTAATTTGAGGCATAGTGTGGTGGGTTGACCTTGGCTGGATGTGCCCACCCAGGCACTCTATCACTCCCCAGCTGGACAGGAGAGAGAGTAAAATGGAAAACAACTTGTGGGTTGGGATAAGGCAGTTTATTAAAGCAAAAGCTTGCGGATACAAAAGCGAAGCAAAAAACCCTAAGTTTATTCTCTACTTCCCATCAGCAGTGATGGCCAGCTGCCTCTGAGAAGCAGGGCTTCAGCACATGTAATGGTTCCTTAGCCATTGGAGGCAATGAATGCCCCTCACTTCCTGCTCCTTTTCTTAGCTTTTACATCTGAATTGACATCATGTGCTGTGGAATATCCCTTAGGTTAGTTTGGGTCAGCTGGCCTGCTTGTGTCCCCTCCCAGAATCTTGTCCTTGATTGGGGAAGGAATATTACACTACTGATGCTGTGCTCAGCAGTAGCCAAAACACCGGTGTGTTATCAACACCCTTCGAGCTACCAGTGCAAAGCACAGCACTGTGAGGACTGCTATGGGGAAATAAACTCCAGCTCAGCCAGACCCAATATGCATAGTTTAAATTTAAAACACAGCATAAAGAAGGATGCCAGCGACAAAGTCCTTTGCTGAAGTAACACAAAGGATCCGGATCACTTGAGTTTAACAAATGATTGGTGACGTGGTGGTGACAGTTTTTCAAGTGTTTTGGATCTTTGCTATATATTAAAGCCAGCCAAGAGGACATCAAGCGCATTTTGGCATGTAAAGCCATGCAAGATGTGAACATGAAGATTTAGTGATATCTCTGTAAGCTGTAAACTGTGACCTTTGATACTGCAGTTTTAGTACATCTTTTGATCTTGACTGGGAGAAAGTCCTCCAGGAAGACAGTGGGTTCCAGCCCTCACAGGCTTCTGTTGAAGGCTTGAGTTTATTTTAGGCGAAGCATGCGAGGCAATACATGTCAGCACAGAGCTTCATGCCACAGTGTGTCTCACAGTAGTCCCCTGGATAATGGAAAGAGGAGAAGACGGACCCTATCAGCTAAAAAGCTATAAAATGACTGCTGTTCTTGGACATTCCAAGGGACCAGTACACTTTAAGTAGAGCAGTGTTCAAAAATATCCAGAGCCTTCTAGCCAAGAAAATGGAACTACAGAGTATATTCTAGTGAGGATTGGCTGTTATTTGTCGTTAAGAGTTCATGTCATTGCTTTTTAAGACTCATGACAAGATAGTTACTCTTTTTGACAAGGTAAAACATAAAGAGTTCAATCCTGAGTTTTCTGATTCATTGCTGCAGAGGGAAGGATCCACTTCAGAAAGTATAGCGACAGTATCAGATTTTGACAATGTATGAGCACTATTTGACTTTTTGCAGAAGACAATCTTTTTGCGGAAGACAAGAACCAACTGAGAGCAATCAATTTTAAAGCTGTTTTGTTATCATTAAATTGGCAGTAAATACTCTAGCAGACGCATGCTTATATGTTGCTCAAGTAGAGTGCTACGGATGGTAGTTTCTTTCTACCCTAGCTGTTGATACTGTAGTTCACACACAGGATGGTTTTTATTTGAGTTTATGGAAACAAATGCCTCTACAAGATTTTTCTGATGAAGCCTCTGTAAATGTTAAGGGTCATTTGTTTGCTGAAGTATTTATGCCTTGGGAGATGTTGTCTTAATTGTAATGCATCTGGTTTTCTTGATACTTATAATCAAAATAGCATCCTCTCTGTATACCCTGAATTTTTTAGAAGACCTTATTTTCACTCCTTTTGTTTGTATCAGATTTCCATCTTAATACGATTAGCGTAAAATTGAATTATTATTGCTAGTTTCATGTTTTTGTGGTCTTTATTCTTTGAAGTTTTGCCTTGCTCCCACTGATAACTACAAGTATTTTCAATATCAGTAGCCCGGTGAGACTTCGGTTAATAAGACCAGTAGCTGAACAAAACCAATTTGCTGGCAATTAAATTTTGTTCATGAGATAAGGCTGATTATTTTGCCTATGTTGTAAAGAGCTGACAGAAGGTTTTAGAAGTTTAAAAACTAAATTCTGCAATCCCTATTCGTGCAGAGTGTTGCTGGAACATTAAGTCCAGCTGATGTTAATAAAGTGATATGGAACTCAATATGTGATTTAAAATGTGAAAGTGTTGTTGGATTAAAGGTGATTTTTTTCTGCAATTCTCCCATTTCTAGCTCCTGAATCCCTTTTCTCAAGAGAAAAGTTGGTAAATCATTGCACCTGGAATGATTGTTAAAAGCTGACTAAATCTTCTGTGGATACAAAGACAGTGGCATGCATCAAGTTAATGTGTAACTTTAGCTATATAATGGCTTTTCAGGAATGCTTTTATACTGAGGCCTGGTGTGGAGAGATAGGTGATATTGTATAACTCATTACATGTTTGAATAACTTTTAAATACTAATGCAGTGACTTTTCACTTGGTTTAGGCTAATAGTTATGCTCCCTTTTAATTAATCGGGGGGGAGAGGGGGAGGAAAGTGACTTAAACTATAATCTGCATTAACATTTTAAATTATGAGTGGTTTTGCTCTCTGTACATCCTGAGGATTGTCATCTTAATACTGAGTATTCCAGTACATCTCAAGGTTTTCAAATCAGCATTCTTTTGCTGTGTTTCTATTGCAGCTCCGAGTAGTTGATTAGAAGAACCTACTGAAGTTGTGAGGAACTTGCATATGGACAGTATATCTCCACTGTATTGGAACAGTTTCATGAGCACCAAGCTCAAGAGACACAAACTATTGCTAAAATTCTGAACATTAACTCTTTTTTTCATAAAACATATTTGAAATAGAAGTGGGAAGATAAAAAACACTGTGTGTTGGGAAAAAGTATCCTTAGTACTTTGACAGTAACACTGTCAAAGTAATGTGACATTGTTCTCAAAATAATGTAATGTGACATTATTCTCTTTGCATAACACCCAATATAGCACATTTTCCATTCCTTTTTTTTTTTTTCTAGAAGTTAGCAGTATTTTGCTACTTTTGGCTGGGATAGAGTTAATTTTCTTCACAGTAGCTAGTGTGGGGCTGTGCTTTGGATTTGTGCTGAACACAGGGTTGATAATATAGATGTTTTTGTTATTGCTGAGCAGAGCTTACACAGAGCCAAGGCCTTTTCTTTTTGTACTGCCACACTGGCCAGGGGGCTGGAAGGGTATGGGAGGTTGGGAGGAGACACAGCTGGGACAGGTGACCCAAATTGACCAGAGGGATATTCTGTACTATATGACATCATGCAGTACATAAAATGGGGAGAAGAAGAAGGAAGAGGGAGCACATTTGGAGTGATGGTGTTTGTTTTCCCAAGTGAGCATTACATGTGATGGGGCCCTGCTCTCCTGGGGATGGCTGAACACCTGCCTGCCCATGGGAAGCAGTGAATTAATTCCTTGTTTTGCTTTCCTTGTGTGTATGGCTTTTGCTTTCCCTGTCTTTATTTCAACCCAAGAGTTTTTCAGCTTTTACTCTTCCAATTCTCTCCCTGATCCTGCTGGTGGGCAAGTGAGTGAGCAGCTGTGTGGGACTTGGTTGATGACTGGGATTAAACCATGCTAGTAGCTGTAAAATCTGTAGTAATATCACTGAAGTAGTGTTAATGTAATCTGCTGTGGGGTAAATTAAAGAATATGCTTATCTGATGTGATAAGATGTGTAAAGCTTCTGTCAGTTCTAGGAAAACTGTATGTGGACGTAGGGGAAAAAATAAGATTGCCTATATAATACTGAGTTAGAAGGAAAACAACATGAGTCAGAAAGAGAGTGTGAGTCAGCATTACTTGCTGAACTGTTCATCAGTCTGGTAACTTGCTGTAGAAATTGGTTTGTGATGTTTTGGGAGTAGAGGAGAAAATATGCTTTTTCTGAGCCTCTGTAGAAATGCCAGCGAAGATAGCCAAGTTCCTTCTGAGTCAGTGTGCTCCTTTCTTCTGACTGTTGTGGTATCAAATTATGAATCTGAGTTGGAGTGAATCCTTTTGGTTATCTTCCTCTGCTGCAGGATGTAGGAAAACAGTAGAAAATATATGTGAAGAGTAATGAAACAGAATACGACACTCTGATAGAGAATATGATTCACTTACCAGAAGTAACAGTTTGAGAAAGCTAACTTCCCAAGTTTTATATCTGAAGTGGCAGAATAACTTCATAAGCTTGCTTAATGTATAGAGCAGGACATATATTAACATAAGGAATACTGTTTGCATTGTCTGCAGGCTTTGGTCACACATAAAGTCAGCGTCAGGGGAACTAGTCTGTAATACAGGAAAAAAACCATGACAGCCAAGTGCTGAAGTGATCAGCTGCTTACCCATTTAAGTAGGAAAACGTAGTTTTGACATGGTGCCAGGTTGTTTAAAGAGCCTTGTTTATGGAATCATTTTACAAATATTGATATGTGATGGTGTTGATGGTAGAGCTGGGAGTATGATGGCATTTGGGAGCCTGATGGCAAACACTCCTCACTTAGACCTAAAAAGCCAGCATCTCCATGGCTGTGTTATACAAAATAAAGATTAGATTTTCCTTCCAGAGGAAGTTCCAGCAGTTTCTGATTGCAGGATAGGAAGTGTGCAGATTTACAGCATACAAGTACAGGAAATGTGTTTCTGGTCCTACAGTGAGACCCAGCCAAGCAGTTGGAAACAAGACGTTGCCCTTACACCTTGATCCTTGCATTCAGAAACTGCTACAGTGGTGGGGTTCTGTAAATACTTTAATATATTTATCTGCTGTTACTTCTCACATGAAGTAGTAGGAAACTTTCTTACTCTTTCTAGGCCTAACACAAATACCTTTTAACTAAATGTATAAAGCAGTCATCAACTGTTAATTTAACTGTGGTCATGAATGATCTACCTTCCCCCAGAGTGTTTTATGAACTGTGTGGTTATACATGTCTCACTTGCCATTCGCTTCCCTCTCTTACTTCAGATGACTATTCTTAATTCTCCATACTCTGTATAGCAGATCATTGCCTTTTAACGGATCTGGTTGTGGACTTTCTGCTGGTTTTCCCAGAGTGGAGCTCGGCCGCGCTGTCCCCCTTTGGCAGGAGGAAAGAGAGACCAAGCTTCCCTGGGTGTTCCGTGGCAGAATCTTAACTTTAATCTTAACTTTGCGTGGTTCATATGGGTTGGGTGGAGGGCAAGAAAGAGGGCTGTGATTGGGTCGAGGTACGGGGGGAGGGGAGTGGCTCGAGAGCCCACTGACCAATGGGAGATACAGGAGGACCACGTTCCAGTAACCGAGACAGGGATTTGGGGAGAGGCAGGCACAACAAGAATCCACAATCGGGGAGGGGAGACCGCATGGTTCCAAGTTGGGGGGGGGGGGGGGGGGGGAGCATGGACCGGGGGAAGTACATAACTCAGGGAAAACCCGTACAGTAAAAACGCAAATAGTTGTTTTTCTGCTTCTCTCAGTCCCGGGAAGCTGCCGCTGTAATGGGCCTGTTTCTAAAGCTGTTCTTTCCAGGTCTCATAATCCTGCCCTTCACCCACAATTCCTCCGTTTTTATTTATTAATGAAACATAAACTTGCACAACATTGTGTATTACGAGACCCTGTAAACATTTGGCTATGCACAGAACACACAGATTGCTAGTACAAATAAGCCTAAGAGTAGAAATAATAGAAATTTCTTCAGGGGCTGTGAGAGTCCCTTCAAGGAGAGCCAGCTAAACATGTCGTCCCAACTAACCTTGTCAGACCTTAGGATTTGTCGTATGAGGGAATGGAGTTCATTTATATGGGAATGAGTAGATTGAGAGTGGTTGGAGAAATTTAAGCAGCATAGCCCCTCAAATTCATTGCAGCCATGTCCATTAACTAGCAGTAGGAGATCAATGGCTGCTCTGTTCTGTAAGGTGGTTTTTTTAATCTGCTGGGAATCTAGTAGTAGGTCCTCTAGTGCCGTACTAGTCGCATTTGCCTCCTTGGCTAACCAACATCCCATTTTCGTGAGCAGATCTAAGGCATGTGTTGTGCCAATGGCCGGAATTATTATGCCTCCCCAGAGAGTCTTGCTGTGGGACCAAAAGTGGAGGTCAGAATCGCAATTTTCAGTGAATTGTTGTAAATTCTGAGATTTGAAAAGGGGATGTTGCTTAACCAGGGGGTGAGGGAGTTGTTGAGGGGCTGTGTTTGTGGATGGTTTTTTGCTTCTTTTAAATCGCTGGACTGCAGGTGAGTCCAGTTTCTTCGAGTAGGAGGTGATATCCCGTTTTGTGATTGTTTTAGGGGAGCTAATGGCTAATGAATGAATTATCTTTGTGAGATTATAGAGTGATATCTGACCTAATGTGCAAGGTCCCCCTACCGCTCCTTTAGGGATTGATTTCCACACCCGAAGTCCACAGATGAGGAACACCCCCTTGGGTAGGGCAAAGGGTAGTGGAGGGGGTTCGATTTTTTCTTTGCACTAGAATTCAAAGTTGGAATATGCTCCATTGGATGTTACATTAAACTGATTTTCACCTCTTCCCTCTGTTTTCATATTGAAATAGAAACAGTGGGATGAGGGGAGGGTACCCAAAATTTGTAACTCTTCAGGGTAATCATCTAGGTATTGCGGATCTGACTCGGCTTTTGGGGGTTGTGGGAAACAGGACACAATTTGGTTTCCAATTTTTTCCGGATCATTGCACAGAGAGGAATATTGAGTTTTAAATCCTGTCCATTTTTGAGGGGACCAGGGAACTGCAATTAAACATGTTTTTAATGGGTTAGAAGGGTCTGAGACAGAAAGGCACAAGGAATCAATGTCTAAAGACTTAGCTAGAGAAGTCCACATGTTTCCAGGGTCTACAACTACCCAATCTGGCAGTGGAGGATTTGTAGGAGAAAACTGGTTCGATGAGATGACAGGATGGCTTAAGATGGCAAGAATAACGTAGATCATGATGGTACTTGGTCACTGTTGTGCAATTTCACTAGATGAGAAGGAACTCGCTTCGGACCGGAACCTGTGGAAACACAAGCATGCCCCCTTCCCCAGGTGATAAGAGGAACAGGGCCAACCCATTCACCTGTTATTACATCTTTATAAATAACTCTGGCATTAGTTCAGACTTGATTCTGGTGTGAATTGAAGTGTCTTTCTATGGGTAAGGTGTCCTGTTCTAACCTATTTAGGAATTTGATGACGTACAAGGCTTTATTTAACTTCTCTTGGGGTGTGAGCCCGATGGTTGTGTTTTGTTGTTTGGTTAACATGGTTTTTAGCGTTTGGTGGCCACGTTCTACTATAGCTTGGCTAGTCGGGGAATGGGGGATACCTGTGACGTGTAATTCCCCACACATTAAAAAATTCTTTTAATGATTGAGAGGTGTAGGCTGGGCCATTGTCGGTTTTCACGGTTTTGGGGATGCTGAGAATTGATATGGCAGACATGAAGTGTTTTTTGACATCTCGAGCCTTTTCTCCTGATTGAGCTGTTGCTGCAATAGCACCAGAACATGTGTCGATAGACACATGAATGTACTTTAATTTCCCAAATGGTGCATAATGTGTTATGTCTGACTGCCAAATGTTTAGTGGATTAATTCCACGAGGATTTACTCCCTCCGATGGCAGGGGAGTAAGTCTTTGGCAATTTGGGCATGCAGAGATGATGGTTCTAGCTTGAGAGAGTGTGAGGTTGAATGTTTTTGTGAGGGATTTTATGTTCTGATGAAAAAAGCTGTGGGACAGTTTGGCTTTTTCAAAATTATTTGGGACCACTGCAGTTTGTGCCAGGTGTCCTGTGTCAGCTATTTCATCTCTGACATGGTTTCCTTCTGCGATGGGCCCTGGGAGGGAAGTGTGAGAGTGGATGTGGATTATGTGGAATTTGTGTTTGCACTGACTAATTTCATACCATAGTGTTTTGAACATGTGAGCTAATTGTAATTGGGAGAGGTCCTTTATGTAAGAGTTTTCAATTTGTCGGACCACTCCAACCACATAGGCCGAATCAGAAACAATATTCAGAGGCTCTAGAAACAGTTGAAATGCGTGTATTACTGCAGAGAGCTCCGCTATCTGAGAGGAACCTCTTACCTTGTGCGTGTCAAATACCCACTTCCCTGCCTTTTGCCAGGTGACTACTGTGTTAGACGTCCTACCCGAACCATCTGTAAAAACAGTTCTAGCATTCGTTAGTGGGAAAGGTGAATAATTATTTGTTAGCTCTGGTTGGGTGAGAGCTAGTAGCTGTAGAAAAGGGATAGGTGGGAGGTGTACTGAAAATTGACCCTTAAAATCAGCAATAGGTAACTGGAAATCGTCACTGTGAATCAACAACTGGGTTAGCTGACAGTAGACAGGGGAACATATATGACTTCTGGGTCCCTTCCCAAAAGTTCCCACAGCCGCAGTCTGCTTTTGTGACACACCTTGGAGAGCATTTCAGGATATGTTGTAATCGATTTAGAAAATTGAAAGCTTAGAAAAACCCATTCCCATAACAGAAAGTTCTTGCTTTTTAGATCTAATTGTCCTAGAACAGCATAGGGCTGCTTGATACCCTTAAAAATTACTAATACCACCGGTAACCCACACACTCTCTGCTTAGTCTGACATGCACTCAGTCTCTGATTTATGTCCTGTAACACTGCTCGGGCTTCTGGTATCAGGTGTCAAGGGGATGTCAGGTCCACCTCCCCTTTCAGAAGTTGGAATAGTGGTTTTAGAGAGTCTGTTGTTATACCTAGGAGAGGTCTAACCCAATTAATTAAACCTAGCAAGGATAATAAGTCATTTAAGGTGTGGATGTTGGAAGGTAAGGCAACAGTCTGAGGTTGAATTGTGGTGTTATTGATGTGAAATCCGAGGTACTTCCATGGCATTGTCATTTGTTCTTTTTCCAGTGCAATCTCAAGGCCGTGTCTTAACAGAGCAGCTTTCACAGTCAAATGAAATTGTGCGAGTTGCTCCTTGGATTCAGCAGCCAGTAGGATGTCGTCTATGTAGTGGCACAGGATGGTCTGGGGAACCTGCCGATGAACTGGAGACAAGACCTCTGCGATGACTCTCTGGCACACAGAGGGGCTATTTCTCATTCCTTGAGGCAGGATGGTCCAGTGATAGCATTGAGATGGTTCTGCTGCGTTGATGGAGGGTACTGTGAACACAAACCTACGAGAGTCTTTAGGGTGTAAAGCGATGTTAAAGAAACAGTCTTTGATGTCTATAATAATGATGGGCCATTCTGAGGGTATCATTGTGGGTGATGGAGTCCAGGCTGGAGAGCTCCCATGGGCTCTATGATTTTATTAAGTTCCCTTAAGTCCTGTAGTAACCTCCATTTTCCATTTGATTTTTGTATTGTGAAGATAGGGAAGTTCCAAGGACTATCCATTGGTACTAAATGTCCCTTTTCCAATTGTTCATCGACCAGTAAGTTTACTTGCTGCAGTTTCTCTCCCTGTGGAGGCCACTGGGATACCCAGCGTGGCTCATCCAAGAGCCTCGTGAGGGCGGGAGACTGCAGCTGACCAGTGGCCTCTAAACTAAATTTGACGTGGTTAGGTGGATTCCCCATTGCCCTATAATATCCCTTCCCCAAAGAGTCATTGGAATATTAAGGACGTAGGGCCTTGTAGAGGCTGTTTTACCTTCAGGACCTTCAATCAATAGTGTGCAGGCACTTTGGAGTGGTGACTGGGCTCCTCCTACTCCTTTGATGTTGATGCAGGGCTGTGCTAAGCAATAGGCCAAATCCTGCGCTGAGTTGCAGGATACCGTTTGAGTGGGAAGCCGTCACTGCTTCGTCACTTGAGCCCGGAGATCTCTGAAAATCCTCTACACGGTAGAAAATTCCACGTAGGTCTCAATCCAACGGTGGGCACCAATTAACGGATCTGGTTGCGGACTCTCTGCTGGTTTTCCCAGAGTGGAGCTCGGCCGCGCTGTCCCCCTTTGGCAGGAGGAAAGAGAGACCAAGCTTCCCCGAGTGTTCCGTGGCAGAAAGGACCTTTAATCTTAAACTTGCGCGGTTCATATCGGTTGGGGGGGAGGGCAAGAAGGAGGGCTGTGATTGGGTCGAGGTGGGGGGGGGGGGGGGGGGGGGGGGGGGGGGGGGGGGGGGGGGGGGGGGGGGGGGGGGGGGGGGGGGGGGGGGGGGAGGGGCTTGAGAACCCACTGACCAAGGGGAGATACAGGAGGAACACGTTCCAGTACGAGACAGGGATTTGGGGAGAGGCAGGTGCAACATGATCCACGGCGGGAAGGGGGGGGGGGGGGGGGGGGGGGGGGGGGGGGGTGGGGGGGGGAGGGGGGGGGGGGGGGGGGGGGGGGGGAAGCATGGGTCAAGTGGGGGGGGGCGCATGGACCGGGGGAAGTACATAACTCAGGGAAAACCCGTACAATAAAAACGCAAATAGTTGTTTTTCTGCTTCGCTCGGTCCTGGGAAGCTGCTGCTGTAATGGGCCTGTTTCTAAAGCTGTTCTTTCCAGGTCTCGTAATCCTGCCCTTCACCCACAGCCTTTCATTGAGTTTTTCTGTTCCCATAGCTGACAAGAATTCTTAGCCCACAACAAAACTAATAAACATGGTGTAAGGGGAGGAGGACCAGAAGGTCCATCTGTCCTCTGTAATTTTGAAGATTCCACATACTTTAATATGGCCTCTGGCATTTGTATGGGAAGGCACTTGAAACAGGGTACTGCCTTGATGCTAGTAACAAAATAGTTGTAGTGTGCAAGTATGAAAGAGTAAAAATTCATTCTTGCTGTCTAGTAGATATCACCCTCCCCCCCGCCCTTTTTTTCCTCCTCTTCTTGAGAAACGGAAGGCAGCTAATGCATTCTTCCTGTCGGAAAAGGCAGAGCAAATGGAATGTGTAATTTAACCAGGCACAGACTAAGTAAAACAGTTTCCTAAAACACAAATCTGAAAAAAGATTACAGAAGCATGGGAATACACAGCGGTAGTGATGATGTGTTATTGACAGAATAAGTCAGGTTCTTACTTGTGTACTAGAAAAAAACCCCAAACTTTAAATCTAGCTAAAATTAGTTATTTGAAAATTATTTGTTAGCAGATGATATTCATAGAATTAGCTAATAAAACTGAGTGTTTTCTAAAACTTTTAGTTGTTATAAATATTTTTATTAAATTTCTTAACACTGTTCTTTGGAGAGTAAAAAAACCCGCCTGTCCAGTCATATTGTGTGCACGTTTTTCTTTGTTTGTTTTGTGTGTGTGTGTGTTACAGTTAGATTAAGAGCAGCTGCACTCCTCTGTTGTGTCTCTTTGTGCAAGTTTCGAGCTGGCTTCCCACCAAGTCTCTGAAACTCAACAACAGGGCCTGTTTCCCAAAGAGGGGAGAAAAAAAAAAGAAAAACCAAATAGCCAAAACTATAGCAATAATATATATTTTACATATCAAACAGATATATACAGTGAGAATACTATATACCTTAAACCCCAGAAACCCCAAATAGCTTCCTAAAAGGGAAGAGGGGAAGGGAAAAGGGAAAAAAGGACAAAAAAAGGATGAAAAGGGGCAGAAGCAAAACAGGTATGCACAATCTAAAAATCTGGTAGCCAGCAAAATAAAGAACTGGCAAAATCTCACCACTTCCCTTGAGAGAAGCAGGATGGCTGGACGCGGCCCAGCGCTCTCCCTCTCGTACATGGCAGACAACAGCAGTCACTGTAGGCCTCAGCTCCAGATAAGCAAGACCGAGACAGGGACCCACCATTCTCGAACCTTGCTGGAAAGGAAGAGAGCGAGCTCTCTTATCTGTGCCTTATTTATACCCCAGGTTACGTAAAGGAATAGCATGGAATACTTCCTGGGTCACCTTCCTAGTTCCTTCCTGGTTACAAGCTGGTCTCCAGGAAGGCCTAGGGTGAAAACTATCACACTCTTCTTAAATTCCTCCTTCTGAGTTGTTCTCTTCTGGTTAGTTCTTAAATATTTATCTCATTGACAAGATCTGTTGCTTACCACTGCTTAACCTTACTTGGATAAAGCCCATTATCAAGTTTAAACCTGTTTTAAAGCTGTAGAGAGATTATCTTTTCCAGCTCCAGCTGTGCATATTGATGGCTGTGTAGCTTCTAGCTATTATCAGTACCATGATTGTCCAGTTTGTCCCTAGGTCTGCCCATGGAGCAATTTGTGAATGCTCCTGAGTCTTTCAGGCAAAACTGGCCAAAGAAGCAGTTTTGTTAAGATGACTTCCACTTGCAAGTGCAAGTGATTTTACTTGTAGTGAATTAGGAACTACAAAGGCTTTTGGCATAGCTACAGACTTCTGACAGGACTATTTTTAGCATAGCTGTTTGCAGAGGGAGCATCTGTTTAATACTTTTTTGGATGAAAATATTTTGTCACCTCTTTGAGATTCAGATATGAATACAGAGTCTAAACAGTGTTTGTATTGATGGGGAGAATTGAGAGCTTGGGCACAGTGATAAGTTTTGAGAATTGGTCTAGTAAGAAAAGAAGAGCTAAGCCATAAGCATCACTTAAATAAGTAAAGGGGGCACACTTGTGTAGCATGGATAAAGTGTTAAGCATATAAACTGTTTTTGAAAAGGTAGATTCTGAAAACAATAAAATTGCTATAAAAGACCTTCAATGTTATATAACGAAAAGCTATGTTTTCGTTTTGTGTTTATATGTACAGTTCGAGTAAACTAAGAATCTTTTTCAGGGCATCCAAGATGGATCTCAAGTGTGCTCTGGAAGAATGTTCAATGGCACTGAACTTATTTCTAAACAATAAGTTCTCCGAAGCACTGGAACTACTTCGTCCGTGGTGAGGTCCTGTTTTTTGCTGAAGTTACTGTAAACAAATAGTGTAAAGTACGCTATCTAGTACCTGAAGATTATTTAAGGCCTCTGAAAATAGTGGTTTTCACTTATTCCCTTTTGTCCAAAAGCATTTATCCATATATTGGGGTTTTAGCAGTGTGCTTGTCTCCCTAAGGCCATCTCAAAACCTGTTGATGAACCACTGAATTGTTCTGTTAATCATTCGAACTGTCTTTCCTCATGTGAAGGGGGAAAGCAGGGAAGCAAGACCTTATCCGATGTATCTTTGATTAGAGAATTTGTACAGTGGAACTGCTTTTGACAAGAGGGAAAATCTGGAACAAAACTCCAGAATACTCTTTTTGTTGTTTTTTATATTACGTTTGAGTCACACATTTAAAGGGCATCTTTTGATCTTCTGACTAATTCTGCTTGTTTCCCTGTTACCTTTCCTCTACTGAGAAGAAAAGCATGGCAGTGCAGATGTAAGGAATTAAAGAATACGAAGAGGTTCATAGGGCAAATCTAGCTTATCTGTGACTTTGTGGGGAGGCAGTCTGGGTGGCTGATCTTCAGGACTGGGATCTGAATCCCATTCACTATTCTTCTCTTACCTGTGTCTCAAAGATGCGTATGATATTGAGGGATGTTTTGGCAAGAGGGATCTGTAGCCTGTGTTAGTAGAGCGTGAGGTAAGGTTCTTGCTCTGCAGTTTAGTGCTAGTAAGAATGGATTAAGAGTGATAGGTTGGTGTTATATGGATGAGTTCAAGAACACCATTAAATGAAACTTCAGAAGGATGACACAACTATCAAGTGTTTGCTTTTAGTAGTATGGAGAGCTCTCATACTTTAGTAGTATGGAGGGCTTTTAAAATTAGCTATACTAACTCTCCAACTCTCTTCTCTGAGCATTGTATAGTGTTATTTGAAATAGAGAAATGCTTTGAGAAGGCCCACCTGCACTTGTGTGTATGCTAAAACTATTTTTAGGTAATATTGCAAAATAATAAGTTCTACCTGCAAGGATTGTGCATGAGTGTATTGCTAAATACACGCACACACATGTTGCCAAAATTTTTTTTGTGCATTTGATATATATTTCATTTTGCATTGTAAAACAAAAAAAAAAACCTTATTTTGTCATGGTGTTTTTATGTACAGCAAATTGTTTGTTTGTAGTTGATGTTTGCTAATAAACTTTGAGCTTATTATATAGCACATTGCAAATGCTGACCTATTGCAAAAAACAAAAAAAGTTGCCTATTAAAAAAAATAGCCTGATTGTTTTATTGAAAAATAGCCTTCTATTGAAAGTTAAACTTAAGTCCTTAAATAATGTAAAATTTTAGGATAAGTCTTGATAGATTTGAGAAATACTTAGCCCAAAGGTCATCTTTCTTGACTCTGCTTAGGATTTCTGTCTTCAAAACTACGTTTGGTAGTTGGCTCCTTGATTTAGAAGGAAGAAAAAATGTTAGGGAAACTAGAGATCATCCAACAAAGAACTAGAAGCCTATCTAGAAGACTAGAATGAACGATTTATTCAGAAGGGTTTGTTTTAGTTTGACAGAAAGGAGACTTGGCCATTAATCCAGTAGTGGTCTGAATCTGTTGAAGGGAAGTTGCAAAGACAGAGGCACCATTCTCCATAGTATCAGATGGTAAAACAAGAGTCAGTCACCACAAGTTGAGACTGAGGAGGTTCAAACTGGTCACTGGCTAGTACAGTACCAGAGAGGCTGCCAAAGGAGTATGCAGTCTTCATTTACTTGAGCTTCTTGAAACTTGGTTAGGTTAGCCTGACATGATGTTAGCAATAGTGCTGTTTGTTGCACTTAGTATGTTTGAGTATTTGACGTCTGTAGGCACTTTCCAACAATTTTTTTTTTGTAATGGTATAATTTGTGTTGTGAAAGCCAGACTAGTTCAGTGTAGTTTTTTATGTAGAACTGAGCATTTGTGTACTGACATTTCTATGACACAAATACGTATTTTTGTCTTTGGATCACATAGTAATGTTAGAAGGAGGTTCTTACTTATGTCGAGTGAAAGCATACAAACGAGTATTTATGTCAAGGCTTAGTTAACTAAATTAAAAAGATATACCAGCAGACTATAAATGGTATTTAATTAAGTGCAAATGTTTGCGTAACTCAAGTGGGACATTTTTTGGAACTTCTTGTGACGGCAGACTTGTAGCATCCAATGGAAAATGATACTTGCTTTCTTGCTAGTTTATGTTCTCATGTCTGTTACTTCCCTGCTTCATTCTTCTGTCTTTTCACAAATTGATGCGTCTCTGCATTTAGTTTTGTATTGTAATGTAAAGTGTTGCTTAAATGCACAAGATTTATGTTTTCCCTAGGTCCAAAGATAGCATGTACCATGCACTTGGATACAGCACTATTTTAGTTATGCAAGCTGCTATGACCTTTGAACAGCAGGATATACAAATGGGAATTTCTACAATGAAGGAGGCTTTGCAAACCTGCCAAAGGTATGCCCAAGCACTGAACATTTATGAGATACTTAATCCACTGAGTGTTCTTTGTAAGGTACCCCAGCTCTCTCTATGCTTTTAAAACTGATTCCTATCAGTATGATAGTGGCCTAAATTTGTAAAGGTGGAGTAAGTCCTACTACCAATTATTACTGGTGAGGATATTTTTCCACAGAGTATCGTGGAAACAACAGACTTCTAGTGGCTGGATATTAATAGCTGCTAAAGTTAAATGGTTGGTTGACTTTGTAGACCTGCCTGTAAGCAGACATTACATGGCTTGTAAAAGCTGAAGTGTTTAACAAGGCTCTGACAAAAATAGAAATTAATTCTACTGTACTGGTTCTTCATCACATTGGTTAGACCATAATTTATCAAAAATGGTCTCCGAGGATATGACTGCCACATGTCAGTTTAGATGTTTAACATCATCATCTTCGCAATAACAAAAAAAGAAAAGGAAATGGGATGAAATTATCAGATACTATCTGAAGAAAATAAAAGGTCAGCAGTTTCTGCATCTTTTTCAGATGTGCTATCAATTTGCAGTTTCATCTGAATTGGTTGTTTAGTATGTCTGAAGATTAGATGCTCCTGTAGTTTAAACAGCTTCCTACAGGATTTCATCTCTGCAGGATATGAACTCTAATGCATAAGTACTCTGGTCTAGTCTGTCGCAAAACTCATAAAAATGCAAGACAAAGGCAATCAAACATTCACATGTGAAGAGTTGCCAGAACTACATGTTCCCTAACTCTTTTCTTGTATTTATTATGTTAACCTGTAGTGTCATAATCTTGTTGTCAGGATCTTGCGCTTGTCAATGTGCAGAATAGTGTAAACAAATGATAAGCTAATGCTTAGTGTTTATAATCAGTGACTCCCTGGCTTACAAAATGCACTCCTTTTCTGAATGTAGAATTGTTTCTTTAGCGTCTTCATAAAGCTGAGTTGTCTGTAAATAGTTAACAAACTAATTTTTGGAATTATAATGTACAGTTGAGATCCTTTGGAAGTAAAATATGTGATTGTTTTGGTATTTTATCTGGCATAAACCACCATTAAATACTGTAGCATTTATGTTGAAAAAAGAGCACCATTTGATTTTTTTTATTCCAATTCTGTGTACAAGTTTAAGAAACAGAAAAAAGCAATTTGTGAAACTTAGAAGCCCTATTCAGGTGTCTTGCTCAGCATCGGAGACACTTCAGCAGCTGGTGGGTGGAAGTGAGATTGAAGCTATTATACACTTAAAGTAGGTTAATTGATGCTGTGAGCATTTAAGGTTGGATGGGCTTATGAGCCTAGAAGCATAAAAGTGTTTAGACTTCTCAAAGAATTGAAACTGTTGGTAATTTCTATTAATTTTAGTTGGAAATGGTTAAGAATTCCAATAATTAAGGTCTGTTTTGTGTTGAAATATGTGGGTTTCTTTTCTTCCATGCACAAATGATTTAGATTCAGGAAAAGAAGCACAGTGGTGGAATCTTTGTCCAATCTAGTTTTGAAACAGTCAGTGGATCAGTTGAGTGAAGGTAAGTGGTTTATAACACAGTTAAAATTAAAAAGGGAAAAGCTCAAAACTATCTTACCAATGCGTGACTCTGTAACTTGACCAGTGTCTTACAGTAACAAATAAACGTACAAACCACCTATGTGGTCATCTTCTTAAATTTGAACATAAAGCTTCTCAAAGTGGGGAATTCAGCCTAAGTTTTCTTTTTGGCTCTGAGCATGCATGAATCAAGGAAGGAATGCCTTTCACAACACATTATAGGACAACTCCCAAAAGTTTGAGTCATTGATGCAGTGGAATACGTCCTTATCATTAGTTGCATTGGAATCTGAATATATTAACAAGTTTTGTGCTTGTCTGTTTTACCTTAAGGTGTTTTGGGAAATGGTATCAGTACATTGTTCATGGCTCTGAAAATGCTGATCTCCTATTTCTGATTCAGGCAGAATCAAGTATGCATTTTTTTCTAACCTGGCACAAGAATCCTCTTTAATACTTGGACACATCAAACTCACCACGTATGCACTGTACATACAGCAGCCTTGTGCATGTGGCTGGTCTTGCAGCATGGGTGCAGAGTAACTCGTGTCATGTGTGTTAAATCAAGTGTACTTTAGTGCTGCATGAAGACAGAAAGTCTGCCTGGGGCTTTCAGTTTGTTGAGCATGACTTGGTGAAAACCTGTTCATAATGTCTTACTAGATGTAGGAAAAGTCTGAACATCAGTGAGGGCTACCATTATCCTGAAAAAGTTTCTTCTAAGACGTGGAAGGAGGGTTGGAAGACTTAGTTGCTGTAGGCTGTTAAGCTTAGGATCAATGAAAAGTACAGGAGACAATCTACCAGAATGACAAGTAGCTTTTGCCATAGACCAAAGTCAGCTCTGTCAAGTTCAAAGTTTTTGTCTGAGAAGAAGGGAAATAGAAGACTTCTGTTGGGGTTTGTGTATTACAGCTACTATTCAGCAGTTATTGAAATGGCAACAGCAGAATCTTGCCTTTTTTTTTTTTTTCCCTTGTCTTGGCAGCATTTTATTTGTTCCATTGACCCCAAGAAGAAAATGCTGACAGTAATTTTGCTGATACTAAATAACTTTTCTTTCTTATATAGAGGAAATGCATGCCGAAATCTGCTATGCTGAATGCTTATTACAGAAAGCAGCTCTCACCTTTGTACAGGTAAAGTCAATTTTTGATTTTGTGTCTCTGTGTAGCAGTGTACTGGAGAGAGATTAGTATTTGTATAATGTCATTCCAACACTAGATATGGTATTTAAAAACCGAACCTTTTACTAGTCAATGTTATTTCATGGCAGTGATTGAAAGTATGGTAAATGCTGTGCTACTCAGCAAAGCCCTCTCTTTGTTTATACGAATAACCAAAGGTGTTATTAATATCCAGGTACCAAGGTATCACCGAGGTATATTGTAGTGTTTCTACAGCTGTTATGTTTAAATGACTTGCATCACACTGTACAGTGTTCAGTGCTTCTGTAAAAATATGTTCAAGTATGAGGAAGTGTCTTGTTTGAAAGTGCAAGTCTTTTCTTTGCACAAAAGGATAGAATGTTTCCCAACTAACAAAACTTTAGCTGATGCACACTTGTCATTTCCAATTCAGTCTTGCTCTCTATGCACTTTTGACATGGTGTCAGGAATAATATGGTAAGGAATGATTATAAAATGAGCATATTTTAGCATTGCTGAGCTAACAGTTCAGTCCACAAAAAGATCTGGTCTTTAATACAATCTGGTGCTACTGGTTTAGATTGTGGTTAAGGGACTTCATGCTACAGTGTTTTCAAATTTGATTTGAAATTTGATGGCTGAAATCAGGAGTTGTTAATCATAGTTTTTTTAGATATGTGAATGTTTTACAAATTTATTGAATATATTTTAGATAATCCGATACAAATTATGCGAAAGGAGCAAGGCACTAAGATCAGATAAGTTCATTTGGCAGATATTTATAAACCACTTAATACAGTACTTTGGCCAGAAGTGTCAGGAAATAGTATTAATGGAATGCCTATAACTGGCTTTCTCCTGGCTTCCTGGCTTTCTCCTTTACCAACCAGATGGAAGCAACCCTTTTTATTTTTATTGTGTAGGTGAGGTTTTTTTAAGCACAAAAGGAATTTTCAAACAGTTGTTGAAGTAGATGACTTTAGGAATGTATAAAATAAATTCTAAAAACCCTTAGATATGTATTTTCTCTAAAGCAGCAGCTCTCTATTGCTGCTAACTATAGTACCCCACTCTGCTGATTGTAGTCCTGCCCCATATGTTTCATCCTTGGCTGACCTTGATTCCTCTGAGAACAATGATGAGAACAAAACTGTAACCACTCAGAAAGGCAGAACTAAAATGCTTGTACTAAAATACTTGCATTTGAGTGTTTAGACTTGCAGACAAAACAGATGAGGTCTTTTGAAATGGTGACCCTTTTATGGAAGCCAGAATTTCCTTTGGTTGATGGTTCTAAGCCTTTTTTCTTTTTTAGTGCTTTTTCATTTTCCATATCATATATGCTGTCCCTGAGTATTTAAATATGCATTTCTGAAATGCCTGCACACGTTCCCTTTCTGTGTGAATTCTAAGAGAAAAAATTACATCTTGTTGAACTGTTAGCTATCTTGCTTTTCAGGTGTTGAGTTTTGATGGCTATTACATTGTGGCTTTGTTTTGCTTTTTCTGGAGATTAGTAAACACATATACTGGGTAGTACATGTGGTTTATGTTGATCAGCAATGGGACTTCATCTGTTCAGGGGATTCTTCGGTTTGTCTTTTTCCAGGTTCTGTGTGGGCTTGCTTGTGTATGTGAGAGAATTGCCAATTCAAAATTTTGTAAAAAGTTCCTGCAGCACCATCTGGTGGAAAGCTTTCTCTATATGCGTTGGAAATTCTGTTAAAAGTAACTCTTTGACTCTTTTTCACCTCCCTCTTAAGTTTTAAAATTTGTAACATGTGCCAGAGAAGTGTTTCCCTGACAACTTAAAGCAAGTGTTAACATTGGTCTTAGAAAAGAGTCTAGTAACTAAAAAGCATTTTTAATGTTTCCAATGACTATTAAGTTACAAATAAATGTGTGGAAGACACAAATAAAAGATGGAAGATTTTTATGTATGTGTTATGTGTGATTGCTGAATGCACTATTTTGTACAATTAAATTTTTTTCTTCCAGGATGAAAATATGATCAACTTTATCAAAGGTGGACTCAAAATTAGGACAAGTTACCAAATATACAAGTAAGCCATTAGAAAACACTTAGTTTCAACGTTGATATAAACAGTTGGAGTGTCATTAATGCCCCCAAAATAAAACAAAATATTTTTATAGCAATCATATTGATTATATTCCATATAATTTTTAAGTCATGTTTCCCCTTTCCTTTTTTTTTTCCCTGCATCAAAAGAGAATGTCATCAGGTGCTACAGATGACTCAGGGGAACAAAAGCAGAAATGAAACTTATTACCAGTTTGAAGGAGGAGTAAAACTTGGAATCGGAGCATTCAACTTGGTATGACTTCCTCACACTACAGAAAGGCTTTTGGGATAATTCTGTAGGAGTCTCTTTCTTTGCATATGGTGTACTTTTACTCTGTTTTAACATTTGTCCATTTGTAAAATGGAGATGCAAGCCTTGGAGGTTTTATGCAATAGGAAAATAGCAGAGACTTCTGGCATGCATGCTCTCTAGGATGTTTCTACTGTGTTTCATTCTCTTGAAGTAACTAATATATGTATTTCTGAAGTAGAAGCACTGCTACATAAGTCTACTTGTCTATAGCAGTAATTTTTAAGATGCTTATGCTGTTGGTTACAGGATACCTGGAGTGACTGTTTATTTGTAACTCCCCCATATATACCATTATTTTGCTTCAGTGGTACTGTAGATTTGCATACATAATTGCACTTAGAAGAATGAACAGTAGTTTACTGAGTTTGTGCAAAAGAAGACTGTGAAGACTCTGTTTTCCTCACAATTTATTATGATTACCCTTTCACATCCATCATGGCAATGGTGAGAGTTGATTTCTGCTGGTATGTTCATCTCTGTATCATTCTGAACTGGAGCTGGCCAATTTTCAATATGGTCAGAAGAACTCAGATCTATCTGTACCAGCCTTTAAAATTCAAGCAACTGGTAGATGTCTGTTCATAAATGTTCTGACCTTTCCTATTGTTCGCGTAGTCTCCTCAGTAGGAAGCTTAATGGGAGTCTCTGCTTGGCAGAATGTATTAGGGTGAATGGAGCTTTTAAAGTGGTATCTCCAAGTAGACCTTCTTGGAATGCTCATTGAAAATGTGGTTATGATCTTTTTAAGTTTTCTGTTGTGTAGGATGTAGAGAATGCATATTCTCTGAACAGGGGAACAAAAATACCTATGATAGAGGATTAAGGATGATAACAATAGGTAGTATTTCTAAAACAGTTATGCTTACTGGTCTGCTAATTCGGTGCTCCCATGGTAGAAGCAAGTAGGACTTCCCTGATACCATTTTATTGGAAGTAAAGGAAGATGACAATTGTAGGTTGTAAGTACTACCAAAATAGATAATACTTTCATTCTGAGTGACACACAATTTTCAAACAATTCTGATCAGCTGAAGACAGAAAACTCTGTCATTATCTGAACAAACACAGCTGGTCTCTGTTCTGCTTTTTTCATGCTGGATGTTCATCTAAACTCTGAGCATGCATGTCCCCTTTCAAATTCTTTTGTGTTTTACTTTTTTGTCTAATATGTAATAGCATGTAACATAGTAGCTGACCTTTTTGGTTCAAGTTTATAATGATTTTAACTTTTTTTGAAATGTATACGGTTTTATTTATTTATTTTTTTCTAATTTATTTCAGATGCTGTCACTTCTACCAGGAAGGATCCTTCGACTTTTAGAATTTATTGGATTTTCTGGCAATAGGGTATTTGATCTGATACTTACCTTTCCAAATTAATCTTTTCTCAGATAAAGACTGGATGAATTTAATGTCATGTATTTCACAGTAAAAGTATAATGATCACTATTGCTTATCAGTCTTTTAGTGTTGTTTAAAAGACAAATGGACTAGATATTAAGAGGCATAAAAGCACATATGGTGATACCTGGCTCTTTAACAACCATGGGAAATGACCAGTCTGCTTCAGAGAGGATTTTTCAAATTGCAATTTTCTTTCCTTTTACTGATCCTTAAGTAGAGGACATCAGCCTTCTTTTCTAGTTGATTCAGTCAGAAATTAATGTTCCTCATACCAGTAACTGAAGGAAGAATCACAGTTCTACATTTTTCCATCCAAAATCCCAGCCCATTCCTTTGGAAAAAAAAATTTCTTAATATCATATGCCACCCTGAAGTCTAGGTACATCTTTTTCTCATGGATGAGCAAAGTATTTGTAACCATAGCCTTGTTTTCTAAACCTAGCCTTGTTTTGTACAGCTCTTTAAAACTCTTTTTGGTGCCCATAAGAAATTAAAAAAAAAAAAAAGTAAAAGAACCCTATCAAAACAACCCATAGAATTATACATAATTAAACTTCAAGTTATTAATGCTACAGAGCCACCATATGGTCTTATTCTGTTAGCTTGTCCACAACATGGCTCTCCTTTTGTAAAATTAGACTTCTGTAGAGACCTGTTCGTTTCTTCCTCTGAAAGACCTGGTTCATGCTGAAGCTCTTCCATAACATGTTTGCCCTAACTGAAAAGGCAGTAAAAGCTGAAAGGAAAAGAACAAACAAATTTGGAATATCACCACATTTTTTTGTGTGGTACTTGAATTCTCCTTTAACTCATCAAGCTGCTATGCAATAGAACTGATATGTTAATATTTGCTTTGAGGCAAAATTTTTAAATTCTGATAAGTTTCTGAAGAGTTGCTTGCTCTTGAGGAGGGGAACTCTGAGCTTGTCTCTACAACCCCAAGCAGTGAAGCTGTCATGTAATTGGCCTAAACTGGAAAGCAGTGGAACAAGTCTCATGTATTAGTGCTGAATAAGTCTCCATGAATCTGGATCTCTGTTGAGACATTGATGTATCAGCAAAGCTAGTATTTTGATCATAACCTCAAAATAGTGGCTGACTTGGTGGAAGAAAATGGAAGATAACCAGGGTTCTCTGTGACGGAAGACTCACACCATCAAGCTGCATTGGAACAGTTGGGAGAGGTTCTCACTGAACATAGACTTAAAGATGTTGTTCTGACAGGATCATAGCCAGAAAAAAATGGGGAAGGGATGTAGACCTGTGTGTCTGCATGATTCATGTGCTGTTCTCATTTCACCATAGCACTGAAGTGCATGGGTAATTTTATTCAGAATTAGATTAGTCTTCTCCTTCCTGAGTGCTGTTAGCTGTGACAGAATTGTTTTGGTAGTGGGTTGTGTTGGATTTGCAATGATAAAGTGCTGAATTATGAATACTTATATATGAAAGGAAAGCTGGATTTTGGTTAGCCAGAAACAAAGTAGTAACTCTGTATACTGATAGTTAATTTTGCATGTGTTTGTGATATTTCTTAGGAGTTGGGCCTCTGCCAACTACGGGAAGGCGCATCTGGCAGCAGTTTGAGGGCCATTCTGTGTACTTTCACCCTGTTGGTTTATCATACTTACGTCTCCTTAATCCTTGGTGAGACCCACTGTGTAGCTTTTCAGTCATGCTACACCTTGTAATAGATATTGTGATTTAATTTTATAACTGAATTTCAAAATTGTGGAGATTGCTATGTATTTAATTATGATCTGAAATTAATATCCTTGACAAAGCTATGTCTGCAGAAACAGTGCAGATAGATAACATTATACCAACATCTTGCTCCATTTGCAGGGCTGTCTCAACATGTGACAGCAAAATATTGCAAAACAGTTTTAAGCTAAGAGAAGTCATTATGCATAAATTAACATCAGATATTGTGAAAACTATGTCCAGAAAAAAAGCCTCTACACCCAAACAATTTACTTGGAAGTACATACATGTAGAGAAGTAATTGCTTTTGCCACATAGAGCTAAAAGTCATAATTAATTCTATGTGCTTTTTTGCCATATATTTTCATGTTCTTTCATTTTTAAGTATTTTAGTCCTTGTCCCTCAGGCTCATCAGGAAATTAAGGAGAACTTCATTTCTTTCCGTATCACTTGTACTTCATTACTGAGCTCAAAATTAGGAAAAGAGGCATCTGAGGAGTGTTTTCCTGGATTGCTAAAGCAATTACAGGGATTTAAAAATATAACTAGAATCTATAATGGAACAGTTTAAAGAATATTCCTATAATTCTAGTCTGTTTCTACTTACAGAGACTTAGTATCTTAAAAGCACTTAGTACCTTTGGGACAAGAATTTAGTTTTATAGAAACACAGTATGATGAAATAATTCTGCTTTTTCATAAAAGCGGTAATCCATTGATCTATTGCAGTCATAATATAATTTGGAAAAAAATCTTATTCTATGAACTTGGATTTTTTAAGTGCATTGAGTGAGGTTGGTATTTTTGTGTTTTCTAGGTACAGGGGAAGCCAACCTTCAGGAAGCAGAAAGTCTTCTCGAACCCTACCTCCATAAATTTCCAAATGTGTGTATTTTCAATAAATTTTATAAGAGCAATGTAATTCCCTAAGCTTAAAATCCTAACTGGTTATTTTTTTCATCTCCTTTGAAGGGTTCCATTATTCTATTTTATGCTGCTAGAATAGATATACTGAAAGGAAATTTTGAAAAGGTAAATAAATTTTTTCTTTTTAAGGTTTTTGTTTGTTTAGTGTTCAGACTGAGGAGGAAAATTAACTAATTCATCTAAGTAGCTTCTTTTAGTTGGATTGATAACTATACTCAGTTCATGTTCACTGTCAATGTTGATTCCAGCCCTCTCTCTGTAAGTGAGACTGAAAGGGAGGTTTATTTCATTTTACTATCAGGTGTTCTCCACTTGGGTGTTAACTAAGAATTTGCCCTGTGATTAGACATGGCTTTCACATGGAGCTGTAATTGAGCCAGTTTTCATCATTCTTACTTAACTACATTGTAGGCACAGTTAAGATTCCAAGACTGCATAGCAGCCCAGCAAGAGTGGAAACAGATTCATCATCTCTGTTACTGGGAACTGATGTGGTGCTACACCTTCCAGCAGGACTGGCTTCAAGCATATCGATATGCAGACCTGCTCAGCAGAGAGAGCAGGTGGTCTAAGGTAAATGGGCAGGTGGATATTGTTGTGATACACCAGTGGTCTCTCTACAGTTAAATTTACTTTTCAGTTTGCAGAATAAGTGTAATTTTTGCCTTCTTGTAAAACTCATAAGTAAAGGCACAATGGAACCAAAATGGTAGATTTAACTGGGTGGTTAAGGAGGAATTTTTCTTTCACTTATTGAAGCACCAGAGCCATAAGCAGCAGTGTTTTGACCTCTCCAAAAATGGAGGTGCTTACCAGAGCTGTGAAAAAGATGATGTATGGGAAAACCATTAACTTGAGTCTTAAGTCAAGTTCTAACACTCACTAGTAAAACTTGGCTGAAGAAACTGCGCTTGTTGGTTAATTATAAACAAAGAGCATACCTACTCAGCAGATGCTTTGTGACATGCGTAAGCTGCTGGAGACAGGGTCTCTTGAGGAAGTTGAGGTATCAGCTTTTTATTTGTAAAAATGTTTCTCAAAGTATGTACCAAGCACTATGTGTCAATAATTCTTGATGAATTATTGTTGTCTGTTCCTATCTAGACTACAGTTTTATTAGGCTTAATGAAAAAGGGTATACATCCAATTCGTGACAAAAGAGGAAGAGAATAGTATGTTAAACAGGAAGTGCAAATGTCTTGAATAGAATTATGGATGTTTCTTTTTTTTTCTCTGGAAAACCCAGTTATTAAACTTTCCTTGAGTCAATACTCATATTTTCTTTTGTTTTTTTTCAGGGATGTCTCTACATGTAATAGATAATGTAGTAACAGTAATGAACTTTAGAATAGTTATGTCATTTAACCTCATCTCTTTAACAGTGGTTTGCATAATAAATTCTCCTGTTCTTTTCAGGAGACACCTTTAACTTTCTGACTCACTAACTTAAAATATTAATAAATACATTGAAAATAAAATTATAGCATAAATCGTGTGACAAAGGGAATGCTAGACTTTATAGTTCACTATGCCTGAGAATTACTGGAAACACTTCGCTGCAGCAATTGGGGTGAGAGATTCGAGTCCTTAGTGTACTGACTGAAAACAGTGGGTTATATGTGCTAATATGTTGCTATTTCTTTTTGAAATAGGCAATATATGTATTCCAGAAGGCAGCAATTCTATGTATGCTTCCAGAGGATGATTTGAAGAGGACTGGTGAGGACATTGTGTCTTTATTCAGGTAAAAGTTTATAAAGCAACTAGATGTGCAGTCTTTTTTCCCCCATGTCTTTGTCTTGCATGACTTACTTCCTGCTTATAACCATAAACTTTTCAGTTTTTCTCTTTACTTTTAGCATCAGAATATTTAAAATGCTATTCAGCAAACGCACGTTCTATAACTGTGGTCTGAGTGATGTGGAACAATTTAAGATGTTAGACTTCAGGGCAAACAGTAAATCTTACTAAATGAAATGAGATTAAATAGAAGTTGCTTTTTGTAATTTTTGTTTTCTATTTTCCCTTCTTGTAGACAAGTGGATGGTCTAAAACAGAGAATTGCAGGAAAATCTATCCCAACTGAGAAGTTTGCAGTGAGGAAAGCTCGACGCTATGCAAGTGCTCAACCAGTGAAGCTGATATTACCTGCCTTGGTATTTGTTCTTGCTTTGTTTTCATCCTTTTCAGAAAAGAAAACAGTGTATTTCATTATACAGGGTATTATGTGTCTGCATTTTATAATTATTTTTTTAAAGAAGTGCGGCATTCATGCAATGGAATTTTTGTGAAATGTACTAGAGACTGGATCATGCTACCAACTAGTAGTAGTCCAAAACCAGAGCCAGTTTTTTCACATGGAAGTTCAGTCTTGCAGAGAATTGGTTGCTGTTGCCACATGAGGCCAGAAGTCATCTTTCAGTTAGAAACCTGTGTTCATGTTATTAAGTTGGCAGGATTTAAGTCCTTGTCTTCTAGACTCATTAGGAAGTTAAGGAGTACTTCAATACTTTCTATTCTTCTGATGAAAATAAAGAGTGATGGTTGTTTTTTGGTTTTTTTATCTTATATTGAGTCTGAGTAAAATGTGCAGAAGTTAAAGATACGTTACTAATGCTCTTCTAATTTTCCATATTTTCACTTCAGAGGCATTAGTATTCTGTTTATATGTGCACAGCAATGATACTTTTTTGTATGTGTATACTAAAGTCTTTGTACATGCATAATTTACCAACAACTGTAGATGGAAAACATGATTTGAGGAGATTCTTACATTAAAGCTCATTGATATAGAAAGAGGAGTCCAAAGAAAATTTATCTAACAGTTCTAAATTACGTTCTATACTAAATTGCATGTCAAGGACTAAGTAAGAAAGTTGTCTTGGGTTTGTACAGCACAGTTCTTGGCAGTTGTGAGTATTCATATGTTTGCTCTTGCCATCAAATCCAATATCTTTTAATTTAAGAACTTTTTTCATTATGGGTTTGACAGAACTAAGCATAGGGTATGGTTTATTGCTGTAAGCATAAATTAGACAGGACTGCAGAACTGAAACAAATCTACCATGATGTAGTTGATGGTGTCAATAACGCTGCTTCAGATTTTTATAGAGCCAGCTTTTTTTCTCCGTCTTAAAATGCACATATTTACAGCACAAATACAAGTGCAAATATTTCAACAATGTATTGTATCAACTTCAGAATGACATTAGACTTCATATTTCAGAGGTGTAATTACAATTCAAATACAGTAGAACAAATTATACTCCTTTTTGTGATGACTGAGTAAAGATCTTGGCAAAGCTTCATGTTCGTTAGCACTGACTGTGTATTGTCTCGTTCTCTTTAAGTTTTACAATGTGATAATGTATCAAAACAAGCATATTACTTACTATTGTACTGAAGCATCTGGGAAGCTTTGTACCCAGGATTTGCCTTGGGGATTTTTTAATCAGTTTTGTAGAAATTATATTAAAAGCATGTGTTGGATGTGCACACTGGAACCACATTTTTATCCAGAAAGTTGTATCTACTTCCAGTTTTGCTCTATGGAAGGTAACAGTCTACAGATTAGAGCATCTATATATATATAAACACACGAGTGTGTGTTCGGGTACATGCATATAAATGTATACATGCACACACTGAAATGCATACCAAATTTACCTATAACTACTTTCAACTGTTTCTTTAGTTCCTATGGTAAAGGCCACGAATTAAACCTAAAATACACAATTTTACTGATGTGTTACTTGGGTGACAGTAATTTTTAAAGATCTGTGAAAATACATGACAGTAGAATCCATTAAAAAGGTATCAAAACATTCAAAACTTAGAAACCCAGGTTAACTTTGTCAACACACATTCAAAGTAATTTTTCCTCTCCTGTTTGTAGACCTTTTGTATTGTTTAAAACAATTTCTATAGTGTTTTTCTGTTCCAGAACAGTCTTATCAGAGGTTCTCTTTAGTTAAATATTTATGCAATTCCATGATTTGTCTTATATTTTTTTTTTGTTTGGTGGTTTTTTTCTTTTTTTTTTTTTGGTCAGGAAATGATGTATGTCTGGAATGGATTTGCAGTTGTGGGCAAAAGATCAGACCTTACTGAAAACTTACTGGTAACAATTGAAAAAGAAGAAACTGCTCTACAAAATGAAACTAGTAAGTGATCAGTTAAGGTGGAATTAATAATCCATAAGAAATGCTGACATTTTTCTGTGCTTCTGTATAATAATATTCTGTGAGGTAAGTGTTGACTTGGGCAATGTGCCATTAAGTCTGGAGCCATGTGAAAGTTAGGAGTGGTTCTTCAGTATGTTCTTTATCTGGCTGCATTGATGCTGCAGAAGAATACAGAAAACTCAGGAATGTGAGGTTATTGGTAACAGAACATGGGTGGTTCTTGCTAAGTTGTTCCAGTCTCTGAGTGTTCTTGGAGCATAGTCCACTAATTTCTTAAATGTCTGAAAAATACTTTTTCTAAGCCAATTTACACCACACTTAACTTTACTACAGAGGACACATACTGAGCAGAATATGACAAAGTTTAAAAGATATGCTGAAGTGCTATGCATGAATGAGTTTGTTGGGGTTGTTTGGTTGGTTGGTTGGTTTTTTACTTTCTGGGAAAATAAAACATGATTGCTAATTGTAAAATAAAACATACTTAACAATTAAAATTTGACCATAGTTTTTTGCATCTTGATGTGTTTGCAGCATAGATGTTCAGGTTAACATTTAGAGAATTAACCCACAGCTTACTCCTAAAAGAATTTAAATTCCATTATTTCAACAGGTTTAGTGCACAAGTACCTGGTTTTATCAGGTGGGTGCTGTCATCTGTCATGTGAACTTCTTGATAGAATACTCCTTTGAGTTTTTCTAGAATGAATAAATGTTATCTTTTCAAATGATAACTCATTAATAATAATTTCTATTTAACCCAGATTTTAGTCACGCTTATCAACAATTTAGCAAGTTACTTTTGCCACATGGTTAAAACATCAATTATGGTTCATAAAATATATCTAGGTATGATTTACAGTATAAACTGAGGTGATGCATAAAAAGTTATACAGGGACATACAAGAAATACATAGTGGTAAAGTCCTGATAGTATAATAAACCAAATGAGAGTAACTTGGAAGGCCATGATCGAATTTGGTCCCTTAACTTTTTTATGGTCTTTGCTTCTCTGCAGAATCAGTAGTGTCCCTCTTAAATCTCAAGTGGTTTGCCTTTTTTTGCTGTTGTCATAAAGTATAGTGATATGCAAGATATTTGCCAATAAAATAATGTTTCCATGAGTTCTGCATGGAGGCTTCTGACAGAACCTCTTGGGAATCCAGTGCTGTATCATGCAGAGGCTTGTGCTATAAATACTAATCAGTTGTAATGGTAAAGTAAATGTCCTTTCAAATCCCTAAGTAGAGATGTACAAGGTACCAAAATAAAAGGACAGAAGTAAAACAATTGTTTTTCTTGTGGAAATACGCTGTTTGCAAATAGGATGTAATCTGTAAGCATGTATAATTTCTGTGTCTTTTTTTAGTAATAACTTCAACCAAATATAGTTCTGTTCTGGACTTTGCTTATGTGACCCTGATTTGCTTTTAAAGATATGGACTCAGACAAGATAAAGACTCTAATTACCAGAATTGCTGCTGAATTAAGACCCAAAGCAAAAGTGATTAAGGCTATTAGCAGAGCATGACAAGGTTACAATATTACTTTAAGAGACAGTTTTAAGTACTAGATAGTGTTGAAGGATTGCTAAAGTGTTGTAAAAAAGTGTGTTGATTATACACAAAAGTCATTTAGGGATTGAGACTTCTTAGGCAGGGCTGTTTTTACTTCATTTGCTTCGCATGAACAGTCACAGCAAGGACTCTCTCAAGGATTGCAAGTAATTTTATGTTGTATAGAGCTGAAAATAGAGATGGTAGAAGGAACAGATGAAAGATATTAGAGATGTAGTTTTTTCATTTTTTCCCCTCAGGATTTCTTGAAATCTTATTTTTCCATTGTTGTAATTTCCAAAGTATAAAAAAGGAATATGTAACTCCAAGAAAAATTAAATAGTTTCTTGTTTAGTAATTTGGATAGTGATACTTCCTCTGGTGTAGAGGACTGCAAGAAGATGGTTCTCCCAGGCTGATTGCTAGGTTGTCTGTACTAAATCTGTGCATTTATTGTCATTTACTGTTATTGTTTTGGCATATTAGCTTTTATTCTTTTGGGAAATACCAGGGAGATAGTAGTTGTAGTTGTTAAAGACTGGCGAGCCTTTACTGACATGAGTGCATGCCCTCAGTAATTTCAATGAATAAGTCCTTCAGGAGACAGTCACATGAAGTGAGTACCTTAGCCTAGCAAAACAGGCTAGAGAGAATGGAAAGTACTTATCTGCTGTGCTTCTGCATTCCACTAAAAGCTCAGTGTGTGAGTTTCTATCTATTGAGACTTTCTAGGTTTAAACACAGACAGAAATAAGCCTGAATGTAGTGGTAAAGCACTTTGTTGAATCCTAAAATGTGTTAGTCTTGCATGTTTCAGAACTGTTTACGTAGGATTTCTTTGGCAGACTATTAAGAAAAAAATTAACGTGACCTTAGGGAGCTGGTAATTAGTTGTAAAGAACATGATCTGAAGGGAGAATGTTTTGCTTCCTGAATTGTTAATGTATGTGCCGCCATCTGTCTATCCATATGTGTTTTCTTTCCTCTCTTTTCCCTCCTTGCACACAGCAAATGCTATAAACTAAGGGAACAAAAAAGGACCACACTTGTTAAGTAAATTTTGAATTGATTCAAAAACCTTCTTTCAACTGGTATTTTTAGTCTTACTGAAGGTAAAACTTCATTGAATTTTTCAAATGTTATTCATTATACTGAGTCTTCTTAATCATTAGAGATGATGGAATTACTATGGTTTCTTGAATTTGTACTGCAAAATAGTGCTTCTGAAAAGCTCTATAGGACAGAATCATAGTGTGATTTTGTGCTTTTTCATGTTACTGGTGCTACTGGAGGTCTGCAAGTGCTCTGTAACAGGGGAAGCTATTAAGATAATGTGGTGGTTCCTATCTCACTGTAGGTTTAGATATTACAAGTACAGAAATCTTTAATGCCAGTCTGTGCCTGTTTGTTGACTGTTTCAATTTCTTCTTATTCTTTGACTCTCTTTAAAGAGAAAGATGCAGATGTTTTGGACACATCTTCTTTAGTAGACAGTATTTTAAATTATGCATGAAGATTTTGTACATTTTGGGGTGTAAAACATAAGAAACAACATCCTGAGTCTGAATACATATTCCCTACTGAAAATCTAATTTTCCTTTTCACAGTGTCTTATAATTGTTTGACATATCTTGCTTTTCCTGTTAGATCCCAATGAGTATTATGTGGATGATGTGTGCATGTTACAGCTACTGAAGGGCCTGTGCCTGAAACACTTGGGAAGACTCATGCAAGCTGAACTGTGTTTCAGTAAAGTAATTCAAAGGTAAAATAGTAACAGAAATAAACTTTAAATCTTTATATTTTAAAGCTTTTGGTGAAATTTCTGATACTCTTAGAAATTGTCAAGTTAGAATTTTGAATAATTAAATTTCAGCATCCTTTTAAAGACCTGAAATTAAAATACCTCTGAAAGCAGTCAGAGAACCACAAAACTTTGCTAGTATTTTTCTGTGGCAATGTAGCATTTATATAGCTTTATATATGTTGTGTTTTAGACCACATAAATCAAACTGTTGGGTAACACATGCAAATGTATTTGGAATTGTACTTGCAGAACTATCAGTAAGTAAAGATAATTCACTTAGGTTTCCTGGGGTTTTTCTCAGGATTTAGTAGTTAATGCTTCCCCATGTAGATGAGAAGTTGTTGTTGCTACTTGTTTCAGCTGAAAACTTGATTTTCCTGTGTTACAGATTTATGAAATACTTTAGGTGTCAGATCCATGTCTCCTGTAATAACTTCTCATTGTAAAACATGAGTCATGTGCTGGTTGTAGTTGTAAACTTTTTATAGGTTTTAAAGTATTTGGGCTGAAAAAGCATTTTTACGTGAGCAATTTTTCTAACAAGTAATTTACAAAATTTAATACTTCGGGAGAATTTGTTATGTGTAATTGTATTGTATGTTTTTATTTTCTTGCCATTTTGTTTTCTTTTGCCATTTTTAAGATCCTGTGTGAGTTTAGTCAAACACTTTGCAAATTACAAAGCAGTGGGTTTTGACTGATTGCAAGTTAAAGGAATGGTATTTCTGGAAAATCTTGTTCCAAAGGTAGTTGGCAATGTGTAGGCTTTTAGAGCTGAGATATTAAAAAAAAATTTAAAGACAACAGTTCTTCATAAAGTGTTTGTTTTGCATGGGGAGGAGGAGAAGGTTTCTGGTAAATTAAATACATTTTGTTCAGCTTTACTTTCTACATGTCTAGGGCTGCTACAGTGCTTTAAGACTATTTATCACATCAGCAGTCCCCCTGCTCAAAGACATGCTTTCTGTTCATCAAGACTTGTCTTGATGGATGAGGTGCCTCTGTAGAAGTGCTGCTGAAAATATCGAGAGCTTTCCCAGTACTTGTTAAGAACTTTTTTGTTCTGCAGTATTGGTTGATGCTGTTCTGTCCAGATAAGAATCAGATTTGCTTGTAAAAGGCACAGAAAAGGCCAAGATACATTATAATCTTCTTCACCTCATTCTCTAGTGGCAAGATCAGGAGTTTGAGATCCATGAAACCCATGGGGAAGTCTGGAACAAGGAAGAATTACCCTTGATGGAGGAGGGTCAGGTTAGGAGAAGTGTGAACAGACTAGGCATATGTATGTTCATGGCAACTGGATGTATCTAAGTATATAGGACATTGGCATATATCCATGAGTGCTGAGGGAGCTGGCCAATGTCGTTGTGACACCATTATCTTTGGAAGGTCATGGCAATTAGAGGAAGCTCATGGAGACCAGAAGGAAACAAATGTCACCTCTATCTTCAAGAAGGGCAAGAAGAAGGATCTGGGAAACTTCAGGCCAATCAAATTCTCATCAGTCCCTGGGAAGGTGGAGTAGTCAGGATGGATTTATGAAAGGGAAATAATACCTAACCATCCTTATAGTCTTCCACAATAAGATGAATGACTCAGTAGATGGTGGGTGTTCTTTATCTTGGCTTTAGAAAGGTTTTTAAGAGTCTCCTACAATGTCATCACAAAGAAACTGATGGAAATATCAACTAGATAAGTGGATGATGAGGTGGGTTGAAATCTGACTGAACTGCTGGTTTTGAAGGGCTGTGATAAGCAGCATGAAGTCACCAGTGGAGCAATGCAGAGTTCAGTGCTGGGACCAGTAGTTTTTAGCATCATCATTAAGAAGCTGATGATGGAACAAAATGCAAGCTCAGCAAATGTGCTGTTGATACAAAGTGGGAGGAGTAATTGATAAGCCAGAAGGATATGCTGCCATTCAGAGAAACCTAGGCAGGTTGGAGGAATAGGTTACCAGTAATATCATGAAGTTCCACAATGGGAATCATTTCCAACCCCTGGAGAGCAATATCCCCATGCACCAGCACAGGCTGGAGGCTGACTGCTTGGAGAGCAGCTTGTCAGAAAATGACTCAGGGATCCGGGGTGTCATATTCCACCTGGAGCTGACCATGAGTCAGCAATGTGCCTTTGCAATGTAGTGTCCTGAGTTGCATTAGGAAGACTGTCCTCAGGAGGTCAGGGTGGTGATCCTCCTCCCATCTCAGCACTGGTGAGCCCACATCTGGAGTACCATCTCTGGACTTGGACTTACTTATAAGAGAGGCACGTACACATTAGAACAAGTCTAACAATGATGATTAAAGGATTGAAGCATTTGTCTTATAAGAAGAAGCTGAGAGATCAGGGAGTGTTCAGCCTAGAGAAGAGAAGACCTAAAAAGAGTGCATAAGACTGAGGGAGAGAACTTTCTTCAGTGGTGCCCAGTGATGGAACAAGAGATAATGGGCAAGAACTAAAATATAGGAAATACTGTTTAAACATAAGGGGGTGGGTTTTGGTTTGTTTGTTTGTCTGTTTTAGTTTACTGTCAAGTTGGTCAAACACTGGCACAGGTTGTGCAGACTCCAGACTGGAGTCTCCATCCTTGAATATATTTGAAAGTTCTGGACAGTTTGCTGCTGTTGGCATTACTTTGAGCAGGGGATTGGATTAGATGATCTTCAGAGATGCCTTCAGTAATTCTGAAAATTTCTTGAATTGAAGAAAAGGTGAATTTTCTTACTTCTCTGCAATTTGTTCAGACAAGCTAGAGTAAAGCAGTCTTAATTCTGTGTGGAAATACAATATTTGTATTATACTGCATAACCTAAAGAATGTTTTTATCTCAGGGTAGGGCTTTGAATGGTTGGGAGTTTTTTTTTATCTGTATGTCACACAATAGGATCCTAGTCTTCTGTTTGTTGTAGCTTGGGTAACATACGACAGTACAAAAGTAAGGTAGGAAAGATAAATTTGTACTCCTAGAAGGTCACGTTGGCAGTATTTTACATCAACTGTGTAGAAGTATAATTACTGTGTACAGAGCTAACCAGTAAAAAAGGTTCCAGAGAGTTTTCTCTGGCTACACGCTCTTAGAGGCAGTGATTGCATTTAGAAGTTAACTGGTTGCTTGAGACAAGGTTGTAAGTAACCATTTCTGAATTTTTCTGGTTTCTAGTGAGAAGCAAATAAAATACGATAGTTACTTGGTGCCGTTCACCCTATATGAATTAGGTCTTCTGTACAAACAACAGGATGAAAGAGAAAAAGCAATAAGATACATAGAAACTGCAAAGTAAGTGGATTTATTTTCTTTATTACCCTGTAAATTAAGAATAGCTGAATATTTGTAGCAATGAAGGCGTGTGGTTTTTTTTCCTCCTGACAACTTCTTTACAAAATACAACTCATTATAAATCCATGTTCTTGGTTTGGACAACTTGTCCAAACCAAGTAGTTGAATTTTGCATTTTCATGAAACTCTCTCCTTCAGACACAGTGTAGAGAGAATCAAAAAAGACACAGTATTAAGGGAAAATATTTCCTCTTCATTTGGGCTACAATGGAGATGCTGAAGCTCCACTGCATGCATGGGATGGAGCTGGAGAGTCCAGAGAAAGGATCTGTACCACTCTGTCCCAGAGACCAGCTGCGAGGCCTAAACCTGCTGCACTAAAGGTGTTAGAGAAGTAGATTAAAAGCCAGTACACGTCTGCCCACACACCTTTTTGCTTTCACATCTTGTCACAGAAGAGCAGCTGAAGCTAAATTTACTGTAGGAGCAGCATGTTTGCATCATCTGTAGATTGTAGTATGGGGTAGAATGTCCCTTGCGTGTACAGAGAAGTGTACCAATCATGCAACGGTGTTGTAAATGTGAGTTAGAAACAAAAGCATTTTTAGAAACATAGTTTTTTGTCCAGTGCAGTTTGTATTTACTTTTGGGGTTTTTTTTGGGGGGAGGGTGTGGGATGGGGGGTACGTTTACATAATGTGGTTTCTCTGTGTTTTATTACTCTGACTGAGTTGTGTTTTGAGGCAGAACATACACTTTCAGTTAACAGCCTTACTTTTCTGTAGTATTTTGACTTGTCTTTTTACAGCAAACTTCAGTAATTGGAAGGACTGTTAAAAGGACCAAAATAAGTGAAAGTGATGTAAGACATGGGTTCAGTTTATCAGGACGTTTAATTTTTTTACTGATATAAGGCTTATCTGCTCAGTTTGTGGATGAAGCTTTCAATGTCTTGTAACTTGTATCTGTGTCAACCTCTGTTTCCTCTTGAAGGAATGAAGGCTGTTAACTTCGGTACTTCCTTGCATGTGTGAAGTAGAAATAATCCAGTTTAAGCATCTTTTTGTTTAAATAACTTGTATGTTTTGCAGAAACAACTATAAAGAATACTCTATGGAGTCCAGGTTGCACTTCAGAATTCATGCAGCACTTGACAGCTTGAAGATGTCGCCTGCTTCAACACCTTGAATGAGGACGGATGCTTTTCATGCATACAATAAATAGCCTACACAATCTTTTTGCAATCTTTTTTTAATCATAGAAAAGAACATAATGATTGTTTTCTGTCATTTCTGATTTGATGTATATCATTCCCATAGACTTCTTTTTCTGTGTAGCGCCTACACTGTATCTACTTGCTATTTTAAAGAAGACCTTATATTTTGTTTGATAAAAATAATTTAATATTTGACTTAAATGGGGGATATTTTAAAAAAAAAGATGGTGCAATAAAGTTTAATGCGAACACTATTTTTTTATATGAGAACAGATGCTGGTTATGCAGTGGAACTGGTAATAATTTAGCATTTTTTGAAAGTTTGATTTTCTGCAGTACACTTGAGACCTTTTTGCTTCTGGAATAAAAAATAAAAAAGCAGATAACCTTACCCACATTTGGCACAAGCTATTCTGAAATTTGTGTTCCAGAGGAAAAAAATTGTCATCTTTGACTTAATTTCATTTTGGGAACAAAATGAACCTGTCTAAAGTGCAATATTTTTACATTGTCAGAGGATGCTAAGCAGGGCTACAGTTATAACGTCTTTGTAGGTCTATTTCACTTAAAATAAGTTCTTACAGGGGATATTTTCCAGTCATAGAAAAGCATGACTATAAGTGACATTAAGAAATCGTTCTGTATCGTTGCTTTGAAGCAGAATCAACAGTCTTGAGTTGTTCCTGACAGACTTGTTTGACTTGTTTAACAATTAAAAAAAAAAAAAAAAAGCTTGCACTGAGAACATTCATTTTGCAACTTACATAGGATGTTTTTCCCAGTGGGAAAAGACTGGGAAATTTTGCTTGGTTTCTACCCCAAATAATTCTTGGTACAACTGAAACTAGTTTTTTCCCATCTTTCCTGTCATAGACCTGGAGAAAGGATTGTTCTTTTCCTTTTTGAAGCAATCTTTTAATATATGAAAACTAGTACCCTTTTTGGTATTCTCTGTTCTTGGATACCAACCAAAAAAAAAATAATTGAGGAACATATATATTTTCCTAATTATGGGAATAACTCATATTAATGGAATTTGATTGTACATCAAAAAGGGAATCCACTTTTAAAATTGCAGTTGAGAAAATGCACGTATTTTAATCTAATTTCTACCAAAAATATGTAGTAAAATCGAGATATTTATAAGAGCATGCATTTCTCTTTTCGTTGTAATATGGGAATAGCAGTATCAAATTAAATTTCTGATTTCTTTAGATATGCAGATTCTATCTGTCTGTTTTTAAAAATAAGAATATATTTGATTTTAATTTAAGTATACACCCAGTAACTGTTCTTTCACTAGTTACTGCAAAATTGTCCATTTCCATATTTTATCAATGCCAGTATATTTACTTCTGCATGTAAATTCATAGTAACTGTGCTCATCTATGTGATTCGCTGCCCTAAACTTGCATCTAAGAAAAAATGGGACAAAAGGAATAGGTGAAAAGTATATCTTTAGTAAATGAGTAACTGAAGTTCCTAATTAAACAGTCAATGTAATGTAAATGCAATCATTACTCTTCTCAAGTGACTGAGAGCACAGCTTTCTTCTATGACTTTATAAATAACTGGGTCGTTTAATTGCTTATAATTCTGTAATACAGCAGCATACTGTAAGGGTCTAAAAGGTCAAGTAAGGGTTTAAAAATATTAGCTAAATAAACATAATGGATCTTTCAAAGTGGAAACCTGATCCGAAGTCTGTTTTCTTCACTGGTTTGGATTTGTGCCTACTGTAAATGTGTAACTATGTTATTGTGTAAAATTATACACATGTAGGTGTGAAGCTAGAGGTACCCGAGACACTGAATCACTGATAAAATAAGCATGCTTATTTTAAAATACATTCTACTGACTGTAGCTAAAGTACAAAACAGAGAGTAGCGTATGCTGCCAACTGACTTCTCTAATTATTTATCCATTTATACATCTGATTGTAAGCTGTAGTCAACATAAACAGACAATAGTTTTAATACATCGATGGGCATTTACATGTGCAGTTTAGGATTACTTTGGCCTGATCCAATTATTGGATATTGGCAGTCAAATGAGACTACTTCAGTTTCTTGTAGAAGGTGATGGAAACAATTGCAGGTAAAATTTCTGTAATCTGTATTTCAAACAGTACTTCACTCTACAGAAGAGTTAGAACTGGGACTACAGACTCTCAGGATGGAGCATAAAGTAGTTTCTGATCTCTGGTTCTTGTGGGGAGTGTCTTCCAGTTAGTATTTCATTAGTGTTTTTTTGAAAGTTTAGTACAAAGCATCATGTCACAGTGTACTTTTTTCCATGGGTAATGTCACTGACTGAAGGGAGACTAAAAAACAACTTTATTTTCTTCAGTTCAGCCTTCTGAAGTCAATATTATTGCCCTGTGTATGTTACACTTAATTTCTTAAGTACTATTTAGAGCTTGTCTCCTTTTCTGTGCTGTGGTTCCAAACTTTGTTAGAAAAATTGATTGATCAAGTTGCTTAACATTAAGCTTTATTCTGGACATTTTTTTCCAACTTACTAACAGTACATGTGAGAGTGATTTTTAACCCTTCACTTGAAGTAGGTCTCCACAGAGCTGTAAGAGATGCTTGATTTTCCAAACGCTGTAGAAGCGCGTCTCCCCTACGCAATATGTCATTGGTGGAGTGTTATTTAGGACATTATGTCTGAGTTAAGTGATCTGTGGCTAAGAGTTCAGACAAAAGGTCTGTGGGTTTTTTTGGTTTGTTGGTTCATTGTTTTTGTGGGGGGTTTTTGGTTGATTTTTTTTTTTTTTTAAATCTGCTGAGTACTATATTGGGCCTTAAATATAGCTCTGATTTAATCTTAACTGCTCTTTATAATCTTCACCTCACTTACTCATCTTCATGGGAATTTTGAATATTGTGCTGAGACTTTGAAACTGAGCAAAGCATTTTCCCTATGATGATCTAGCCTTTCTCAATAATACTAGTAATTATAATATATACAAGAGCAAATTTAATTTGTTAGTTTAGGCAAGCAAGGCTAAACTTACACAGATAGGTTATGAGAAAAGGTCATTTACATCTTTTTGATAATAGATGTATTTTTTTTTAAGGTAAGCAATAATAAATTAGCCTGATTTTATGGCAAAGCTTCTCTTTGAATAAGAATTGCCTACTTAGAATCTATTACAAAAAACTTCTTGTCTGTGCATATCATGTTAATCTATTGGTGAAAGATCACTGTACAATGGTTTTTATGTCCTTGCTCATCAGTTTTTAACAAAAATTGGAAAAAAATGCATGTCAAAAGAAAGCTGATGCAAGATTGTTACGTAAATGTTCTAATGCACAGTTGTTGCACTTTATGGCCAGAAAAATGTACAATGATCTTGTTTTGCTTCTAAAATGCCTTGCAAAATAATGTGTAAAATAAGTAATTTCTTATCACAAATTCAACTTAGACTTTGCAATTATTTTATTACTAATCTTAATGTTTCATGTATTTTTATTTCTGTATATTCTTACACAGCATAGTTCAACAAAGAATGTTTATATTTGCTCTGGTGCTGCAGTTTTTTTGCTTCTAAACTACTGAGGTTTGCACATGTTCATATCTGGTACTTGAGTAAATAACGAAATCAGAATAACAGAGGATGATGAATGAAATATGTTCTGGTTTAAATGTAGAAATGTTCATTGTGATGCATTGGAATGGATTCTCACCTCAGAGGAATAAATCACATATTATGCTTGTGCTACCAAGTGCTGAATTAGGCATTGTATTCTAGTTGCACATAAAGAACCTTCAGCTGAGATTTATCAAAGCAATAGCAACAAAAAAGTTGAGTTTAAACATGCTATATTGGGAATAGCGTTCTCTTTATTTACCTGTCTAGGCTGAGAGGTTGTACGAAGGTGTCAAGGTCTAGGAGGAAAGGAAGGGTCTTTTGAAATATAGATAGCAAATATAAAATAAGACACTTTAATCTTAATTTCTCACCAGTGATAAAATCATACCGTTAAATGCTATGAAATACAGGTGTGATTAATAATTGACTCACTCTATTATTAGTTACTTAATTAAATTCAGTGGGGGCTATACCTAATATACTTCTAGCATTCTTTTAAAATCCCGACATTAAAAACTCTAAACTATAATCATCTGATCAGCTCAACACTTGGACTTCCTGTATTCCACCCATCACAAAGGTATCAGTGGTGTTGGGACCTTACCTTTGTTCATTTTGTTATGGGGTTTTTCTATTGTGTTGTGTTTTCTGCCTTTTTTTTTTTTTTATCTTCTTTTTTAATTGGTTGATTGGTTTTGTTTTGCTTTTGTTTTGGTGGTTGTGGAGTTTTGGTGTTTTTTTTTTTTTTTCCTGATTTTGCAATTTACTCAGTTTTTAATAGGTCCACTAGGACAGTTTCATAAACAAATTTAAACATTACAGTTGGTAGAAGAGTAGCCTCTAGGCTAAAAAAAATCAGAGTCTATGGTTAGTATAGCAAATTCAATGTTTAGTGAGTGCAAAATCAAATATTCTCCTTTTTGGAGAAGTGTAAGCATGCACCTTCAGTCTGTGGAGAAGCACATGTCAGCTAATAATCCTACCTAGGAATACCTTCCTAGATTTAGTCACTCATTTAAAGAAACAACTTCTTCAAACACATTAGCAGTAGGAGATGTCTTGTCCATGTCAGATCTTTTGTACCATGAAAATCATAGAGCATACAAGCTGAGTGAGCCAGATTCACTACCCACCTCCCTGAGGCCATAGTATGAAGAATACTCAGTGTTGATGTCATGGGACTGTGTGGGAAAAATTAAGGTTTTACTAAAATCCCACTTGAAAGGTTAATGGTCTTATGTACTTGAGGATGTAAACGTGGTTCTCAAAACTCAATTTTCTTATTGTCAAGTGGATATAAGACTAAATAAGGAGAACTTTTTGGAGATGCTTAAATGACCTCTTCAGAATCTACAAGTCAGGGTGGAGTGATATGTAAAATTAGGTTAATGCTACTTATATAGCTTATGTTAGGCTTAACTTGTTCCAGAGCATTAGGAGATTTTCAGAATTAAACTTGATTGTAGAAGAGGGGGCAGTATGAGTTTAAATATGGCTTTATTTTCAATAAAATTTTGCTCAACGTGATAGAACTTATGTCTAGGCAAAACACAGTGTCTGAAGAGGCTGAGGGACAGATACAAAACTTTCATTCATAACACCCAGCCCACCTTAATTAGATTTTTTTATGTCTCTTTTGGTTATAATGTGCATTCTCAAGCCTTACTTGGAAAAGATGCTTGGCTTAAATCTTTCTCCAAATTCTAGTCACATCAATAAAATTGCTTCAAATCCATCTGTATTAGTTTTTACATAGGAACATTGCAAACTTCTCATTAATGAGAAAATGTTAGATGTTCTGCCACCTATTATTAATTGGTTTTATGCTCTGAAGAAAGTTTAAACTTGTTTTTTGTATAACACAAAATTCAAAATCAGTTTCTTTTCACAACCCAAATGGAAAGTATTCCTCCCATATTTTTCATTATTTTTATTAGATTGTCCATAGGCTGTGGAAGCAACTTATTTAGTTTATTCTAATGAATGAGACTGATAGTACTATAATCATTGTGTCTATTGCATAATGAATCTTTGAAGTAGAAGCTGCTTTAAATCAGATTCCTGTGAGCTGAAAGAAAAGGGCTGAAAGTGGAACGTGTTGTGAGTTCAGGATGTCTATAGAAGATCACAGTTAAAACTGGACCTTTCTTTAAATGCAGTGTACTCTGAAGGCCAATAGCAATCAAACTGTTTTAGCATCTAGTGAATATGAAACAATTTAGAGTCTTGTTTTTCTACAAACTAAGATTTTAATAGTTTGTCATAGTTTGAGACCCCCAGAAATCCAATTTCTGAGTCCAAACCTCCCTCCCACATCTTACCCCAGTGTGAGATAGGTTTTCCAGACACAACACAACACTCAATATGGGGAGAAGGGAATTATATTACAATCACTCCACAAATAAATATTATAATACATTATATACCCAATCTTAACTCTCTCTCCTATGATAAATCAGTGTGGTGGTTTGAAACTCCCAAAATCTAATTTCTAAGCTCAAGCCCCCCTCCCACAGTTTGCCCCTGTGAGAGGGTTTAGTGATGGTATGGACTTGATATCTTTTTCACCTCATGTGGAGAGCTTTCAGACAAAACACAACCATTCGTTATTGGGGGAAGGGGAAAATATTTACAAAGGTTTATTTATACACACATATATATATATCTACATTGAATTAAATTCCTCTTTTCCTTCAATAAAAGTCTAAGAAGAAAAGAGAAAAGTCTTTCTGTCACTTCTCAGGCCACAGTTCCTTCATTTCAGTTTTTTGTGGCACTGGTTAGTGTCCTTCATTTTTCCCAAGGCAGCAGATTTAAGTATGACAGTCAGGATTTTTGTTCTTACTTTTTGGAAATGCCAGCCCCGAGCCTGAGCCTTCAGGGGATTTCCTTGTAGATCTTCACTCCTCTTGGGTTAGAACATTGAAGGCAGCTTTCAGTTCAGTCTTACCAAAGCTCTTTTGCTCTGTCTCAGCTCGCCAGCCCGATAGAAGCAGCAGCAGCAGAGGGCACGGCCACCTCCTCCGCATTCTGTCCTGGCTCAGCTCTCAGGACAAACTCCAGTTTTTCAGCCCCTTTCTCTCTCCCTCTCTCTAGCTGCTGCTGCATTTTGGGACTCCCTAAGGGTTTGGAAGTCCACCCCTCCTCTTCAGGAGGTCTCTGGTTTTTGAGAAAGAATACAGTCTTACCCCAAACCAGCTCTGTTGAGTTTTCCTCTGTTTTGTTGCCAGCTCTCCCTCCTGCAGGAACATCTCTGTGTCTTTCAGCTGGCTTCACATTATCTCATTGCTACTGGCTATCTTTTGGCTTTTAGCCATCACTGTCTCTGTTCAGGACTGCTCCGCTGCCGCTTTCAGTGTCTTCTGCTGCTGCTGCCAGTAAGGAAACTTTTCCAGCTCCTGATTACGGGACCCGGTCCAACTTTGACACTATACTGGGTCTCCCGTAGCCTCAGCTGGGGGCTGGGGGCCCTTGGCTCCCCGAGGGGCTCACTGGCCCCCTGCCTCCTCGTGGCTCAGATCATGGCTACCTACCTTCTAAACTACCTTCACCACCTTCTCTTCCGTTTCTGTGGGTATGTAATTTCCGTAGGGCGCACGTGGACTATTGATTGGTCCAGTATTATCAGTGGGGCAAACCATTACTACTTCAGAGAAAAGGTTTTTTCAAACCACCACAAGTACTTTTAAGATACTCAATTTCCTATTCAGACAAAAAAGGATGCTGTTATTTATTTATCTGCCACGAAAGAGCTCCACTTACAATATTAACTTCTTCTGAATTGACAATATGTTTTGTTGATATCTAAGCTCAGTGAAAGACTTGTCTTTTTTTTCCTCAGATCATCTTTTGATAATACTGGAACAGGAATTTGACTTGAAAAAGGGCAAATGTATATGTGATTTATTTAAATTTTTGTGTACTTTCCTTAAACAAAGGAAAAAAACCCCTTACATTATATAAAATTATTAAGAAAATTATTTTCAAATTAGAGGCTGATAGTATTTTTTTAAAAACTACTTGAATTACATATCATTTAGGATCTCCTGGAGCAACTAAGTTTCAGTGTTCCAGCAGACTTTATGTTGCTTTTATCACTTTGCATGACATTCCTTTGCAAGTTGCTAGTATCTATTATAGCTACTTCTTGTTTAATTAAAAAACAATAAGAATTAACTAAAAGAGACTCGTGCATTTTCAGTACTTAGTAGAAAAGCAAAGAGGAAAAGTGAGACACCTGCACACATAAACCCACCTGCTGCGCTGACCATTTCTGACAATCTGAAGTTTGTACCTTGATGTACATGCCGGAAACACCCATGAAACCTGAACTATCCCCTTTAGTCATAAAGCGTCTAGTATCAGTTTTGATACAAGCTGCTATATGGTGCAACATGGATTTCCTCTGTTAAAATTAGCAAAGTAATGGGAAGAGAGCCGTAACGGGGAGCGCTTGCATACAAGTGACTGTTGGTAACTCAAGGACCTATTGTTAAAAATGCACCCTATTTAGTCTCTGTAATATGCATGTATACGTGAACAGTAGCAAAATTATGATTCAGCTGTCATTGACAGGATAGCTTGTTACAGTTCAGAGGGCTTTTTAAAGTTAGTGATGCAATCCTCTTTGGTACATGAAATAAAAACATCTCCTGTCAGTAAACAATATTCATTTGATCCACCGGCTGCAGCGGCTTCCGAGCAATTATGGTCTTTGCCACAATTCAATGTAACAAGTGCTGCTTGTCAACCTCTGAGTTACTAGTTTGCTAAGTAGAAGGAGATATACTCTAACTTTTCCTAAGACACTCAGAGGCTCTAGTCTTGGTGGTAACTTTATTGCTAGAGTTGTTGATTTCTGATAAAATCCTTCAAGAGCTTCAGAGGGTGTTCAATGCAGAAAGATGTGTCATTTCTGTTCTGCTTTACTGCATCTCTATCTGCTAATTTCCATCCTCTGTAGCTTCATTTGCAAACTAAGTAAAAACATTCCAAGATTTTTAATACCATTACATTAAGCCCAGCAGTTTGTGTTTGACCAAGCATATCTTCCACACAATTAATTACATGCAATAATTTTATTCAAATCCTCTAAGATCTATGGGTGAAACAATATGTATAAGAGCTATTGTAGTTATGGAAAGAAATCTCTCAAGTGAAGAAAGAAAGAATTTTACTGAAATTCCTTGCTGATGTCATCACTCTTAACTCGCTAACATTTTATTTGAAGTCCAACAGAGCTAAATGCCTTTTTGAATACAGGATTTGGGTACTGAATGAGGTCTATGGCCAACAAATATTAAAAACTATTTTTATAATAATTTGAATTATTGCAGACTTAATATCAGATAGTATTTTTTCAGTTATTTTCATCCTGTTTCATCAGGTTCTTCAGATTAATTGACAATTGAATAATTTGTTTTTGTAGTATTAGTAAACAACAAAATGTTTATTTTTGTAATTTCTTATTCTCATATATTTAATGAAAAAAATAGACCCCTTTTTTCTTGCCAAAAGTCTAGAAGTCAATTGGACATTCAATTAAATCACCAAGTGTATGAAGACAGGCCCATTCCCAAGTTCTGCTTCTGAAACTCTCTCATGTGATTCATTCTACAATAATAAATATTCCATTCAACTATAATTTCAGTGAATTAGTTGCTGCTTATTTTCTCTTACTTATCTCCCTTGAAAAAAGTTTATGGAATAGTCATACTCTAATAGGTGTTTTAGAATCTCAATAATATCTTCAACATTAATTAATTTTATTTTGTCTTTGGTTTGAAACTAGATAAGATCCAGATTCTTTCATTCTTCATCATGCTCACACTGTTTCTGGTTTCAGGGACTGGATGCAAATGCGCGGGTTCACTGTTGACCACCTTGGGGTCCACGGAAGAGAGTAAATGATGTATATCACTCATTGAAAGCAAAAAACATGGAACAACTAAACAAGACTGCAGACTCTTTGGCAATATCTGTTGTGGTGGTTTCACCTTGGCTGAACGCCAGGTGTCCACCCAGCCGCTCTATTCCTCCCCTTCCCAGCCAGACAGGGGAGAGAGTAAGGTGGGAAAAGAAAACAACATGAAGCGTGGGTTGCAATAAGGCAGTTTATATTGACACAAAAAAGAAAATAAAAGCAGTGTGCACACGCACAAAGCAGGAGCTCGCAGTTAATCTCCATACTAGCAGCCATGGTCGGCCACTTCTCTGAGAAGCAGGACTCCAGCACACCTAATGGTTGTCAGCAGGCAGCCATCAGAGACAATGAATGCCTCCGGCCCTGCTCCTTGCCTCAGCTTTTATATCTGGGTTGTCGTCATATGGTCTGGAATATCCTCTTGGTCAGTGTGGGTCAGCTGGCCTACTTGTGTCCCCTCCCAGGATCTCGCTCTCGACTGAAGAAGGAATGTTACAGTGCTGTCCTCAGCAATAGCCAAAACATGGGTGTGTTATCAATGCTGCTCTAGCTGCCAATGCAGAGCACAGCACTGTGAGGGCTACTATGGAGAAATAAATTCCTGCTCAGCCAGACCCACCACATCTATATACAGGAGAGAAGGCTTTTGTGTAATGTCATTGATTTCAGTGGAACTAAGCCAGTTTTGACTTACTGAGGATTTGGTCTGATATGGCTTTTATAGGGCTAGGGAAATAAAAAAAAATAATTAAACGTTTCCACCAGCCAGCTCCAGATTATCTTCCCTGATCACTGTGGAAGAAAGGAATATACATTTCCATGCTGTCTTTGTACCCACACTGTCAAAAAATCTGTAGAAGATTATAACAGTGCCATAATCCTTGCATTTTGGAAAAATAAGTTCACCCTTGCTAAGATGAAAAATAGGGAAATTATGCACATATTGCTAGGAAAACCCAACAATACGATGTTGTCTCCACTTGAGAGTGTTGGCACTGCAGTGTGTCAAGGCTGTGTATTGCTAGAAACTGCTTCCGTGGTCTGTGTTCCCACCTGTGAACGCCTCGTGGGTGTTATTGATCACCACATTGTCTTCTTTTAGAACGTCAGCATGAATGATTCAGAGTGTTGCTTTCAACAAATAATTTTCAGGACCTGAGCCGACTCCTACCCTTTGCCTCTGTGTCCGTTTTCCCTGAGGGTGTCAGATCCCTTATGCAGCAAACATCTCCACTCTTAGTATTGAAACAAGCTGGTAAAGCTATCAGGCATGGCAGCTTCTTGAATCACCCCTGAGGAGGTTGTTATCTCACGTCAAGTGTTAGGAATGAGTTGTTTCACAATGAAATAAAATGTTTAACTGTAACATTTTCACTGATGTTGCATACACTGCTTTGTTTTTCTCCCTGTAGCTCTATGCTATAGAAGTAAAAACCATGAAGTCAGAAATTAAAAATACATCGTAGAGGAAGCTGAATCACCTTGTTTTTTACTACAGGCCGGTGTAAGCTACTTGCATTCATTTTTCAGTGTTATTGAAGCTTTTCTTCCTAGTACCTTCTTCTTTGAAATTCTGTGATTGCTCTCATGTTGCCTCAAGTGCTTGGAAAAATCTCACTTTCCATGGAGAAGGCGAGGAGAGTGGTAGGAAAAGGGCCGTTTCTATTCTGGTTTGCAAAAGGCTTTTAGGAGAGAAGAGATTGTCATTTCCACACAAACCTCTGTGGGAAAGTGCAGGGTAGCTGCAATCACAGAAAAACACACACTGTGTTGCCTCTTTGAAGCTCTGCAATTTTTGTCACTGTTCTCTTCATCCCGGTATACCTCTCTGTTTTCAAGCCTGCAGGAAACATAACACTTGACCTCATAAAAGCATTCTGTATTGTCTCTCTTATTTCAAAGCGGAACGCTATAGTAGCTCTCTAGTTTCAGGACCCACAGCTATTTTCCCTCAGGAAAGCAGGTATCCCCCAGCAGGCTGACAACATCCTTCCCATCTAGGATCTTCAGAGTTTAATAATTTCTATTTCACAATAGTTTCCAGTGTGCTCATCCATCTCTCAATATATATGTTTTACTCCTTTCATTCACAATAAAAATGCACATAAATATATTTATATATTTATTTATATAATAATAAGACTATATGTGGAGCACATTATGCCACAGTAATGGCATAATGGCATAAATTATTTTCACACACTGGAAAATAATTTTTACATTAAATAGGAAGAAAAAAGAAGCAAAGCAGGAAGGAGCATAAAAGTAGAAGAAAATAAGAGGAAGAGAAGAAAATGCTTCTGTCATGAATGCAAGACAAAACCGGTAATGTCTATACGTAAATTATTCTTCCATTAACTTGTCATATATACAGTGTTTTCTTGTATAAAATAGTTTCACTTAATGTTGTGATCTTCTGTTGCAGACTTTTTCCTGATTTCCAGTATCTTAATATTTTCCACTACTAATGCTTATGCCTATGCATGTTGGATATTGATGTGACATCAATTACAACTGCTGTAAACTCAAAACAACCTCCCTCTTTTCTTCCACAGCTCTCGCTTTATTCTTCACATTCTTACTGCAGGAAACTCTTACACTCCTAAGAACCTGACTTTGCAGAGACTCTCCTGATTGCTTTGTTTGTAGCACAGGCTTTAATCCGGCAAAGTGAAATAAATATTTTTATCTAACAATAAGTTAAAGTACATGGACTCAAATATGTACATATGTTTCCACTGAATCAGATCTTGCAATACTGTGTTAATACTCAGGACATTATTGCATAGATATTTTTATTCTTCTTCAAAATTCAAATGCCCAAATTACACGACTGTTCTTCTGAAAATGTGACCCTGATCTCAAGTGTATATTTCAAAGTTCTATTTATCAGAGTTCCATAACAGAATGTAATACTTACTACTGGTAGTGTAAGCAAGCATATTTGTTCTGATGAATCTAGAGTTCTCAATTTTGCACTAAGCTATTTAAAAAGACGTGTAAAAATGTGAAAATTACTTTCTTTATTAGGACTCACAAACACTAGCAGACTGAAAAACTAGCAGATTTTTCCTGTTCCTCCCAAAGTAATTTATTTTTAACTATATCTTTAATTACATGACCAACAGCTGCATCCACATTCTCCTGTTCAGACTTCAACTGAATCATGAATTTATTCTAGTAAGGAGTGAAAAAATTTATTGAAAAAGAAGGTAATTTCTACATAGTTACTAATTCTTTATTCGTATAGATCAAGTATGGAGATAGTTCTAGCACTGAGAGTTAATTGTTTCTGCATCATTCCACTGAAAAGAACTGGCATGCAAAATAACCCTTTCCAGCCCCATCCACAAAAAGACTGCAATTCTGCTTGACATTTCCATGAGCCACCTGAGGCAGGGAGAACTCCTGAGCCACTTTTCCTCTGTTCACCTTTAAAAAAGAACCTAGCTTCAACCTGAGGATTTGGTTCCCTAGGAAAGGCTCTTTGCCTTCATTACAACTGGTAGAAAGAAAGAAATTCCAGTCATTTTTTGACTCTCATGAAAATCATTAATTAGGTCACCTTTTTTTAAAAAAATCCGTTATGTATTTGAAATAGTAAATAAAACGAAATATTTTCCAACCTTCCTTTATAAAATCCCATATTTTTTGCTAAAAGTGTATGTGATTTCACTCTGATAATCAGAGAGGGAAAAAATATATAGTTGCAAAAAAAGACTCAGAGAGGCTTTTGAGTGTACAGAGGAATCTTTATAATCCTATAGAAAAGCCTATTAGTATCAAGCAGGATGTTTAAACACCTTTCAGTTTCCTCTTAAAAGGATTATCTATCAAGATTACATTTTATCTCTTTCATTATTCACTCTGGTGATGAAACTGCCTTCCTCTCCTATCACAAATGACTTGCAAATATCTGGGCTGGTCAGTGATCACAGTATGACATTCCATTGTCTGGAGATGGCAGCAGTGTCTGAGAGCAGAAATTTCACTGCAAACTGTCCCAAGTACAGCATATTAAGATGTTGCCTTTGTGGAGGGATGATGGGTATGGTAGACTGCTTACCATTTAAATAAATGTTGACATACTTAAAGGTTTTAAATTTATAAACATTTAATTTACAAAGTGACAGGGGTGTATGTTATATATATAGACACTGGTACTATAATATACTATGGCTGTGAAAAATAAAAAGCAGCAGTTGATGCCCCCTCTGTAGAAACAATATGTTATTTCTGTAGCTATTTTTCCAAACACTTTAACTATGAAAATCTGCAGGATGCAGTTAATATATTCAAAATACAGAAATGCTTCCCCACCCTGCTGTCATAGTGTCACGCCATCCAGAGGGAAGGCATCAGGCAAAGAATGACCTTCCTCAAGAACATTTGCATTTTCTAATAAACAGTTAAAAAATAAGAAGAAAAATGAAGTTGACACTTCTGAAATGCAAACTTGAGAAAGGGGAGTGATCCCACATTCCAACACTGCTGTTGAGAGAAAAAGTGAGTAGAGTATTTGCAATGAGTACTTTATAGCCCAGAATAAAGTCTCTATGTTCTTCTGCTGAATGTTCTTCACCACGGTATAGATCCCATTTAAATAAATGGAAAATGGCATTTTCATCTAAAAAAAAAAAGAGAGAAACAAGAGCCAATAAGTCCTGCTGGCTTCCACATATCTCAGTAACATCAGATATGTCTGTAGATACTGTAATATATAGATATATACAAATATACTGTCATATACAATAGACAGTGTAGAAACTGCAAACAAAGGCAAAACTGGGTGTTAAAAGGATAACTTTGATGTTCAGAAAATCCTCTAAGCAACACCCTGACAATGAAAAGGGCCTTCATGTTTGTGAGGAATGGGTCACTGCTGTAAATGTACTCCAGTGGTAATTGTAAAAGCACATTTATAGCACAGAAACTTGCAAGTCAGATTGACTTCCTTTGTCCTGGGCAGAAGAGCACAAACATAAATTATAATAAATTATTTGCAGCACACCTTGAGAACAGAGAAACCTTTATTACAGTGATATAGTAGTTTTCCAAGTTTTATTGTCAGAAGGGATAAGAATCCATTAGACAAATCAGGCCAATAAATCCCAATTGTTTATTGTTGCAGAAAATTTCTGACTTGTCTATCTAAATCTGGTGGAATTTAAGTGGTTAGTGAGTGTAAACATAGACTTAACAACAATTTCCTGGGAATTGTGGAATGTGAATGTTGCTTTGTACAGAATGCCATTGCAGCAAGTAATTTCATCTCATTAACCCCAGCACATTTCTCTGCTTCCAGCTGCTTGGAAAATTTTCTATTGAACAACTATCTACAATTTCTCTCTAAAGATCTTCAGATTAGTTCATTAAGTGGTTTTCCTTTAAGATTTGCTCTAAAAACTTGGGGGTCTTAATCTATATTACCTTCAGAATCCTGTTCAAGCAATTCCTTGCTCTCAATATTTGTTGTTTGTCAAAAATATGCCTCACAGTTCCTGTCTGTGCTTGCATTTCAGATTTAACAATCAATTATGTAGTTGTATTATCATTTTCTGAAATGTAGAGTGTGCCTTACATGAATATAATGGAAATCCAATGACTTCAGATCCAAGAATCCACATGAAAACCTAACAGTTGTAATTTTTCATCTTTTGGTCTTTCTTAAACATTTATTCAGTGTTCTGCAAACAGAAACAATTAGACAACGTTACAAGAAGTTTCGTATAGCACGTGCTCACACTGATTAAGGTTATAGGAGTAATTTAGAAGCATTCATTAGAAACTGCTGTTGTTAATTTTTAAAATAATATTTCTTCGCTCATTTCTCTTCCTCACCTGTTTCGGTCTGTAAAGCCAGTCCAAAGAATTTTGAGGAAAACACTTAGTTTTAGCAAATTTTGAGGGAAACATTTAGTTTTAGCAAATAAAGGATAAATTAACTGAAATAAGTTGTTGTCATGAAGGTTTTACAATCTCTCATTTTCCATGTGTACAATACACTTCACCTTTCTCCTGTGCCTTTTTTTACTAAGCAAGTCTCAAATTAGTCTCATTCAGTCCTATCTGGACTCCATCTGCTCCTCTTCATTGACAAGCTCTTTTCTTTCATACTTACCAGAGCATTACACAGCCCACCATTGTCACCATGTGCATCACAAATCAAGAACGCACTGATACTTGCTTTCTCTCTGAAAGACCCAGATCTGTGTGCCTTACTACTCAATCTGTACTGAAGAAAAGTCACATAAACAGAAATACAGCAAAGAGAAGTGCCATCTTTCTGTGTTTGAGTTTTTTTCTAACATATAATTGATACTGTCGAAAATTTTTGCTAAGCAATTTTCAACAGGTAACGCTAAAAATTAAGGACCTTACTCTGGTCTATAAAAATTCTTCGTTTATCTGTTTTTATTGTAATGATTGCCTAGTAATCTAGCAGCATACTTGTTTAATAACAATTTCACTGTCTTGGCAAACACAGAGATGTTTTCATTTCTTCCTGCCATATGAAAATAATGTAATTAATTTCTTAGTGTTATTTAAAAGTTCAGTAATTCATAATTCTTGTTATAATCTATTGGAATCCTTGTTGATAGAAGATACCATCTGTAATGTATCCTGATTTATATAAGTCATCCTGTCTTTAAAACTTTTCTTTTTTTATGCTGTACAGGGCAATTAGGCGGATTCTAGGTCTGTTGGCTAATTCTGGGATAATACCGTATGCTTCAATTTACTGCCCCAGCCTTTCAAAAGTGAAGGATCTCTTCACTGAAGTCAAGTCAAATCCTTTTGAGACACAGGTGTCTTTTTGTCACTGTATAAAATAACCCTTTTAATTTGGGGCAACTGTAATCTTCCCATTTCTGCTTATTTTGTGTGATTGGATGCCTGTCTGGAAATTCAGGCTATAAATACTGTTTTTCTAGAGCCAAGTAATGATGCTGAACAAGCAGTCTTCTCATTCTTCCTACCTCTGAAACATTTTTTCTGCTCTAGCGCAGGTGCTTTACAGCCACAGCACCTGGCAAAACTGGCACAGGCAAAAATCAGTTCACCAGCTGAGAAGCTTCACTGGACTGCCTGAACATCTGCGCTAGGATAGACAAAGGGCTGACAGCAGCAGTGAATTAGGAAAGCAGGACAATTGTGTTTTGGCAATGTTGGCTTATGCCAACTTAAACCATCTACCTCAGTTACAGTTAGTTTATTTCTGGAGTCACAAACTACTCTTAAGTCAAACTTTATACATCTCTCAAGAAATCCAACCAAGACCTCATTGCTGCAGGCTTGTTGGAGCTTTGTCCTATTGCTTAGTAACAACAATTCTGCAGTTCTTGGAAAACCCTGGAGAAAAGCTGGTGGGTTTTTGCATCTGTTCCTTTTATTGAAAGAGTGACATAACAACCCTCTTGCCTGACCCCCGTGCTTTGTGCTGTGATCTTTTAATGAAAGAAGTTTGTCCTTGTGTATCCAATCATCCTTCTTTCATGTTCTATTTTAAATAGACTAACTCCTTCTTTTTTATAGCTCTTAGAATTTTATTTGTGAAACACAATTTTTATTATCCTTGCAAGTACCTGTTAGTTCCAATTTCATGTCCATCTTTCTTATGTATTATATTTTTACATGGATACCTAAGTCTCACATGAAACTTCACTCAAAATTATTTGTCAGATTTCAGCATTTCAGAAAAGTAGTTTTCAATTCATTCTATCTGTACACATTTCCCTTTTGAGAAACCATTTTATTTCAAAAATCTTAGAGGTTTCAAAATATTGAGTCATTCATTTATTTAGTGTAAGAGATCACAGCAAAAGATGTCAACAGTTACCTTCCTTCTGAGGCTGTTGCTACTCATGTTTGCTTATACCGTTTGGCTGGGAATCACGAGCACTCCTGAGTACACAGAAGCTTGTCCCACTGTAGCACATCATGTATCAGGGTACCTTAGACATGTCCAGGTTTGGTAATCCATATTGTTGATTCCAACAACCATTATAATCTTCTCCACATTGGTACCTCAGCTACAGGCATTTAGCTTTAAAATTCCCAAGAACAAACACAAGGTTCTCTATGCTTCACCAGCTAGAGCTGGTTCTCAGTGTAATGGAAAACTTGTTTTATCTTATATCTCTCAGTAGAAGTGATTTCATCTCGTCTACATGTTTACCGGAAAACAAATAACTTCTAACTTCCCATGTGAGATGTCCACCATGAGATACCATGCTGACTGGTCCTTCCTGCGTCTTTACAGCTTAATTGTTTGAGAACTTTCTGCTACTTCAGATGCTCTTCTGGAAAACAGATTTGATATTTGAGACCAGTTGATTGTGACAGGTGATCTGACATAAATTCCCTAGTTCTACCAGACTTGGAGTAGTGTGCTCTAATTTTCTTGGTCTGTCCTGGCTGGGCTACAGTTACCTGCTGCACCAGTATCTCACCAGATCCTCTCGCCAGGATTAGGTCTCTTGAATAGGACTGCATTTGGAATGGCATAATTCATGTTTAAGAAAGCACATTAAATATGGGCTTTTGGTAGACCACTGACTTGCTCTAAACTATCCAATCCCTCCGATAGTGAAAAAGATGACAATGTGTGTTCCGGTGGCTTGTCTCTTATGGGTTTTGAACTGTCAGAAGTTCCAGCTCAGCTCCTTGCCGAGTATCTCATACAACTTATCATTGAACTGGAAGGTAAGATGAGTTCTTGCCTTCTTAGTAAACATAATACTAGCCTTGAGTTTCCTGAACTTGGTATTTGTCAGTTTATGTGAAGATGCCCAGCTTCAACCCACTATTTTCCTACTATTGCCTGGGAACTTTTCCAGCAGTAGAGAGACCTTACCTAGACCCAATCCAGACAAATGTTAATCACACATCAGTTCTCTTAGGTGACACTGCTTTGTGCTGCCATTGTAGCTTCTGAGAGATGCAGGTTAAAAAGAACTGCTTTGTGGACTGCTAGGCATGTGCTTTTACACAGCCTTTTGAAAGATGTGGCCTGCAGATGTGGAGAAGGGGTAAGAACATGAGGACTTTAACAGCCCACAAGGCCTCCAGAGTTACTCTTAGAGGACTACATCAGGCAAGGAGTAGATTTGCGAAGGATCACGTGAATCATGAGAAGAGCAACAGAAAACAACCGTGTACTGGCTTCTTGTCCCCATCCAGCTTTCTCCAGCCAACAACCCACTCAACCCCCCTCAGAACAGCAAACTTAGGACCTTAGTAAGAAACTCTCACAGGTATTACAGCTGTCATCCTTGTGTGATATGCCCAAGGCCTTGTAGGAAATTACCGGTGGATACAAGCACAACCATGCAAACCAGGATCAGTTCTTTCCTTAGACACCCACTCATCTTTTCTCTGAGATCTACTTAACTGTTAGAATGCCTTCCAATCACTTGATGAGTGAGAAAAATCTGACATAACTCCTTCCTCTGCCCTGCCAGCTCCTGCTCTGATAATGAAAGTGTCAATGAACATATTATCAACTAAAAGTTTATAGATTGTCTGCACTACAGGGTAACTGAATCAGAGGTTATCAATGTCTGGAAATCTTAGCCTACAAGCCAAGTACTATATATCTGCATTAGGATTTCAGTGGTACAGTATCTTGTCTGAAATGAAGCACAGTACTTTACTGCAAAAGGGGGAGAGAGAAATTAAATATCTTGTGTATAGCACATGCAGAATGTTGAAAAACATATAAATGTAATGATAGATGACAATGAGTAAGATTACCTAACAGTTGCCTTCATTCATCCCTGATATTGAAGTAGTTCCAAATACAAAAAAATTAGTCATTCATGGGAACACACCTATCCATGTAAACCAGCTGACAGTGCTAGGAATTTTCCTATGTTCCATAAGTAAACTGTGTTTTCTAAGACAATGATAATAAAGTCTGTATCCTAAAATGCATTTTTTAAGTTCTCAAATGGCTTACAGTATACTATTTAAATGTACATTGCCTTTTTACAGTGTGACTTCTGAACAAAGAAAAATTATTGGCCTTTTGATATCATAGGAATTGACTAATGGGATGATCCTATCAAAACAGGTTGCCATTAATTTATGAGCTTCTTCTACCCCAACATTAAATGCTACTCTTTAAGAGAAACAGTGACATACTATAACGTGTATTTTAATCATGCCATCTAATTACGAGGAAGAGTAAATCACTTAAAAACCATATGTAAAGTGTCTTTGTTACTGCATAACCAAACCCAGTAATTAGCAACAAAATAGGATAGTCCCATTTTGACAAACTAATGGAGTACATGGGACGCATGAAATGCTTCTCCCACTAGGACGCGTGACAAAGGCAGAACCTTTTAAAGTTGTTACAGAAAAATTCGAAGATACTTTGATTAATTACTTAAATTCATCATATAACAACTTTGAAACTGCCTTTGTCTTCAATTCAAATATATTCCTTGAAAGCAATTTCTTTTGTACTTGTACAAGTCTCAGAAATGCATATGTCCATGGATTCCTGTTCAGTTCCACAGATTTACATCAATAGCTTACGAACACTAAAGCTTCAGCACTGAAAATGGTTGGGTACATCTCAGGGATATCTACACAGAAATGACAGCTTTACAGAGACCAAAATGCAGTCCAAGCACTAAAGAAATGGTGATACCCTTTTAAAATATGATTTCAAATTCAGCATTAATGTATATTACACCTTCAATTTAGATCCTCTGCTCAGAGGCTCCACAGATTTATTGCAAAGGTCCTTTTCTTTTCAAATGGGCAGTCCAGGATGTCCCACATCATCCCAAATAAGTGCACTAAGTGCATTTAGATACAATTTCTTTTGATCTTTAGAATTAAGCATGTCCTATGAATATTGTTAAACATTATTTTCTGAGGTTAATGTTTGGAGGCTCAGATTACATATTAGAATTTTTTTTTTTCCCATTGAAAGAGCAGTTAGGCATTGGAATAAGTTGCCCAGGGAGGTGATGGAATCACCATCTCTGGAAGCGTTCAAGACACATCTGGATATGGCACTTCGGGATCTCGTTTAGGGGTGATTATGATGGTGCTCAATGATCTTGAAGGTCTCTTGCAACCTGGATGATATTCTGATTCTGTGATAGCTTGAAAATGTTAATAAAGAAATTTTTTCCTCTTAGAACAACTAAAATATTTATTTTCAATCGCAATAAAAGATACTGAAGAGGTTCCTGTAAAGGATTCGTTCCTCCTTGTGTAAGTCAGTAATTTTCTTACAAACTGGTTTAAAGATACCACCCAAGACACCTTGTAGATGTAAAGAGATCTGGCAAAACTCCATCACTACTTCTCAGAAGATTGAATAGCAGTGAATAACAGCTTGTGAGAGAAATTTTCTTGAATCTTCAAAGTAAATGGTGAAGGTCCAGGTTTTAGAAGCTTGACAAGCACTGTTCTCAAACGTAACCCCATTTCATCATATCAGAACACATCTATCATATTTCCAGTGCAAACCACAAGCTGTGATTAACCACTCTTAAAATCACAACTATACACACTGACTTTACAAAGCCACATCCTTATTCCTGACCATGACAGCCATTTATCAATTCTGCTCAGCTGGGACATAATAACAAATCACACACCAGTGTATGCAAACACTGTCTGCAGCAGTAGTTGCAGGAGAGGAAAAAAACAAGGCAGAGAAAAGGAAGAAGTAATGTAACACTGTATGAGTTCCAAGGATGAGAAGAATTGTGCACAGGAAACCAATATAACAGTTGCAAAATACTCCACATGCCGAGAGGGTTCTTCATCAGCACTCTGTGACCCACTCAAACATTTTGCTTTGCTGTTTTGAAGGAAACAAGTTAGCTTGGAATTTCTCAGTAGCTATGAAATAAAAGGCCTGTATTGATTTCTGTGGAGTGACTGCTGCTCCAAAGGGCTGCCTTTGGCAAAGAGCAAATACAAATGGTAAACATTTTAAAAATGGGAGGTGACTGTTACTTACATACTTTCAATTTTCATTTTCATTCCCTTGCATGAGAGGATCATTCATCATGATACCTATAAGCCTTTTTCTCACAGCTGTCTTAATTCTGAAAGGGAGGTATAAAATCTAAGAATCACAAATAATTGAAAGGAAATGCCTTTAGTCTATTCTCTTGCCCTAAGACAAGATCTAAACCATTTACATTACCTGTCCTTAAACCTTCAGTGTCAAAGATACTGCAGTCTTTCAGGCCATCTACTTCAATATTTAACTACCCAAGTGTGAAAGTACTGGTGGTTTGGGGGGCTTGTTTTGTTTTGTTTTGCTTTCCCCTTTGATGCTTAACATAAATCTTTCTTCCTGCAAACCGAGCTGTTATTTCTTATTTCAGAGCAAACACTGGTACTTCCCATTTTCAGAAACACTTTGGATATTTGAACACAAGCCATCCTACTTTTGGCTGAACAGCCTGAGTTCTTTTTGTTAGGTTATTTTGTTCATTCATATTTTTATTGAGTTCATTTTGTTCAAGTAGTCAGGTGTGTCATGTTTTCCAGTGGGCTGTTTTTACTCATCCTTTGTAGCTTTTCTCCAGTTGCCCAAAACTTTAACGAAATACAGTCACCGAAACTGAAAAAAACCCACTCAATTTTAGGTTTTATCAGTTTCAAATGCAGTGGACGTATTACTTCATATATCTTACTGAGGATATTCTTATTTAAGCATCTAAATATTGTGCTGGATTATTAGACACTAGGATGACAATGCTGATAGATATTCAGGATAGCTACTAATACTCTCTGATCTTTCTTTGCAAATCTGTCGTTCTCTATCCTGCATTTTTCATTTTATTATTCCAACCTCCTTCACTTTGAAATATTTCTCTTCTATGTCCTTAATATTTTTTTCTAAGGAGCTGCTGGCATTCCTGAGCTCTTTATTCCATTAGAATCCTTTCCTATGAGATTTTTTTTACGAATGGTATTTTTTATTTTCATCCTTGAAATAATGAAATCTGTAGTTTATTACCACAATCATCAATGTTGCTTTTCACCTTCAAATTCGCTCTCTATACCAAACATCAGATGCATTTCATCCTGTTTTCTTTCTTACTGTTGGAATAACAAATTTGGCCAATACATTCCAAGAACTTGTTAATATTTTGCATTCTGCTGCATGCTGTACTTCTACCAAAGTCCAGCCTAGTCTGAAATTATTTCATCTACCTCATCACCTTTGATTGGTGTTTTATCCTGACTAACCATGAAAGCACCTTTGTGATTTTTCTCTTTTATCATGACTACAGATTTTAAACACCTTTATCTCCTGACAGACTCTGCCTCTCAGAGCAAGCGTGCTTGAAGAGTAATATCGTACTCACCTTCTTTGTCTGTCCTTCCTAATAAGGTTTCACATTCTATATTTGTATTTCAATCATGGGATTTATGAAATTACTGTTAGACTAAACAGATCACGATCTTGATAAAGCAATAAGATTTCCAGCTCTTTACTTTGATATGCTTTGGTAGAAGAAATAATTTAAAGTGGCAGTTTGTAAATAAAGTATAATATTAGTCCAATTTATATTAAATTGAATTTAATTAATCTTGGACAGTTATTTTTATGTGCTTAATTTGTTTTTGTTCTCACTGCACAAATGGATGCATTACTGACTAAGCTCATGTTAAAGGTCTGGAAGGAACATAAGGGATTGAAAATGAGATATGAGTGACTCACTGTAGTGTGAATACAGCTTTCATTCAACAGAGATGAATGTTTCTAACTATAAATCTGATATTATATAGATTCCAGATATTTGAAATTGCCCAAGTCAAAATGTTGTTGGGAAGAAAATTCCAAGCTTTATGCTAACACTGTACAACAGAAAACAGTGACTGGGTCTGAACGAAAGTACGTCCTTTCCTCAGTGGCCAGTTCAGCAATATCACAGAGACACCGTGACACAGTTATTTTACAGGTACCTCTATGTTCAGCAAAATCCATTTCTTCTTTTAGATGGAAAAATTTACCAAGTCAAGGCTAATAAAAAGTACTAATGAATAAGTGTTTTAGTTCAAAATGGAAATGAAGAATATGTGTGTTTATCACTGTAGACACTGTACAATCAATAGATTATCAGATTTTATTAACTGATTAAAACTTATTATGTGTGCAATGGCATGTACTGAGTCTAATTACAAGGGAAACATGATAAGGAAATTTGTTCATTCATGCAAATAGTCAGGTAAAACAGAATAGACACTGTATGAGAAGAATCAATTCATAGTTTTATTTATGGAATTCCTAAGAATATATGAAGAAAGTACCTCACACATTTGCCAGCCTTAAAAATCAGAACTCAAATCACATTGCAGCAGAGCATACATAATACATAATAATAGATTATAATACATAACCACAATTCTAACTATCACAATGACTGGTATATTTGCTACTAAATGCCTTTAACTAAGTCTTGGTTCTAAGTGCATTTCTGTGTAAATTTTGTGTCAAGTCGTTACTTTCATTACTTCAATTAAAATGATGTTACCTGCTTTATTATAAGATAAAACTGTAAACAATTTTTCTTTTTCTTAACTGTAAAACTTCCATGATTCCTGTATCAGAATATAGCCATCATCAAATAAAATTACTGTTATTAAAATTTGTCCAGTTTACCTGGAACTGCAGGCTGGAAAGCCTGATGTTCACTGCAGGGAAATTGATAAAAACAACAATATAACATGCAAATAATGGAACCATGGATAAATACTAATAAAGAGGAAAGCATAAACTTGGCTTTTTAGAGAGAAATCATGTTCCACAAATCTTGTGGACCACTCTAGTTACACATCAGCTCTAAATTTTTCTATTATATACGATTTCCCCAGATCCAACTCTCCCTCACTCTTAATGTACAGAATGCTCCTATACCATTTCTTACATTATACTCAACATACTTTAAATGTCAGCTAGATCCTGGCACAAACAATTTTGGCAGCAGGTGGCAAGCATAACTAAAAGATGGAAAAATCACTTCTTTGCTCAACACTAGCTATTTTTTAATGCTGTTGCTTTACCATTTTGTTAACCTACCTGCTGTACAATTTAGATTTACTTTCTTTTTTTCCCTTTTTTACTTTTTTTCTTTGCTAAGTCTATCTGTTTCAAATTTGGATATCTCTGGTTCCGAAAATCATTTACTTCAGCAGTGAGATTGTGAAACATTAATTTAATCTGTTTTTTGATGAATAGTATCTAGATGTCTCTTGAAATTCTCTTTCTAAAATACAAGACTATGGTAGGCTGCAAAAATGAAGACAGAAATTGGATTAGAAGCAGAAATGACTGTGGGAACCAGGTAGGACATTAGAAAAATGACCTTCCAGAGAAGGAAGGTGGACAGGATCATTTTGAAATAGCTGGTATCCAAGCACTTTTATCAGTCAAGGTAAGAAGGAAAATAAAATTGTATGTAGAAATTCCAGCAAACATATGCCACAATCTTAATGAAATGTCTCTTTGTTTAATTTGTTTGTTTTTCACACACTTATGCAACTCTATTGGTGTTTCTACAGTATAGGCTAGAGATATTATCACTGTGTCATCTGGTCCTACTCAGGGCAATAGTAATAGAGGAAAAAACTCAGAGATTTCTCAAGAAAAAGACTTTTTACTGCCTGTAAAAATGAGATGGTTATCAGTGTTGTGAAGAGAACATTTGAACAATCACAAGGGATACAGTAGGATGGAATGAAGGACAATATCAAGGTATCTGTCAAGAAAGTCAAAAGGAAGGTCTGAACTGAGAAGGTTCAGCCAGGATGTGTTGGTATCCGATTTTAATAATCATGCTGATAACAAAAGATGCCATACTGGAAAATCTCTTATTTCCTAAAATGTCTCACTTCCTGCCTATCTCTAATAGCAGCAACTTGCACCAGGATGTTTTCACAACTTAGTATTTCAGAAAATAAAACTGGATGCTGACAAGGAACACTGCAAACTTTTCAGTGTACGGAGTGAAGCTATTTTTTGACTTGTTTAACTACTCTAAGCAATTCACTTAGCCTTTCTGTAAAAAATTTTCACTAATGATTAACAAACAAAGCTTTACAAATTAACTTTATTATTCAATGCTCCTATTTTCAACATGCTATATTTTCATGGTTGCAGTCTGCATCTCAGATAACCCACACCTTTCAGAAGTATCTGGCCTTGAGAGTAAGCACTGAGATAACATGTAGAGGATCAGAGGGAGAAACACGGAAACTACTGGAGGAGTAAGAGCTGTGGAGTAATTCTTTTGTAAGCAGTCCACACTTATAAAACTGCTCAACTGAAGAGGATTTTGCCTGTTTATTTTAAAGAAACTGAAGTTTCACGGGTGAAAAAGAAGTGAGAGGCTTTGAATTGCTACAAGTTACTTTTCATATGCAGCATTACTTTCTCATAGCTCTGAACATTCAGCTGCCTAATGTTTATGTCATGTATTTTTGATACAACTACTTGTCTTTCTAAATATATTCACAGCTTCAACTTCTGCTGCTGTCTTTACACATGAAAAGCAGTTCTGCAAATATCCCTCTGATACAACTAAGGTCCTCCACAGAATCATTCATGCCATGTAGATTATGGATTACTTTGTGCTGAAATAAACCATTCTTTTTGAGTTAGACAACAGATTATGACTGCCACCATTTAGAATGTCAAATTTCTAAAACAGATCTTTCTCCAAAGTGTCCTAATAAGTTTTGCATATTAGTGTTATCACCACACATATTTACATTCATTGAGTGACTCAAATACTTCATCTATCTTTGTAAAGTTTATCCTTCTTTATAATCTTATTGGAGTCTTTGCTTTCTACAAAACAGGAAAGAAGTTTGTTTGAAAGTACTTTTAATTGTCCTCTTACATCTTAGAGCCTATTCATGAGTGGGAATTCCCTTCAAACAGGGAAGTCGTAGCTGCTCCAGTGACACCATCTAGTGGGGAAGAAGCCCACTGCCAGTAATGCAGCTGAGCTCTGTGAGTGTGAGAGCAGGTTCCTGACTGAACGCCCCAACTGATGGATTACACATTACCTGCTTTATCTAAGTCTTTATGCCCCAAGACAATTTACTCCCAGATAGGAGGCTGAATGTTACATCAGAGTATGTTAAAAAAATAACTTAAGATCTCTGGGTACATCACCTTTTTTAAACATTTTACCTCCTTGGACCAAAAATTCAGCATATTTTTGACCACCATAAATTTCATGTTTGGAGGTTAAAATTTAGAAACGGTTCCTTAACTGTTAATTGGATAAAGATTCACTAGACATAATGGGCTTTTTGTAAATTAATGAGCCACAAAACTTGTATTATTATTTTAGGGAAGTAAAACAACTGGACACCATTTGCTCAACTCCCGAAACAAGAACAAGAAGGCACTAATGGAAAAAACACATCTATGGGGTAAACATTCAAAGAATAGAGGAAGATTTATAACACTCATTATCCTCTAATGCAACTTTAAAGCAATAACTATAATGAAATAGTAAAAGAAAAATTTGGTTCCAGGACAAATTATACATCCAGTAGGGCTAAGATTTAAAAGCTATATTGATATTTTCAGGGACTTTAGAGGGACGTGTAACTGTTTGCAGAATTTTACTGGGACTGAGGTATTTTAGTGTATGTGGTTCCAATAGATTTCAACTATTAAAGGATGTAATTTTTACCTTCATATGTCAACATAGTGTTTGGTGTTCTTTTGCTAACCTATGTTTCCACACCTCAATATAATCACAGAATCACGAATGGGTCAGGTTGGAAGGGACTACAGTGGGTCATTTGGTCCAACCTCTCCACTCAAGCAGGGCCATCCCAGAACACATGGCACAGGACTGCATCCAGAAGATTCTTGAATATCTCCAGTGAGGGAGACTCCATAACCTCTCTGGGCAACCTGTTCCAGTGCACAGGCACCTATACAGTAAAGACTTTCTTCCTCATATCCAAGTGGAGCTTCCTGTGCATCAGGTTCTGCCCGTATTGTCGTATTGCTCAGCATCACTGAGCAGAACTTGGTTCCATCTTTGACACCCTCCTGTCAGATACTGATAGACATTGATGAGGTCCCCTCTCAGCTGTCTCTTCTCAATGCTGAACAGGCCCAACTCCGAATTTCTTGACAGGAGTTGACAGATGCCACAAGGAGCATTCAGTTTAATGCACTGCAAAAAAAAAAGTCAATATGGACAACATTAAATCAAGTAAAAGTAGCCATTGCGCCTTCTTCAATGAAAGGTTTATAGCTATTTCGAATGGCTGAACCCAGACTAGAAACAGAAGTCTCATATTCTCTCCTTGCTTATTTCTAAAGGAAGAGAAAAAAGCTGTAGATTGCAACAACAACAACAAAAACAAACAAACAAAAACCAAAACAACCAAAAAAACCACAAAAAAACTCCAAACAAACAAACAAATCCCCAAACTGACAAACCCCAGTGTCATGGTTTAACCCCAGGCAGCAGCCAAACCCTGCACAGCCACTTGCTCTTTCCCCTGCCAATGGGATTGGGTAGAGAAATGGAAGGGTAAAAGCTAGAAAACTTGTGGGTTGAGGTAAAGACAGTTTAGTAGGGAAGGCAAAAGCCATGCACATAAACAAAACAAAATAAGGAATTAATTCCCTGCTTCCCATGAGCAGGCAGGTGTTCAGCCATTTCCAGGAGAGCAGGGCCCCATCACCTGTAATGGTTACTTGGGAAGATAAATGTCATCACTCCAAACATCCTCTCTTTCCTTCTTCTTCCCCCCCACCTTTATATATTGAGCACAATGTAGTATGGTATGTAGTATCCCTTTGGGGTCACCCCAGTTGGGGTCACCTGTTCCAGTTGTGTATTCTCCCAACCTCCCATGCACTCCAGCCTCCTTTGCCAGTGTGGCACTCTGTAAAGCAGAAAAGGCCTTGTGTCTGTGTAAACTGCTGCTCATCAATTACAAAAACCTCTCTATTACCATCACTGTGTTCAGGACAAATCCAAAACACAGCTCTATACCAGCCACTGTGAAGAAAACTAATTTTATCCCAGCCAAAACCAGCATACCCAAAGACCCCAAAACAAAAAACAAAACTCAAACCAACAAAGAATCATAACCATCTTGCATGGCTGTAGTGTTAGAGGACCTTTCTAACTTGACAGTGGATCAGGAGGTCAACAGAATCCAACGCCACTTCAAAAGTTCCCAGTGCTCTCTACACTTTATCGTATGACAAGGAAAGCTCTACATTTGATCAAAGACAAGCAAACAACAAAATTCAGAGTGAATACAGTCCCCTGGTTTATCCTTTTATTAAAAACTCATCCAAGTTCCGTAAGTAAAAGCAGACATTTCTCATATGCAATGTGTAAACAAAATCTTGCAATTTACTGTTGTTACTTTGCAAAATGCGTTTCCTTCTCCTTTTACTTTTGAAGGCTGTGGTTGCAGTTGTACACCATGTGTACTTTCTAGATTAGAAAGGCAGGCCTGATGTCGAAATACAAGCCAATGCACAAAACATTTTTCAGGCAATGCAGCTGTAATAAATTTAAATATTCTAATGCCTAGTATGTTAAAGGAAATATGACACCAATGTTCATGATTTGTCCAACACCAGCACAAGTAACTCACCTTGCTTGGCCTTAAGCAGACAAGGAACTGTAATTCATAGATCTATCGTATCACTTGGGAAGCTTCTGGAAAAAGTTCTCCTGCACTAGTGCTGCTTTCAGAAGTTCTTCTGACCTAAGTCTTTCTCATGTTCCCTGCTACCAAAACATGCCTAATAACCTTAATAACTTGGAGTAAAAGTAACAATTTTTCTTCTGCATTTACTTTAAGCTATATACCTCCCTTTTTCCTAAAATATGTAAATGGCTCTTACCATACAGTTCATTACAGTTCAGAGCATTATCCTGTGGGATTCAGAGAATAAAACAATGGAAAGAAAAAAACATGCTTCTGAGAAGGAACCGTCATCTGGAAAATATGTCAAAGATGGAAGATACTGAAAGAAAAACATTTGATTGCAGGCATTAGGGTCAGGGACAACTCCCAAAGGATCCAATGATATGAACCTAGAAAACAATTTAAGGAAGGGAAATGGGGTTTCTAGTGTTTAATAGAGTCAAGAAACTGAAGAGACTAAGAACTGAGGATAAATTGAAAGAGTTTTTTTACTTTTGTTTGGTATAACTGAAGATTTTTGAGGAATTGAATGGCCACTTGAAACTGAGGAGAAGAAGGAATAGAGAAATGGAGGAATAGTCAAAGAAAGAGAAATTTGAGGTAAATGACTCCTTGCATTACACTATTTTAAGAAGTAATTTACTACAATTTTCTGTAGTCTCTCAGCAACTGCAACTGGGAAAGACTGTATATCAAAATCCATACTGTCTTACCTTAGACATTAAATTGAGAAATGCAGGCCAGGACTGCAGGTCAAGACAATAAGGTCTCAGGGCCAGGACACCTCAATTTCTGCAGATATTGCTAAAAAGAAAAGTTTCTGAAAGGTGACTGAGCCCACCTGATGGGAGCAGCTGCTCTGGCTGACAATGGTCCGTCTCCAGGGGTGAGGAGATTGCTCACCTGGGGGGCAGGTAGGTGCCATGCAGGGGCTACAGAGTTCTCCACTGGTAATCATTAAAAAAAAAAACCCGAAAACCAAAAACAAACAAACAAACAAACAAACAACAGTTTCCCCAATCACTATTTGAGCATTGTCACACGTTTCCAAACACTACAAAGAAAACATGTGAGATGACTTTACCTGATGGCATTTAAGTCCGTTTTGAGGATGTGGTGGTCGCTCTCCCGTTTCACAACGCCTGTATGCAGTAGTCCTCACCACCCGAACCTGCCCGCGGTGTTCCAGGGCAGCAGAACCCGAGGCAGAATCCCACTTTCGTCCACCAGGCAGAGCCTTTGGGATTCGGCAGGAAACGGGTTAAACTCGGAGCCTCGGCTCCAGGAACCCGGCGGGCGGTTCCATTGCCTGGCGAGGGGGAACCCACTTATACGTTGTTAATTATTCTTTATAAAATAATGCCAATACTCCAAAAGGAGAGCAAGAAGCGGTCATTATAAAACACGAGAAGCAGGTCTGCGAAGTAAAAGGAGTGGACCTGAGGTAAAATCCTGAAGGCACTTCTGTCCATTCTCCTGCGTGGGCAAGTTGCGCTCAGCCCGGTCTGAGGGAGGAGGCGAGGCGGCACCCCGGTAGCGTGTTTGGGGCTCGCAGGGCGCTTTAGGAGTTTTAGATACACTTTAATTTCTCCTTCCAGCATCACAAGAGCTGTTCTCCTCACCGGCTGCTTGTAACAGGCCTCGTTTGCCTGAGCAGGACTGGGAGGAGAGGAGGAAGGGCGGGCGGGGGAGCGGTGACGGCAGGAGGGTTCTGAGGTGACAAAGGCGCGGGAAGCGGCCGGGGCAGCCCGGGGTGCTGCTCGGTCAGGGGGTCAGTAGCTTTCTGTGGTGCAAATAATAATAATGTAATCTGTCGTGCCGAGCCCCGTGGAAGAGGTGTGGCAAACAGGCTTGGGAGTCCTAAGCATAAACGCCCAGTCACTCGGCCGTATATCAGAGGCGGTGTTAGGGAGCCGGCGCTGAGATACGCCCCAGGCGGTTCGGGAACGGGCTGAGGGCGTCCTTAGGCATCTGCTCACACCAGTGTTTTGGAGTGTCTTAGAGACTTTGACTGTGTTCTTTAGGATCGATTTAGTACGTTAGTGTAGGGAAAAAAAACACCTCAGACTTTTTTTTTTTTTTCCCCATTAACGATAAGAGTTTCTCAAGAAAGCGAAGAACTGGGTTCTTAGGTCTGTGCCTAGACAGGAGGAAACTGAGGACACTTCAAGTGTTATGAAGGAGCTGGTTTATGAGCAGCTATTAGTGATAAACGTAGGAGAGCCTTCCATCATACTAAAAATATTTCTGCGGAATCACAGGCATGGGCAATGCTTCCCAGGCAACTATATAATGCCAAGCCCACTTCCTCTGAGAAACTATGAAACTTAAAAGCAGACCAAACCCACAGAGAATAAACAAATTTGGAGCATAAAATAAGTGAATAGGAGTTGCATTGTCTGTGGGAAGCCAAATTAATTTTTGTAACGTATTTTCTTCTGTGTTGTTTATAAGAAGATTTCTTGTCTGCCTAATTACTCCTAAGTAACAGCTGAGCAGTATGAGCAGTAATACTGTGGTAACATGATATAGGTGGAGAGTCCACATATTCCAGAGAAATATGTAAGAAATTGAACTACATTATAACCTTCTGGGTCCCTCTGGGGTTCACCCGTGAAACAGCACCAGGAAGTTTGCTATAATCATTATTCCTGCACTGTTTGTTTTTGTGGCTAAATAAGGATTTCAGTGCACTAGGCTAGCAATCCAGAGCCTTTTCTGAGCTCTGCATTAACACATAACCAAAAATAACGCTTAATTAAAAAGTTGCAGTATGTTTTTGCAATCAAAGGGAAGTGTGTATGCTGGAGGAAACCTATTATATTAATAGCTGTAACTTTTTGCTTGGCACATACAGAGTCGTAAGAACTTATCCTTTAAATTTCTGCAAATGGAAAAAAACCATATTCCTAAGGACAATAATTAACTCTTATTCTACAGCTACCTAAATATGTAGTTGTATTCCTATAGCCAGGTTATTACAGCTCTATAACTTCCCTGAAATTACATGTGAAATTTTCTATTTCAGGCATTTTGGCATCAGTATATAGCATTTTGAATGAAATTTTTGGGAACTGGACAGATTATATCTATTACATGTGAAGAGCACCAGCCATAAAGAAGTCTCATATAGAAATCTCTGAACTGCTTTTAGAAGAGGGTAAAGCTTGTAGAGGCCTGGTAAGAAAATCTTCATTTAAATATACACAATTTTATTGTTGGGAGGGAAGATTATTAAAGGAGTGAGAAGGAGGAAGAAGATGTAACTGCTGATCAGTTTGATAGATCTTGAATATTCAACTGTTTTGTGGTTTTATACTAACTTCATAACACCATGAAGGTCGTCAGATTGACATGTAATACAGTGTTCATCATAATGAAACAAACCCTCACAGAGAGGCTATCAAATATGTGTGTGACACTCCTTCCCCCATAGGCCTTATAATATTTTTGAGTAATCATCAACGACGTAGGAATACTAAGCATTTTTCTTACTTTTCATGTGCTAGTTGGTATTAATGAGAAGATGTAGAAAATAAGGTGACCATAAGAATGTCATGACTAACTGTAAAATAAGGCATGATACTTCCCATTCAAAATTCAAATGGACTAGAAAAAGCTGCATTTACCCTTATAAATCTAGTTTTTAAAAATAAAACAAACTGCCTAGACTTCTATTACTAATTGTTTAGGTGACCACTTTTTCATTCTTAAGGAAAGCTCAGATGTGGATAACGTGTCTGCTTAGCGTGTCCCTGGGCTGGACAGTCAACTTCAGTACTTCTGAAGATTATGAGGCAACATCCAAGTTTAGCAGTGTGCTTAGTTGTTTCCAGACAATCATAAAAACAGCACAACATTGACATTTTAAATATAATAAATATTTTATTTTTTTATTTATTTTATTTTTTATTTTAATTTAATTTTTTTATTTATTTTTATTTTTATTTTAGTGGTCTAAATGAAGTTTCTTAAATTAAGTGGGAAAAAATGAAAAAAGGAAAGATCGTATTTTTAGGTCTGCAGATAAATAGCATTTTTTGTGAAAGTTTTTCATATAAGTACTTTTTATGCTATACTATAAATAGAAATTTTATAAGAATGGCTTTCACAAGCAATCTCTTTAGCAACAGATTGTCCCTATTTAACTGAACTTTTTATCCAAACATTATTCGATCACAAATACTTTTTCTGTAGTACTAAAATTACGTACCCACCAAAGAGAGTTTTTCATTCATTGTCTACTCACAGTACATTCTTCTTTTGCCTCAATGGGCGTTTGGCTATTCCATAAACACAATGAAGAGGAAAAAAAGTAAAACCAGTAAGATAGAGGCTTACGCTAAAATTTCTTTTCTAAAAATAGAAAAACCAGCTTATAGAGGCATCCTTTTTAAGCCAGTCATTCTTTAAGAGGAACATGAAGAGGTTCATGTCTTCAATTATTTTTGCCAAAGAAGAAGAGTCAAAATAGGAAAATAAAGAAAATAAGGGCTTTTATATGCTGCCTCTATCTGTGGGAGCAAGAAAGAAGAAAACAATCCACAATATTAGGGAGAACTCAGTCTAATGGCAGAGAAAAGATAAACATTGCCTAAAGAAATGTAGGAGAAAAAAAGTACTTTGACCAGAAGAGAGTAATCACTAGTGTAGCCTGGAGTAAACAAAACACTGACTTTAATCTGCAAATGAGGGGAAACAGCAATGGAACCATGGAAGGTATGAAAATAATGAGTAAGTTTAGGCAAAAATCTAGCGAATGAAAGTATAAAACACATTTTGTGGTGTATGTGGATATATTTTCCTGATGGGAAAATTCATATTTTGAATGCTGCCAAGTTATTTTAATTTATGTATCTATTTAGAACGCAACTGTCTTTAAAATTGCCAATGTATTCTTACCTGCCTTGACTTGAATGGCTAGTGCAGTGTTTCTGGTCAGAAAAAAATATATGATGGCATCAGATGGTTGGATGCACTCTGTTTATGAAGACTGTGTGTATGTTCTTTTCCTCTGAAACCACGTGAAAATTTCACCTGAAGTCTCAGGTCATTTTTTTGTTGATAGTCATCTTGAATCTCTCTTGCTCTGTTTTTCTTACAGCTACATTCCCAGCCATTGCTCAGGCCTGTGTATGGGTTTCTGTGTCTTCTCTGCATCTTTTCTGCATTTTTTTCTCACACACGCCTGTCCTCAAATCCAACAAAACATGTGCCAACCACACGTGTCTCTGTTTTTGGTTGTAACGTGTACCCATGTTCTCGTGGAGGCTGTTCTTTTGTCAGAAAGTTAAACTTCTTCTTACAGTGATTTTGAAGAGCACTTTCTATGACAAGTTGATGGAATATGTTTTATCTAACAGCAATTTTATGGATAACAGAGAGTTGATCCCATGGAAAACATAGCATGGAAAACATATTAGCAAAAGCACAGGTATACAGTTTGCAGCCTCTTTAGGAGAGTCACTGTATCATCTCTCACATGAGTACTTGCACTGGAATGCAGTCAACAGTAGAGAAAATTGGCAAACCTACAAAATGTTCAGTAATCATTCAAAACTGTAAATTAACATAAATTAAGAATGCTGTGCACACTAGTGGTCTTTCACTGTCATCAAGATTTTTAAATTACTTGTACTTTCCTATAAGCTTTAGAAAAACTGCTCATGCTTATCGTGTAATTTCTCCAGATATATACCTCTTAGGCCAGAGATTTCTATACTGTTTTTCTTTTGTAAGGTCAACTACATTTACAAAACCTGAGGAAGTTGACTATGAATTTTAAAACAATGGGAGGATAAATACAGAAACTTAAACATCAACACTAGAATTTAAATATGTCACGATCCAGAAAAAATCACATCCTTTTAATGTGATTTTTAAGTTGTGTTTTTTTGAGAATTCCATGCTAATCATTCCTAAAAGGTATATTCTTCTTTCAGTCCTTTTTTTCTTTATTACAACCAAGTTGGATCACCTAGGCAGAGGCATTTATTTCTATTTAATTGCAGCTTCTCTAGGTTAACAGCTCAGTTTTATGGACCACGTATTGTCCTTGTCAAAAGTTTAAACAAAAATTTTAAAAAGGCTTTGCCCTTCAGAATGTGCAGTATTGCAACTCTGCAGTGACAAGTTTATACTGCTTTCTGGCTCACTAATGAAGCACCCACAAATCTTCTGAAGTCCTGACAAACCAGATGTACTGATATTTATCCCTGTGGCCATACTGAGAGAAGCAAATGTCCAGCACATGTCCACTTAAAAAATGTAATAATATATATAATGGAACTTATAAGAGGAATACTCAGCATTCAGAAAATCACCAATGATGTTTATTTATCCTTACTCCTTTCCCATTCTTATCTTAAAATCAATAAATTACACTTTAGAAGTAATTTTCATTACAAATTGATGTTTACAGCCATAAGCTACAGGAGTGCAAAAGTTGCTTGCCTTTATTTCATTTCTTGCACAATGTGTGTTTTCTCTTCCTGTTCTCACTGTAACATCCTTTCATAAGGGCCACAGGATGTCTAAAATAAAAAGGGACATCTGTTGCAGGTTACAGTGTGTGTGACTTTTTAAAATGGCTTCACTTCACATGAACAAACATCTAACAATAGCCAAATTTCAATCAACTCTCTTTTGTCAGGTTTCTGGATAAAAAATCAGGTAATTAATTGCTTCAATAAAGAAATAATTGGAAATATGAATGTGATTTATCTCTAGATGGCGGACCACAGTTTCTTCTTCCCTTTCTTTTTGCTAATCAATTCCAGGAGATTGCCAGAGGTGTGTTTGTAAAATGCAATGTAAATGAAACGTGCATGGACATTGGAAATAATTTGTCTAAAAATTGTGTTCTGAAGTGTTCAAACTAATCTTGGCACAGGCTTAAAACATGCCAGTTAGCACTTTCCTAAACAATTCCTGTGCACAGTTTAGAAGTTAGTGTGAGTCAGGAACCATTCCCAATACATGCATGTGACTATCCTGTTCTGAAGAATAGAAGGGTTTAATAATACAAGCATAAAACATTATGTGGTTACCAGCCCCAATGCCAGAGAACAGTCCCAGGCATGTTTAACCTGTTCTTTTATATGTAGCTATTGAATCCTTGGCTGAGGTAGTTAACACTTCAGTATCCGAAGAACAGAAAAGTTCTGCTTTCTTCCAAAGAAGCAGTTTTTAAAGGCCTGAGCCCAAGAAGCTTTTTTAACCTACATGATATAGATAAGCATATCTGTGTCTTATGTATTCTCTTTACTGGCAAGTTCATTAAAAATGGAGTGGCAAGGCATCTGAAGCATGTTATAATATTCTCAGATTACTTTAATCCATGCAAGTATGACTTTCATCTTGTGCTGAATACAATGGTCCTTAATTTTCAGCTTCTGTCCTTTACCAGAAGATGAATGTCCACATTTACTTGCTGGCTTGTGAAGCTCTGTATTGATTTAGCTTTACATCTTAAAAAGTGGAGAGAAAAAAAAAGCCTGAATGTTTTTATATTTATCTCTTAAAATTATCCACAGTGGCTCTCAACAGCCCCCTTATGTGAAATTGCACAGAATTTCTTATGTAGCTAACATGCAATACTGGAATGATACCCTCTTCCTTTCTGAAATTCAGCAATGGTGAATCCACAGGAAAGAGCCTAAGGAGCATCTTTGGCCAGATTTCAGATTGCTTGCTATGACAGTATGTAACTGATCATTTATCTTCCCTACAAAATTAAGGGATTTAACTTGCTAGGTCTGTTCTTATGGCCCTAACGTAACAATACCGGGACAGTCTACTTGTCCAGCAGTCTATCACTATATTTTATTTATGTTTTATAGTCTGAATTATGTGTTTTACATTAACTTTATTCAGAATCCTTAGTGCCTTGCATAATCAAGAGCTTACTTCAACATTCAAGTGAAAGTACAAAAGTTTTGTCTTCTGTCTTTTGTTCCCCATGGAAACAATTATACATTTTAATAGATATACCTGCCATAAAATTCATATCCTATACAAATAGAAGCACATTCTTAACACGGTAGAGATAATGCAAGTTTGTCATTTAGAAAAAATGAGAAAGTATTATTTAATTTCATATTAAACTTTTTTTAGTAAATTAAGCTAAATAATTAGAAGAAGGAAAAAAATTACCTCCACCTGGCTTATCAGGAAAACCCCATAAATCAGTAGTCCCCATGAAGTTGTAAGCTTACAGCAAGTCACCGTACAAATATTTTACTTCTCAGTCTCCCAGCTTCCTTGGCTTATTATTTAACCTGTTCCACTGGAGGCCTCATGTATAGGTTGCTTACTTTGCACAATGAATATTTTCCAGTTAATCAATTACATGGTGCTATTATTTGCTCCTGTGAACTAAAGTCAATGCAAAGAACATAACTTTATATTAATTGTCATACAGAGTACATTATTACATTCTTCCTGTGCACTGTTGTGGTCCAGCCTTAACACCAGATTCTAAATAATTTGAATACTTAAATTTAGGATGATGGCTAATGATTGCATTACTGTATTACCTTCAGATAACAAGCTCCCACTTTTTATAGGAAAGTTCTTTTTAATTATTGAGAAAATATGAAAATTATACAATCTTAATTTTAAAATTATTTTACTGACATGTCATTTATTTCAAAAATCTATCTGGAAATACATACTACCTGTAAATTACTAAAATGTAAAGATAACCATGTTTGAGTATCCCATTAACAACTTAAAATGACAGGTACCTGAGTGTTATAATGGCCCTTAAAGAAATATAAATGGAAAAGCACAATACATTTTACAGAAAAAAAAATTTCAAATTACAACAATAACATCTAAGAAAACAATCACATCTAAGTAAAAGTTGTATTTTTACTCCAGTATTACATGCTGTCCATAATTTATGAAGCTGAATAACAACATGTAGCAGTCAGGGAAGTTTAACATCAGAATGAAGAGAGCAAAGAGGTCTCTTCTCTAATTTCAACAAATATTATCTTTGCATCTGGAAAGCTTATCTCAGTATGCAGTTGTAAACAGCAGCAAGAGGCATACCTACAGCTTTCCATATATTTTGTGAAAATTGCTTGAGAAATATGTTTTAAAAACAGTTTTTAATTTCTGCCTTTTGAATTAGAATACTCTTTGAAGAACAAGAAGCCAGTTTCAGAATAACAGACTGTGTAAACGGCTTAAATTTATGGGAGCACAGTCATTGGTTTGGGGCAAAAGGCACATTCTCCCTTGACATCAAAAGGAGCAGGATTAGGTTCTAAAGCTTTACCCTGGAACTTGCAGTTCATTTTCTGGACTATATAGATGTGGATTTGTCAGGGGAATTCAGGGAGCTCTGCCCTCCTCCACACTGCGACCAGCTTTGTTCAGGCAGCGTGTGCTCCTCAGTGTGCCACAGTCAGGGCTGCATGACTGCATAGCTCCTCCCATATAGATTAGGGCTATCCCCACCCCATGACTAAGGCCTGGAACAGAAATAAGGTTTTTAAAGGATCTTGCAAGAGTTTTCAGGTAATCAGAAATACTTGATTTATCACTTTTTCTGGCCATTTCAGGCATAATGAGATGAACCCTGTGCATACTGAAGTATTTTTAGGAACATAGTGAGCCTCCATTCTGCAATAAATTGCTGTGAGTGGGCTTTTGAAGAGAAATAAAAGGAGCCACTTGTGTAAATGCAGTCAAAGAATTTGATCTTTCATTTTAAAAGGTAGATTAGAGTAATATCTAATGGAATAAAAAATATTTAATTTTCTTTAAGGAAAAAACAATCCTGATTTGCCCATATGTGTCACACGTGACCTTCTAAAAGAACTAATGGCTTGAATTAGTTGTTTTCATGTGTAGATAATACAACACAGTACTCAGATAAAATAGCCATTTCTACAAATTCTTTTAGTTGAACAGTATTATGAAGCATAAAATGGTCCAGTGACACTCTCACTGAAACTGTAGTCAAATAGGTGTCGTCTCTTAGTTACCATAATGTTTGTACTGTCTAAATCATGTTTGGCATTTGAAAATTAAAATTTTAGTATTTATATTTTATTTACATATTAATTTACCAATTGAGAAAAAATAATTATATAAATAAATTACTAAAATCACAGAAAGACTCCATCAACATGAATGGGTAACAATCAGTTAGAAGTAGATTGAAGTAGTATTCCTGGGCTAACTTTTTAATTTTAGAATTAAATTTTCCTGAGAATTCATAGATATATAAATACAAACATAAAGGGGTATGTGAACTCCAGATAGGTAGTTCATTAAATTTAATTTGTTACCAAGAGAAGGTAAATAGTTTCCCCCTTGAGTTACAGAGTTGCAACATATTAAATTAAGTGCAAAGACCTAAGAACACACACACTTCATTTGCAAACCAACTATTTCCCTTTATTTCACATGGATAACTTCAAGTTGTAAATGCATAAACGATTATAAGATTGGAGCCTTTTATATTAACAGGAACAAAGGTATGGAATAGATTTTTTTCAGAGCTCAGTTTACTCTATCTCCATTAATATGAGCCAGTAGATATTAGTATTTCTGGTACTTAATTACTATATTCTCTAGTGCCATATTCATTTATGTACTCTCAAACAAAAACACATATGCTTGTAAAACGAACTTTGATTCATCCAAAATTAAGAATTTAGTAGCAGTTTAAGCTTGAGAGGCATTTAAAATCTGTACTAAAGACAGAGCGCTATTCTGAAAATCCTAAGCGTTGGAAAGATTCAAGTGCATTGGTGTAAGATATTATCCCTTTGTGCGAATAACATCCATCCAGCGCTGAAAGGGTGTGTTTATATGTCACAGGGTATTAACAGCTGTGTCCAGCTGAATCCTGAAGTCGACAGACAAGCAATGCTTCCTCTAGAAATGAAGGGATTTTTGTCCAAGTACTGAGCAGCAAAACGACATTAAGTGAGTACTAAAAGATATAGTTAATTAATCGGATATAAATGCTCCTTCATTTTTATCCTGTGCTATCATTATTCAGTTTTACCTGTACAGCGGAACACCATAAAGTCTTTCATATTAGGACATTCTCTTTCTGCAAACACTCCTTCACAACACACAATTAAAATATTTCCCGTAAATCTGGTGGCGGTGGAGCATCAGCTTCCAGCGAAGGACATTTCACCTGAACATCAATATTGTCCCCGTCCAAAAAGGTTGTTTTTGAAAGCCACTCCCGTTCGGTATGTCCACCTGGAAATCGCTCGCCCCGGCAACGCTTTCAGCCGCGGGTGTTTCGGTTCCTGCGGCGCGGCCTCTCACATCCACAAAGACAGGCATGAGCGGCAATAGTAACTCGGACGAGTGTCCCACCCGCTGGGGCTGCCGCCTTTGAGGATTCATTTTAAGGCGCCTTTCCAGGTCTGCCTCCTGCGAGCGGCATTTTGCAGTCCTCCTCCTCCTCCTCCCCACCATCCTTAGGCAAGACAAAAAATAATCACCAAAACGTGTGGGTTTTTTCCGACGGTCCTTTCTTCACAAATCCTCTCAGGGCAGGCTTAAGCTTAAACTTCGGTCTCGTTCCGCGCAGCAGGAGGGGGGGGGGGGGGGGTGGAAGTAAAGAAAAGAAAAAAAGGGAAAGAGAAACTCGTGCGGCAGCCGGAGGGGTGGGGAGGGGGAGAAGAGCCACGCAGCGGAGGCTCCGCCGGGCGAGGCGAGGGAGCCACTCCAGCTGCGGCGGCGGAAGCGGCGCTGGTGGAGCGAGGGAGCGATCGGGCAAGGAGGAGGCAGCGGAGGGAAGGGAAGGGAAGGGAAGGGGGAGGCTGCTGGTGTTTGGCGCCGGTGGAGGGAGTCATTCCTGCCGCTGCACTTCCGGTCGGCATTTTGTTCTGAGAGGGAGCGAGAGAGACACACACAGGTTCCTTCCCCTCCTCCTCCTCGCCCTCCTCTCCCCCTGCCCCCCCGCTGGGTACCGACTCACCGTGCCCAGGCCGCCCCTCCCCGCCCTCCTGCGCTCGCACTCTCGGAGGGAGCGGCGGCGGCGGCGGCCCCTTGGCAGCGCTGCCCCCCGGCCACCCCCCGCTCCCCCCCGCCCGGAGCGCGGCTCGGAACCGGTTCGGCGCGGCCCGGCCCGTGTTGATGTTGTGAAGGAGGCTCGGGGGGAAGGGATTTGCCTCGGCCGCACACCCCCCGGCTCTACATGTTCGCTGCACTGAGGAGGAGACGGAAGAGGAGCCAGCCCCCCTCCCGGCCCGGATTATTGTTGTTATATTATCTCCCCTCCTCCTCTTGCTCCGCGGCGGCGGCGGCGGCCCAGCGGCGGCGGCGGCTCCTCTGAGGAGGGAGGGGGGCGGATTTCTCTCCCCCTCACTCGGATTCTCGTTGGATTCAGACGCCGATTTGCTCAGGTAATCCCCCCTCCTTGTCTCCCCTTCCCCTCCCTGCCCTCTCCAGCAGCGGGCCGGGCCTCCCAGCCCAGCGGCCCAGCACTGCCGGGAGCAGAGGGGATTAGCTGTTACCCGGGGTACAGGGGAGTAAGTGGCAACTGGAGGTGTTTATTTCGCAGCCCCCCTTCCTGCTCGCTCGGGTCTGGCGGAGGAGGTTGGTTCCTGCCGGGCTGCCGGGAGGCCCAGGCCCGGCGGAGGGCGCAGGCCCGCCGGCCAGCGCCTTTACTCCAGCTCGGGGATTAGAAAGGCGAAGCGGCTGCTCAGTGACAGGCCTCAACCCGAGAAGAGCAGGAGGAGGAGGAGGAGGAAACAATACAATTAGTCGCAAATGTGCACTGATGCTTTGCCATATTTACAACTTCACTGAGGGCAAGAAAGGAAGGTCCCAGCGCAGATAGCCCTCTGAAGTGGGCCAGGACTAAGTGGAGGAATAGGGGAAGAGAGACAATGTATATACCCTGGAACAAAAATATCACCTCTCTTCACTGTTACCTTCTCCTTCTAACCAACTGCATTCTGAACATTCAAAAGTTTGAATGCTTTTGATTTTATAAAGTGCAGATGTTCAATCTCTAAATAATATTATTGATTAGTGTGTTAATAACTTAGTATATTTATAGCATAAAATAGTGCTTCAGGATGATTGACACAACACGGACACCTGCAGACCCAGGAAATACAGATAGACAGGCATATTGTATCAGGTACTCCACACAATCTCAGTGTCTGTGTGCTGTATACATTACAGGAATATGTATTAAATTTAGAAGGAATACTAGCAAACAGAAAACAGGCAAGGGATCGTGTGTAAAGTGCTGCGTTTATGACATTTAAGGGACCAAGGTGAAGATGGGATCTTACCCGAAGGACTGGAGAATCAAACGTAAATTTAATTAAGTGAAAAGTGAGGAATGCTTAAAAAGTATCATCCTTTCTTATCAGGCCATATCACTTTGAGACCCCAAGGTTGTTATTGGCTGTTTGTGTCCATGATGTTTGAATATGTAATTAGGTGTCATTTTAATAGGTCAAATGTGTTTCGAAAATGACTGTTGATGAGTGTCAGGTCTTTATAAATAGATGGTAGCTGATTTACAGTAAAGTATATCTTGGACCTGGAAGTGGTTGAGTTGTGAGTGTTACTGAAAATTGAGGTAGATTTAAAACAAACACCCTGTGAACCAATAAAAATACTCCTGCAGAAATTACATAATTGCAGGAAATTTTAAGATACAAAGTTTTCATCTTTCACTTAGAAAGGAATTTTGTAAATGGCAAACAAGTATCAACATTACATCATTTGCCCATTTTTCAGCAGGTTTTTTAGTTGTTCAGGTAGATTTGTTGTAGTAATACATGGTTACCGTATCTAATTGAGTAACTTTCTGGTGCATTGTGTTAAGAGTTTTATAAATAAAACTGTGCTATCGTGCCTCCCGTGTGTCCTGATACATGTTTAAAAGGGTCAAGTTAATAAAGCTGTCACGTAGAAGGCGTGTTTTTAATGCTGTAAATCCGTGTAGTAGTCAGTAGCGTGTCCGTGATTTGTATTGGTCAGGGAGCAGTTTGAATTTTAAAAAGCCAGAAGATCCTGCTGAGCCCCAATCCTGGCCTCCCTTCCTCCCACTAATCTCCCATTCCTGTCTTTGTGCTGCCTGGTCCTGTTAGACACTGTTTGCAACAGGGCCTCAGGCCTACGTGCGTGGAGAGGAACCATTTACACTTCGAAAAAGCAGCTTTTTATTTTTAAACTTTGTGAATTGCAGAGGGAGCCACTAGTAGTCTCTAACTGTCCCCACCTCAGTGTGTAACAGCGGAATTGCTGTTTTCTTGTGGCCTGTAGCGTGCATGAAGGCTGAGTGTAACTCAGCTTTACAGGGAAGAAAGGACTGTGCAGAAGTAGTTGTAGTTCTTGGGTAGTTTTCATCATCAGGAAGCGACATCAGCTCTAGCATTTCTTTCGTCTCTGTTTCAGGCAGCTCCCGTTCTAACAAAAATGGGTTTATTAAGCTAACAGTAGTGAACTTTCCTGACTTATTTTTTCATTTGGGGAGGTTTGCTTTAAATATATCCAGATATGAGCAGGAAATGAGCTACTGTAGTTACATAGTTCCTGTCAAGTTTATCTTGCCTGGGTTGTGTGGTTGTGTTTACAGCACCCTTTTTTTTTTTTTTTTTTAATCAGAACACATACAGTTTTCTGGAATGAAAAATAGGTGTATTTATAAGGGGAAATGTAAAATGTTGTCTATTTTTATTTATAATCAGTTTTTTTTTTTTCTTGTGAACTGTATGTGGTTAATCCTGAATTAATTGCTTTATCATAATATATGTATTTTTATAGAAATATTTAATGTTGAAATATTTATAAGAGGACTTATTTGTCTTTTAGATTGTGTTTTTTAGCACATTTAAGAGAGTGTGTGCACGTGTGTGTGTGTGTTGAAGCAGGCCTGTGGCGCTTTCATACTACTTTTCCCTTGATGTTAGGAGTTTGTACTGGTCCATTGTTTATCACAACAGCTAGCTGCTTAAAGGAGATGTAGTTACTTTGTTGATGTTCTAGAAATACAAAATTAATTATTCTCAAGATGTTAGTTGTAACAATTATTTTAACAAAAAGAGGAAAATGCTTCTTGCTACCTTTTATTTTGTACTTTTGGCTACTTTGTATATTTTGAATTTGTTTCCTGTGTACAGGTTTGGTTATTTTTTCCCCTCTTCACTTCTTAAATATTTTACCTGAAGTTGTCTCAAAAAAATATTTCCCTGAAGTCTATTGGTGCCAATAAAAGATAATTCTTTAATTGTTAAAAACAAAGAAGGAAGAACAGGAATACCATTAAAATTTTTTTTATTTTTTTTTTTTTTCATTTGAAATGTTTAAATTTTGATTTAGGAGCAACAGAATAGGATCAGAGCAACAGAACAGTAACTAAAGAGAAAAAAAATACTTCTATCCTGAATATCTAGACCTAAGAAAGAAATCAAGTTTTCAAATTCTCAAATTTATGATTTCTAGAAATTATTTTAGAAGTGTGTATATTATTCATGAATGTACATGAATACACTTGGACAACAATTATGGGCGTATTTAACTGGAAAAATATGAGTGTGATAGCTTTAGAATCTGGTGTCTGGTAGGTACCAGGTGGATCATCCAGCATTAAGCTATTCAGTGTCGGAAAACAGCTCACTAGAAATATTTAACATTTGAAAGAATGGCCATTTCAGTGTCATAACACTTGTTTTTGATCTTGTTTTTCATATGCCTTTATTAGAAGTAGTACAGGTTAGGTTAGCTTCTGATTTTGACCCATCAGCAGTAACGAATACTCTGTGGCACAGAGATACCTACAAGAAAATGCTTGAAACTGGTGATACCTGTGTATTCTTGCTAATAACTGTACAATAATTCTAATCATAAAAAAGGAAGTACTTTTGAAATTATAGTTGTTAAAGGCTTGTATTCTAAAAATCTTCAATATGATTAGTCTGTATTTGTGTTTTTATTTTTTTTTGTATTACAAACATACTTCTTAATAGCTGATTCTGACCCCCAAAGTAAGTGTGAGAAAAGTGCTTTGTATTGACATCTGTGACAGCCTAGAAGTGAGGAAATTGTGTTTGAGGATATTATGCAGGACTTGTGATTTGTGTCTCACTTCCTGTCCCTACTGTTAACTATGGAACATCTCACTGGCGAAAGGGAGGGGAGAAAGGATTTTGGCCCAACTGTTTGTGGAAACTGAAAGGGATTCCAGTCAGATTGAACATGGTTGTTGATACTGTATTTGAAGGTGACTACCTGGTTTACACAAATCGCTTAAAAAAATTATAAACATCCAAGACCAGTTTTCATGTTAAAGTCAGAAAAAAATTATAGAAAAAGTTAATTTTTATGGCCTCTAGAGTTTTCATAAGTTGGTCTTAATTGGTTTTCCAATCAGAGATCTCTAAATCCTTTATGTAAGTAGATAATTTAATTATTTGGTTTGTTGCTGTGGTTTGACTTGAATCATTTGGGGTTTGGTAGCAGTGTGTGTGTGTAGAATGCAATGCATTTTAGAGGAGCAGTGTCAGAAAGCACTAGGCCGCAAAGTGAGGGAGTCAGACAAGGAAACAGCAGACAAGGAGCTGGGCCTTTAACTGCACCATTGTGTTCAACCCTCCCTCACAGCCCCAGCTCAATGCCTCATACAGTGTCTGGGAAATGCCAGCTGACTGGGATACTGTTATAACATGTATGTTTGTAATTCATTGTGCAGCCTGCTGCCCTATTACATGGTGTACATATACAGTCCTTTCATGAAGGCTGAAGTGTTTTCATATTTTAATTTCTAGAGTTATCCCAATATAAAGCACTTCACAGACATTAGAGAGCTTTATTACTGCACATCTGTAAAATATTATTTCCATTTTGTAGATGAAAAGCTGAAACTGAATCAAATTAGTGAGTTTTAAGAACTTATAAATCTGTGTGTTCTGACTTGCTTTATTTTTCAGCTTTTTAGAGTTACTTTACAGCACTTAGGAAGTTCATAACACTGTTTTTCTTGACTTTATTTGTGGTTGTGTGAATGCTACAATCAACATATTAGACTCATTGTTTCTCCTTCTGAATCCCTTAGAAGTATAGGATGGGTTTTTGCTGATGGCCTTAAACATCTATTAAATTTCAACTGTCTTGATCATGCCAACAGCTGGAAAAGAATAGATTTCCTGTTCTGGAAACCTAAAAAAAAAGATCTTCCATATTGTGAAGAACCCAAAATCTCTTAAACTTTGTCAGGGAGAACAGAGACAACAACTAGATTATAACCCAAATCCAACAAATGATTAAGTGTGTTGGCTACAGTATTGCACACAGAAATTCAAAATCTTACTGTTACTATCCAGGATTACTCATTCCTGCTGGAAGTTGTCCTGAGCCTTGTTTTCTGGCTCTTGGGGATAAAACTCCCTCTTAACCTCGTAATTGTTGCAGCTGATGTAAACTGCTTGAACGCAAACCTCTGCACCTAGTGGTCAGATCACTTCACTGCCGTGTCAGTGTGTTGTCCGGCTCCTCCGAGCCTCTGTTAGGAAAGCAAGACTGTTCTGAGGTGTAGCTACTGCATTCCCAGCCAGAGAGTTGATTTGGGGATGCAGGAAATCCAGGCCCAAATGTCTAATCTGTGTAGGGCAGAGAAGTTCTTGAACGTTTTTCTCCACTTATGGCTTCTTGTGTCATGTGGTCAAGGCATGGCTCAGAGACCGTGAGTATATTATGGAACAAGTAGAATAAATAGCACTTAGTCTTACTAACTTTTTTTTCCTTTCTGTCTTTACTTGTGATGAAGGTTTTCTGTGAAAGTAAGTTTGTGGAGCTTTTTTTAGGTTTTTGTTTTGTTTTGGTTTTTGTTTTTTTGTTTTTTTGTTTTTTTTAAGATGAGTTAATTTTTGAATGTCAGTTTTTAGCAAAATATCTCTTGAATATGAAATGTTTTAACCAACTAGATTTATTAGTTATGTTTTATTCAAATTCCTTGGGAGGAAAGTGATCTGTGCTGGAGAAGGCACCTCCTTTTACGTTGTAACTCTACTTTGTTTCACCACATATATGTCATGTGCTGTATATGAGGGAGTGTTCCTGTGAATAACAAGAAGTGGTATATGCTTGTTTAATGAATGACTATCACAGTGTACAAAGGACTAAATTGTAGGTATAAGCAACCCTAATTCTGACATTTCTTAATACTTTAATGCTTGTTTTTATAGTACTAACCTTTTCTGTCTCTCTTTTTTTTTTTTTTGTTTGTTTGTTTTGTTAATACAATGTAATTTTTCAAGCTCCTTGAATGCAAACATAGTGCAATCCCTGTCTCTCATGTTTGAGCTAAGTCTTTCCTCTGTGTTGACCGGGTACTCAGAAAGGATAATGCTGCAAATACTTTGTGCCTGAAATTTTGTTTTCAAGTCTTAGCTCTTAATAGAAACTGTCACCCTTTCTTGCGTGTTATTTTCTATTCAGATGTGTTGCTTTATCTGTTTCTTCAGATATACTTGCTCTAGATATTTAGGATAGGAGGGAAAATTTAGAGGGCTCTCCTCAGATGCTATGTACAGCAGCCACCTTAACAACTGTGGAAAAATAATTTGGAACCTGCTTTTTGTAGTCTAAAAGCTGGGGAAACTTTGATAAGACTCTAATGAGGCTGTGCTGAGAACTTATGGGGAGTGCTTTGTGGAGATCTAAAGCCTTCAATTTTTTTCTTAACTTTATTGTTTTGTTTTGTTTTTCTGAAGGGAAAATTAAAAATCTGCTTAATGATTTGTTTGCTAAATTTCTATTAAAACTAAAGAGATGTGATAGCTTTTCCCCCTTTTTTCTTTTTTTCTTTTTTTTTTTTTTTTTTAATAATGGAAAATGAATTTTCCTTTGCTAGCATGGTCAGTAATGATTGGTTCTTCCTGGCAGCTTCCTTTAAAAACTAATGTTGAGGCATAACCTGTAACATAGCAAAACTTCAGTGTACCCTGTTAACACTTCCCAGAAATTGAGACATTGCTTAACAGAGTTACTAGCAGACTTTAACAATGTATGTTTCTCCCTGCATCTAGGTAGGAGTGGTAGTGTTCTCCTTGCAGTTTGCTGACACTTACTGTTTGAAGGCAATGATTTTACTTCTGACTTTGCTACACTTCAGTCATTTAGGCCAAAATCTTACATGTTGTGTGAGTGCCCTTTATGACTTATTCTCTGAATAACATTTAAAGCAAACATAGTTCGCTGGCTCCTAAGGGTCATAATAGAGAAAAAAAAGTTTAAAAATTATGTCTGAACTTTTATTCAAGCAGTTGGAGCACCACTGTTTTAGGGAAACAGAATTTAACATTTGAGTGTGAGGTGACTTCTTGTGTTAGGGATGTGCATTTTGTTGCCATTTGAAAAGCTGTCCGAAAATTGGGAAGTCATTAGTGTATAAAAAATTAGCTGACTTCTCTGATTATAGGCATTACTGTTGAAAAAATTTTGCATGCATACCAGAGCTTTTCTACAAAGTTCTAAGCAGTGAAGGTGTGGTACAGAGTGTTAGTTTTCTGGTGTCCATTCCCTGCCTATCCACAGTACTGAGTGTGTAAAAGACAAGACCTGAGGTTGCAGGGGGCTGGAAGGGTGGACACATGGGGAAGGATAGTGGTGGACTGGAACCAGATTTACGTAGATGGGGAGGAAATGGGAGTTTGAAGGGTAGGAATGGGGTGAAAGTAGGAGGTTGAAGTTCCTAAGGAGTAGGGCCACAAAGATGATCGAAGGGCTGGAACACATCTCCTGTGAGCACAGACTGGAGGGTTGAGATCGTTCAGCCTGGAGAAGAGAAGGCCCTGGGGAAACGTTATAGCGCCTACCAAGTACTTAAAGGAGGCATTTCAGAAAAGCTGGAGAGGGGCCTTTACAAGGGCATGTAGCATTAGGACAGGGGGAATGGCTTTAAACTGACAGAGGGCAGGTTTTCATTAGATCTTAGGAAGAAATTTCTTACTGTTAGTAGAGTGGTGAGCGGCTGAACAGGTTGCCCAGAGAAGTTGTAGCTGCCCCATGTATAGAAGTGTTCAAGGCTGGATTGGATGGGGCTAGTGGAAGGTTTCCCTGCCCATGGCAGGGAATATGATCTTTAAAGTTCCTTCCAACCCAAATCCATTCTGTGATTCTATGAAATAATGACTGAACTGTGGGGACTGGATAAAGGAGCTGGTGGGACACATACAAATGTCCTTAAGAAAGATAAAGGAAAAGCTGTAAAACAGCCTTATCAAGAAGCCAAGACAGAAGGGCACTCTGGATTTGCGGGTACAGTCAAGGAGAGTAGTTTGGGGATGAGAACGGATGGGAAGTATGTTCTGAGAGAGGCCGGAGAGGGGAAGGAGAAGAAATTGCCTGAGAAGCCAAAACAAGGCTTGAAGTACAAAACAAGGATTGGCTGGGCAAAGAAGCATTATTTCACACAGAGGAATTCATTGTTTGAATTGTCTTTTTTTTTTCTTAACTGAGGAAATTACATATAAAAAAAAAAACAACTCAGAAATATGGAGTACTTCTTGTAAGAGCAAATGATGGGGGATTCTGTAGTTCAGATTACCTGTGTAGTTTACATTTATCGTCTTTGTGAGTGCATTGTGGTACTCTAAGTCAGTCATCACTTTTTTTTCTGACAACAGGATGTCTGTTTCACTGACTGTGTAGAATGAATTGAATTGTATTTCATTAATTTCCTTTTTTTTTTTTTTAATACAACAGGTTATATGAATGTCTCTTAGGATTTACCTTAGATATTGTTGATTCTGCCTTGAGGAAAGGGATAAACTCTTGAGGTTGCTTTCAGTCCTGTCTTTTATGATCAAGCATTTTGATTTCTCTTTGGTGTTCAGTATGTAGCATTTTGCCTGAATTGGTTCACATCATTAAGTTCTAAGATAGAAGTCTTAATTTCCTCATAGGCTTTTCTGTGGTCTGTACTGGAATATTGTAATGTTCCACAAATAGTTTTTTAACTGGTTTTGAGGGTGCTATGTAATCATGCAAGTTGAGAACCGAGATGCAGAAGTTGGCCTTTATTAAGTTTGAAAGTCTAACTGGAACAACTGCAGGACCTTACCTTTAAACTAACTTGATTTTTTTTTGCATCATAATATGTATGATAATAATAGAACAGATTCTGTTAATTTTGGTTACAAATATGACTAATCAGCACTTCTTCAAATTAGGCTTCAGAGCCTGTAGGAAAAAGGGAACACAGAAATATTTACCATTGTTAATAAAAATAGAATGAGGTTCCCAAGAGTGGCATTTTTCTGTTTCCTGTGATCTGATCTGAAGCTTCTTTCCCTTCATATTCTCTTAGTTTTTAGTTGGCATTGAAGTGTCGTGTATGCAACAGACCTTACAGCCTCATGAATAGCCTCTGATTAATTTCCAGAGCAGATCCCTCCTGTAAACTGGAGGAAGATTGGACCTGGGGGTGGCAGGGGAATATTTTGCAATTACATAATCCAAGGACTGTGTCAGAACTCTTGAAGGCAAGGGGCATTTATTAACTTTTGATTGATTTTGAAAGACTTTCAGTCTGGGGATGTGAGATTTCCTGGCAGAAGTCTGGAAAGCTTTCAGTTGATGCTCAGAAAAATTAGTGTTTTAGTATTTGTTGATGTCAACTTTTCATTGCTGGGTGTTCTGTTTCAGAGGGTTTTTTAAAGTCAGATTTGTAACTTTTTAATTAAAAGAATTTTAACATACAGATATGCATTTAGTGTGATAAATTTTTAAGCATTGCCTTGTAAAATAGCTGTTACAGTGCAGTAAGTAAAATTTTCAATCCTAATTTCTATGTAAAAGAAGTGAATTGGAGTGAGATCAATAAGGGACTTTGTTGTGATACTGTTGAAAAGGTCAGCACTTGAATGTCACTCAAAATTTTGAGCATGCAAAATGGAACTCGCATCTCCTTTGGTGCTCAGTAAGGAATCCATGTTGGTTAGTCAGTAGAAAACATTGGCAAGATTTTTACATCTTGGAAGGCAGTCTAAATCACTTTATGTGATAATCATATTCTCTCCTTCAGGCTTTTTCCTCGTTCTAATTAATTTTCTTTGCACTGTGGCGTAGCACTCCTTCAACAAGAGGATAAGAGAATGCTCACTACCCGATAAAGTCTTAGCACCAGTTGAAGACTCTAGTGGATAGTGACAAATGCATCTTGAATGTCCTGCTACTGAGGAGCATTTCAGAATCTCTGTTTGATACCCCTAGCCAGGGTTCTTCCTCTGTCCTGCTGAGATTTTGAGTAAAATGTTGGAGGCAGTGGCTAATGCGCAATGCAGAGTAGTCGGTTTTGTATATTAGGTGTATTCAAAGCATGTATGTGACTGGACTTTCCTACTCTGAAGATCTTGCCTAGGCTTACGTGTAAAACAGGTGTTGAGCTGCTTAGATCTGCAAAAATAATAGCAGGTCTGACATATACTGAAGCAAACTTGTAGGTGAACTTTCCCAGTGATAATTTAGGTGACTAATGACTTAGAGAGTTGTAGGAACACACTGTGCACTCTACGGTCACTATTATAAAAGATTATTTAGAGTTATGACTCTGCCTGTTTACTCACTGGAGTAATTCTCTCTGGCATTCTATCAAGCATGATGTAAAATTTAGTGCATGATGTAAAATTTTATTATTTGCAAAAATAGATAATTTATTTTTACCATGGAAAATGTAATTAAAGTATTTGAGGAATTGCAATAAAAATGATGTGGTTTAAAGGCTGGTTTGTCTGTACTTTGCTAAATATCGTTACTTAAGCCATCTTACTACTGGAAAGTAAACACTCTCACACTATAACCTTAGCCTGCAACCTGGGGAAAGAATAATGAAAGGTACTTATTTCATTTAATGGCATGCTGAATGATTGTATTGAATTAGTAGACTTTGGAAGAGGAATTCTCTCTTTTCCTGTGAATGTTTGTGTTTATTCCTGATGAATCTTTTTTTCTAGGCTCCAGATAGACACATGATGTCATGAAATTAAGCAAATTTTTAATCACATCTTGATAAACAATTAGTTAATGAAGTCTTATAAAACTCTTTGTAGATGGATTTCTGAGAATTCAACATGACTTGTTAAGTCCTGATAATTTGAAGTTATTGCATGCTCAATTACAGTGAATGTTCTATTGTGTATATGTAGCCCGTGGCAATTGCAAACAACTTGGGTTAATTTAACCCTGTTTCATTGCTGGCTAAGGAAGGTTGGATTAATTTGCATTTTTCATGGGCCTTAGGTACAGTTATTGAAAGTCAGCTGATGCACAGTTAACTAGAGAGTCTAATCAACTTGCCCAAGAGTGGCTGATACTCCATGTAACCTTGTGGAAATTTTGGGAGGGAATAGTATTTGTCCGAAACAACACCATTTAGGGTCTCCTTCCTGCACCTAATTGTTGATACAGGTGTAAATTTGAACAAGTGTTTTGGGAAGGACAGTAAAAATGGGTGAAATCCTCATTGTAACACACACTAATTTTGACATCCTGATAGAAGATATCATAAAGCCTGTTATAGATAAAGCAGATAACTATTTTAAACAAGAACAGAAAAATCTTGTCAGTTTTATGATGATACTTACATACTTATGCTATTTTGTAATGAAAAACAAACAAAAATTAGAAAATAGACATACTTTAGTTTTAAAGGTGACCCTATGGAAATAACATCAAATAGCATTCATAATTACCAAAAACATTAAACTTGCTGTACATAACACAGAGGTTATATTAGCAAAATGACATCCACCTTGATAGAAAGAATTCCATTTAGTTTCATGTATATGATTATAATGAAGAAATATTCTGTAAATCAAGTTATATGAAGGTCCGTTAATGGAATTGTGTGTCAAATATTGCTTTAAAGTTATACTTCTGCAAGTGGATTACTTTCAGTGGGTTTACAATATATGATTACTTGAAATTGACCAATATCAACGTATTTGCTTCCTGAAATAAGAAATAACAAGGGCTTTAATAGCTGAGTTCCTAAGTCTTAGGGTATTCAAATACAGTAAAATATTTATTTAAGGAACTCAGTGATTACAGTAGTAAATACTCTTGGTGCACGCAAGATGAAAAACCTGGAGTTTTTTCTTTAAATAATGTATTATCATTTTTAGGTTAGATTTACCCCATTAAGACCAACAATAGCTTTATAATCCTGTCACAGTTAGTTAGTTTTGTTCTGTGGTTAATTTGTGTTTTGTCATAATCATTGTTAAGCATTTCATAAATCTTGGTAAGTTAGAGGTGTTCCTATTTTGGAGGAATGGGGTGGGGACGGGTTATGGTCTGGAGCGCTAATTGTTAAGGTGTAGTGGTGGGCTTGCACTTGTGATTTCTTTGCAGTAACTCTCTGAACTCTGAACACAGTTTAATAAATTCAGCACTCATTTAGCTTACTAACACACTCATCAGTGGTGTGTTAATTAGCTTCAGATAACTTAGAAGTTGGTTTTTTTTAAACATCTTTGTAAAATGCTTATATATTTGGTTGGTTAATAACTCAGATAGTTGTCCACCAAAACGCACAGATTTGTGTTTGAGAATTTGCCTTAAAATCTTTTAGAAATCAGGAATACCTACTTGACAGTCAGTGTCTTAGAAGAGGATGTTTGTTTTGAGTAAATAGTAGGAATAATTAGCAGTGGGGGGAGCTCGAGTTCCTTGTAATATGAACCTGGAAAACACAAATGTAGGTGAATATTGGATTATGTGAGATAGCAGTTTGGTACTATACAGAATATTACTGTCGGTATAAATTTGCATCTTAGACACAAATATTATCATGTGTGCCAGAACGTGCAGACAGTAATGTCAAACATGTGGCCTGGGAAGGCCACTTGTGGTTCTGCAGGCTCTAATTTATGGTCTCCCGTGGCAACTGTTAAAAGTATTATGAATACTGAAAAAAGTATTATGAATTGAGAAGTATCACAGAATGATGTCCCGTGAGTTTAATGTGAAGAGTTTATTTTTTTGTGGAGGTGAACAACCTGTTGACACAGGAATAGATCTTCTCCTTGCTGCTAAGCTGCCCTCCTCTTAGTTTTATGTGTTATCCCAGAGATTGGTCAGTTAGCGATTACACTACAGGGAAACAGGACAGAAACTGAGGAGTTTGACAGCCTGGACAAATAGCTACCAAAGAATAGTGTGCCCGCCTGTATAGGTGCCTCAGCATCCAACTGAAAAATGAAAGACTGATATTAGCTACTCCTTATTCCTATTTTAGTGTGTGTATTTCAGTTTTTGTGCAAGTCTAAGGTAGTTGAGGCCTGAAGCATTTCAGCTGCTTCTGGTTTCTGTTCAAATGGCATATAAGTAAAACTAGAAGGGTATCATGCTTCATTTTTGGTGCTCCTGTGTTGTCAGAATATTCCCAGAAAGATGTTTGGCTTCTGTGGCTCCTTTGTGCTACAGTAACTTTCAGTTTGGAAAATAAAGCAAATGACTTTTGTTTCTTCTGCACTAGCAAAGCTGCAGAGAACTGAGAATAATCTCCAAAATGAGCTTGAGACTTGTGAAATAATGTTAATGTTTCACAATAGAAAGACTGAGCTACCTCTCTAAAAGGTAGGTGTTGTCACCTGCATCTCAGGAAGAACTGCAAAAATCAGCTTTAGTTTTCCCTCAAAGATACTGCCCTACAAATATATATTTATAGCAGTGTTGTGGTTTACATCTTATTTTGTACATACTTTATTTTCATTCATCAATGAATTATGATGGGCAAACAGTTATAACTGTATTTTTCTTATAACAGAGTGACCTGAAATAATAGCACACCTATTTTAGGATATTTTAAAATGTTTGGTATTAAAATAATTAAAAGATACAGGGATGATAATTCAATTTCATGGGATCTTAATATTTTTTTCAATATAGGTAAAACACTTTGCGACTCTTCACATGTAACTTACCTGTATTTTAAAATCCACCCCCTTCCTAGAAAAAAGCAATAATTAATTGGAAATTGTTGCAGTTCAACAGGTTATGAAAATAAAGTGCTCAGCATGCAATTGTGTGCATTCTATTAAAAAATTAAGTGTGACTCACTAATCTAGTCTTGGGTTTATTCATTAATTTGATTATCTACATGGTCAATTCTGATTATCCGTGCATCTGTAGCATATGGGCTACAGTTCACCTTTACCTTAGCAACAGCTGGGACAATAGTGCTGTCAAAATTCTAGTCAAAAGCTTTCTATTAAAGCCTCAGAGAATTTGAGAGCTATAATTAACCCTCTCTTCAACAATAGTGAGGTTTAGACTTTTAAGGAGAGATGGTCGTCATTTAGAGTGAAGTGCCTGGAGAATAGAGAAGATAAGCAGAACATCTGTGGGTCTGCAGGGATAGAAGCATTCAGTGTGGATTGCCTTGGTGTGATCCTGTAAGCACTAATTTAACCTTCATGAAGCAGTTCTTGGGCCTTCTCCCTGTGTCCATGATATAGTCAACTGGGCAGTTCAGCCAGTAACTTGGAACTGTGTCCCTGGCCTAAGACATACTTCTCTTTTACTGTAGCCTATCAGCTTAGAATTTAGAGATTCAGAGGATGCACATGATTTTTATTTAATCAATTAGATGATATCTGCAACTCATAAAGTTCACAAATGGAAAAATACGGATTTTGCAGTTTCAGTCATTAATTGGTGACCAACCTTCTTATATTGGAAGGTGAAATAATATTTGCCATATACTGATGAATAGAAAAGCAGTGGCAGTGCATTTATCCTGTCTGAGATTTTACAAGTCGCTTCTTTGAAAAAGTGCTTTTAAGAGCACTTTTTTCTTTTTCAGTATAGGGATTTTTTTGGCATATTTTTTATTTGGCAACTTCATTATCTCCTTGCTTTTGTAAGTGAGAGCTTGTGTAAATGACATAATTAGAATATACTTTCTGAAAAGGCTATGTGAATACTTCAGTAAGTGAAGTTGGAAACAGGCTATAGTAAATTAAAGCAAGCTACTCTTACACTGAAACTTAGATTTCTGAATTTCTTTGATGTCAGTTTAAATATCCTACTTTAAAAAAAAATGTAATCCTTTTTCATTAATAACGTCTTGCTCACCTCTCCCTTTTGCCACCCTCCCCCACAATTGTGAATTTGGCTATTTAATCGCTAGCTCTCACAAGCCAGTGAAGAAGCCACATCATGAAAGACTGCTCTGGGAGTCCAGGGAAATAAAAATCTTTCTTGTCTTGTTTTACTCTGGAGCACTGACAGAAGATTGGTTGGCTGGAGTATGAATGAGGCCGTAGCTTTGCAAGTGTGTGATGTGAACTAGATGGAAAGGCTTTAGTCCCTTTCTCTTGCAAAATATAGAGAGACATATTTTGATTTGGGTGAGTTGGGTACGTTTGTGGGAGAAAACTTGATCTCTGAGGGTTTTCTGTGGGGGTATGTTTGTTGATTTGCAATAAGTTCCATTGTTTGTTTTATAGTATTATAGTATTTATAAATTATTTGGGAATACTGACTTTCAAAGTATGTTGCTAAAATAGATCCTGAAAAATGTTTTGGCTGATTGGAAGATGTTAACAACTTACAAATCTCAGTATAATAGAACAGATAACTCTGCATGGATCTTTTATTTTCTTGGCTGTTGGGGAAATGTGGATTAGCATATATGAAAATGTTACCTTATTTTCTTACTTATAATTAGTTTTAGCAATAATAAGAACTAGTGAGAACTTTTTGGTATGTTGTGCAGGTTTTGGTGACACTCTGCTCCAAAGCAAATGATTTTTTGAAATCTAATGTCAGTAAAAATTCTTAATCTGAATTTGGAAACAGCATAATGATATTTTTGGGAAAAATTCGAATCAAAGTGTACTATACCTGTAGTTACAGTGTAACTGGAGTGTTTTATTTTAGAAATACTGTAATTTTATACAGGTGAAACAACTTGGTTCTATTTAAATGGAAACACTTTCTAAGCAGTGTCCACTTTGACAAATGACAGTGTTCAGTGAAGCGTAATTTAAAGTATTCTCATTCAGTTTAATAGGTAAGTGTCTGGGAGAGACCGTAAATATCTTCTGTCTAGCTACTAAAGGTGAGGGAAGTGGAATTTTCACCAGTGTCTCTCCTCTGTAGTTTATTTGTAGGGGTTTTATATGCTGTAATGTAATCTGAGTAACATCCTGAAACTTCTGGCCATTAAGTTTCTCTTTCTGTACATGTATAACTTACTAGCTGTAAGATCTTACATGATTCTTGCTTTTCCTCTTATTTACTGGATCCCATCAGAGTCCACTTCAGAGAGCCTTAGACAGCTTTGATCTCATGGATTATTTTAAATTTTTGCGAAATAGGCAGGTTTACTGAGATGTTACAGGAGATGGTGCGACACAGAAATGTTCGTGATGTCCATCATACCCGCATGATGCCTAGTGCAGAATGTCAGACAGACCATCGCCTTGTGTGTTGTAAACTTAACTTCCACTTTAAGTTCAAACCTAAAAGGGGCAGTATCCCAAGGAGGAGACTCCAAGTTAACAATCTTCAAACAGCTACAGTGAGAGAGAGCTTCCAGGTAAATCTTCAAACTAGACTTGGAGATCATTCCATAGATCCCTCTCCCGAAGCACTTTGGCAACATATTAAAAATAGCATCTTGCAGTCCTCTGAAGAATTGTTAGGGTTCTCCTTCAAGAAAAACAAGGACTGCTTTCATGGAAAGAATCAAGAAATCCAGGAATCATTGATAAAGAAGAGAACTTTGACCAAACACACTTTGGTCAACCATCCTGTCATGTAAGAAAAGCAACCTTTCGTCTTGCATGCAGCAAGCTCCAACAGAAACTCTGTGACATCCAGAACACGTGGTGGATCAATCTAGCTGAAAAGATTCAATTATGTGCAGATTTGTGTGATCATGGAGGATTCTATGAGACTTTAAAAGCAGCATACAGACCTACACACCAGGTCCAAAGCCCTCTACTCAGCGCAGATGGTCAAACGCTTCTCACAGATAAAACTTCCATTCTGAATAGGTGGTCTGAACACTTTCAGACTCTTTTCAGTACTAGCCGTGTAGTGCAAGGCTCAGCAATTCAGTCCATTACACAAGTACCAGTGAAGAATGAATTGGATATTGCCCCTACTATGGGAGAAACTCTTAAGACCATATAGCAGGTGAAAACTGGCGAGGCAGCTGGGGTTGATGGAATTCCACCTGAAGTCTGGAAACATGGGGGCCTTGCACTCCCTGCTAAATTTCATGAGTTTGTGGTACACTGTTGGGAACTAGGCAAACTACCATCAGACCTTCGTGATGCAGTCATCATCACCTTGTATAAGAAGAAAGGAGTTAAATCAGACTGTTCAAATTACCGTGGTATTACTCTGCTCTCCATTGCTGGCAAAATCCTGGCAAGAATACTTTTGAACAGATTAATACTTGCTATCGCAGAAGAACTCCTACCTCAAAGCCAATGTGGTTTCAGAGCCAACAGGAGTACCACAGACATGGTATTTGTTCTCAGACAACTGCAAGAGAAGTGCAGGGAACAGAACAAAGGTCTATGTATAACTTTTGTCGATTTCACCATCATATCATTGGTGAAATCAGAGCTCAAGTCAGTCCAGCAGTTTAATTATCTGGGAAGCATCATCTCTTTGGATGGTAAGATTGACAGAGAGAGAGACAACAGGTTAGCAAAGGCATACAGTGCTTTCAGGAAACTCCATAAAAGAGTGTGTTGTAATAAACACTTGAAGAAAAGCACAAAGATCAGTGTTTACAAAGCCATTGTGCTGTCTACTCTTTTATATGGATCTGAATCATGGGTCATCTACTGCCACCACCTGCGACTCTTAGAACGCTTCCATCAACGCTGCCTCCGTACAATCCTAAATATCCACTGGACTGATTACGTGACTAATGTGTCTGTTCTAGAACAAGCAGCAGTCACAAGTATTGAGGCCATGTTGCTGAGAACACAGCTGCGTTGGGCAGGACACGTCTCCCGGATGGAGGACCCCCCCACACCAAGATCTTGCTCTATGGTGAACTTGCCACTGGCTGCTGCAAGAGAGGAGCCCCAAAGAGGAGATACAAGGACTCCCTGAAACAACATCTCAGCCTTGGCCATATTGATCTTCATCACTGGTCTACTCTGGCCTCCAATCGGGAGGCCTGGAGACACACCATCTATAATGCTGCTACTTCTTTTGAGAACAAATGCAGAATCATTCTTGAGGAGAAAAGACAATGCAGAAAGAACTGTGTCTTGCCAATACTGCCTAAGGAGACTTTCCGCTGTGCCTTTTGCAACCGGACGTGTCTATCTCCTATTGGCCTTTTTAGCCACCAGTGCTCTTGTAGCGAATGTGGGTAGAGTCCTTCTCAAATCTTCGTTCGCGAAGCCCGGCCATGATGATTGACAGGAGGTGGCTGAGACTTCTGGAGTAGGTTCGGTTGGCTTGGCACTAATGTGACTTTTTTTTTTTAAAGTTGTTGTTGTTGTTTAGCAAACAACAATACCTGTTTACCAGATGTGCAAAGACACAGAGTTAAGGTGTCTGTGGTTCATTTTGTCATCTCTCATCCATAAACCTATCTAGTATGAGGTTTTTTTGTCAGGTTCATATGACACCACAACGGTCATACAAACAACCGTGGTTGTTCACCTTCAAGAGTACTACATCTAAAGTTTCTTAAGCTAAAAAAAAGACTCTTTGTGCAGTGATTATCCTAAGACCAGCTAGGGAAGTTATGGTAGTGAATGAAGTACAGCTTTATAGCTGAATTTTCTAATTTCTTGTACTTTAGAACTGGCAATTTAGTTATACGAGCCTGACAGTGTAGTACTCGGGGAGCATAAAGGCCATTACTCCAAGTTTTTGTGGATGATGTGAAATGAAGTTAAGTACCTCATTTTAGACTAAGGGAGTTTATGAGTGGCCATGCTTAGTCAGTACACACCCTACCCTAAATTATTGAATAGTTATTTTGTTTATCTGAACAGTGATACTTTTTCCACTATAGGTAGCACAGGAGTTTTGCAATTAATAACATTAGTGAGTCTATTAAGCTGGTTTATTCGCAACGGTTGAGTTGTAGTGAGAAATAGTTGATGTGCAGGGCCACAACCTTCTAACTCTCCAGAACTGGAATAGTCAGGAAAAAAGCTTTTATTCAAAATCAGTGAATAAAACATCTCTATCACATTTTATTTGCTATTTCCGACAAGAACCTCCTTAATGATGCTATTTAATTTGTCTCTGTGAAAAGGACAGTCTTTAAAACAGTAGATTAAAAATCTGGGATAGTACTGTTGCATGCAGTCATTACATATTGACTGAAGAGTCCTTTCTGGATTATATATTTTTCCCTTCCCTTGTTTAGTGTTTGAGGTTGAAAATGTAGTTATGCATGTGTCTGTGTTACATCATGTTACCAAATAGATTGTTATGTGCAGGAGTTTAACTGTGAAAAACACTAATAGAATCTGAAATCCTGTAATGATTTCCTAGTTTTACTGTGTTTCTTCTCTTAAACCTCATTTTGATATCGCTTATCCAGCCACAGCTGTAACTACAGCTTTAATTTACCTAAACTAAAATAGTTTTTAATTTAGGTACTGTTACTGGGGAAGTGTTACTGACCAGAAATTTTTATGATTGGCTCAATATCATTAATTCTGCTTGCATTATCTGTCTGAGTGTGTGTCTGTATATAATATAAGGAGAACTGACATATGTATAATTTGAAAACCAATTTGAGTATCAGGCAGAAAAAAACCAGCTTTTCAAGTTCTTAGCTTGGAGAGTGAGTAAAACACAGTAAGATGATGTAGATGGTGGTATTATTATAAAAGGAGAAAACCCCAAAGCTTTGCAGCTTTTAATCCAGCACCTTATCAGCAGAAAGCCTTTCTGCTCCCTTTGGCTACTCAGATATCATGCACAGCTTTGAATCATAGGATTGTTTTGGTTGGAAAAGACCTTGAGATTGAGAGCAACCGTAGATCATTGAGTTCAACCACTACACATCTTACATGGTTTGTACCTGTTGACTCTTGAAATTCTGTGAATGATGAACTAATTGTTAATTAAATTGATAAGAAATTAATTGTTAAGAAACACCTTTTCTACCTACTGCTTGAGAGATCTTGGTCACATTTGTAGCAGAAATTTTGACAATTAGATTGAAAAAGTTTTTAAAGTTAACTACTAGAATTGCAATACACTGTTTTTGGGAAATTACATGCAAACTGGTATTTTTAAGGAATGTGTTCTTACAGTCTGTTGGTTATGCTTTGCCTTAATGATATATTATGTATACAATATAACAATATATTATATGTAAAATATATAACCATATATTTTGCATTTAACTTTGGGCTTGCCATGTAGGTCTCACTGAATTTGTGTGTAAGATTATACCTTAGACAGATTATACCTTGGTCTCTAAAATGTCACATAGTTGACTGAGGGAGTCTTAAGGTTTCTTTTAGTTTCTCCAGTGAAAGACTGATATATAACGCTTGCTCGTGATTTCCCAGAAGCACCTGCTGCAATATGCAGGCTGAAACTGGAGAAAGTGAGGGAAATCTTATTTATCTGATTTAAACAATGAAATTTCTTTTCAGAGGGATTAAAACTACAAAAAAATGTTAAACCTATGTTTGAGAATTAACTGGGGAAAAAAATGAAAAGTTTTGGATAAGAATGGTGTTTCCTTTTCTGTTGAGTGCTACCTAATGTGGAATCTATTCTTCTTGAACTCTGTTGCTAGTGGAGCTGTGGTTCATTGTGAATAGTATAAAAACTTACACAGTCTATGATTCTTAATGATCAAGAAAGAAAGAATAGTAGAGAAAAATATTGCATCTAAAAATGTCATAATGTTAAAAATTTGAGGTTCGTTCAGTAGCAACAAAGTACTGGAAGCATTTCTTAAAGCAGTGTTTTCCCATTTCTTTTTCTTCTTTGTTTTCTACTATCCCATTTTTTAAATCCTTTTCAAGTTTACTCCTGTAAAGATCTTCATGTGACTAGAGACTTAAGAAACCATTCTTTTGCATGGGTATTGTAAAACTTGCATTGACCTAAGTGAATTTTTACAGGTCAGTTAATATCTCAGCAGCTTCCCTGTACAGAAGGCTGAAGTGTGCTCCATACCAGAGTGGTGAGCTACCAGCAGTACAGTGGTCACCTTTTCCTAAATGGTGTGTCAGATTAACAATACAGTAGAAATATCATACAGTATGCCACCATTAACAAAAGTACAGTAACTACATTAGACTGAGAGCAACTATTTTGTTCTGCTTTACTCTCTACTCTAGTCAATGGACTGCCTGACCTCCAGTTCCAAACTTTTTTTGATTTTTTTAGAACTTTCAGATTACACTCTATTTACAATTATCTCTCTGTAATCAAGGAAAAATAAGCAATGAAACCAAATCATAGCAGAATTTACAGACTTTGGAGGTGCTTGTTTTCAATAAAATTGATCACACATTAAATTTTGTGTAATTTAATAAAAATTGTGTAATTCCATAAAAATGGAAGAAGGGAGATAAGTGTAAGGATGATGACATTGTACAAACTTTATTTCTTGTTTGCAGAATTCAAGCATAAGACTTTTTTTGTTAAAGGCTGGAAATAACCACCTGCATTTTAATGGTCAAGTGCCTCTTCCTGTTCACCACGTCTTATATTGATCATGAATCTTTGTGTACTACCCTTTAAAACTCAAGACAACTTTCTGGTCCTTTACAGGCCAGTGAACAAGTCTGTAGGACACATAAATATTTCTGAGAAATATTGCTACTGAAGCCCAGGCTTTATTTCTGTCTTAATAGAAGTGGTACTTAATTTCTAGTATTTACTAGTGCTGTTATCTGTGAATCATAAATCATCTTGGGTCATTAACCTTTTTGAAGAGGATTACCTGAGTTTTGGAGGTGTTGTCAAAGTATTCCTTAAGCTTTATGCAGAAGATGTTTGAAGGGGGAAGGGGTTGAAACTGGGCTCTCCAGAAAGAAGCCCAAGAGTGGACAGCCCAAGTTAAGAGCCAAATCAGCAGCCCAGCTGAAGTGCATGTACACCAATGCACGCAGCATGGGCAACAAACAAGAGGAACTGGAAGCCATCGTGCAGCAGCAAAGCTGTGCTGTAGTCACCATCACGGAAACGTGGTGGGATGACTCGCATGACTGGAGTGCCGCCATGGATGGCTACAAGCTCTTCAGAAGGGACAGGCAGGGTAGGAGAGGTGGAGGGGTGGCTCTGTATGTTAGAGAGTCTCTTGACTCTGTAGAACTGAAGTCAGTAACAGTAAGGTTGAGTGCCTGTGGATCAGAATCAGGGGGAAGGCCAACAAGGCTGACATCCTGGTGGGAGTCTGTTACAGACCACCCAACCAGGATGACGAGGGTGATGAATTCTTCTACAAGCAGCTGGCGGATGTCTCAAAATCTCCAGCCCTTGTTCTCGTGGGTGACTGTAACCTGCCGGATGTCTGCTGGGAACTCCACACAGCAGAGAAGAGGCAGTCCGGGAGATTCCTAGAGTGTATAGAGGATAATTTCCTGCTCCAGTTGGTAAATGAGCCTACCAGGGATGGAGCCCCGCTAGACCTGCTGTTCACAAACAGAGAGGGGTTGGTGGGAGATGTGGTGGTCGGTGGACGTCTGGGACACAGTGACCATGAAATAATAGAGTTTTCAATACTCAGGGATGCAAGGAGGACCGTCAATAAAACCTCTGTGTTGGACTTCTGGAGGGCAGATTTCGGCCTATTCAGAAGACTAGTTCAGAGTGTACCCTGGGAAACAGGCCTTGAAAACAAAGGGGTCCAGGAGGGATGGACGTACTTCAAGAAGCAAGTTTTGAAAGCACAGGAGCAGGCTGTCCCAGTGTGCCGAAAGGCAAGCCAGCGGGGAAGACGACTGGTCTGCCTGAACAGGGAGATTTTGAAGGAAATTAGGGTAAAGAAGAGAGCCTACTGATTATGGAAAAAAGGGCTGGCTACTCATGAAGAATTTAGGAATATAGTTAGAATATAGTGTAGAAAGAAAATTAGAGGGACAAAGGCACAACTTGAACTGAATCTTGCCACCTCTGTGAAGGATAACAAAAAGTCCTTCTACAGATACATCAATAGCAAAAGGAGGGGCAAGGAAAACCTCCACTCTTTACTGGACATGGGCAGGAATGTAGTTATCAAAGATGAGGAAAAGGCTGAGATATTTAACACCTTCTTTGTCTCAGTTTTCAACAGTAAGACAGGTTGTCCTGAGGACAGCTGGCTTCTGGAGCTTGTAGAAAGATACAAGAATCTAAACACCCCCTCTGTAATCCAGAAGGAAACCTACTGAGCTGCTTGGATCCCCACAAGTCTATGGGACCAGATGGGATCCACCCAAGGGTGATGACGGAGCTGGCAGAAGAGCTCACCAAGCTTCTCTCCATCATCTACCGACAGTCCTGGCTCACTAGGGAGGTCCCAGATGATTGGAAGTTGGCAAATGTCATGCCAATCCACAAAAAGGGCCGGAAGGAGAACCCAGGAAACTACAGGCCTGTCAGCCTGACCTCAGTGCCTGGCAAGGTTATGGAGCAGATTGTCCTAAGTGCAATCACACAACACCTACAGGATGGACAAGGGGTCAGATCCAGCCAGCAAGGCTTTAGGATGGGCAGGTCCTGTCTGACCAACCTGATCTCCTTTTATGATCAGGTGACCCACCTGGTGGATGAGGGGAAGGCTGTGGATGTGTCTACCTGGACTTCAGCAAGGCCTTTGACACCGTCTCCCACAGCATTCTCCTAGAAAAGCTGGCAGCCCACGGCTTGGACAGGGGCACTCTGTGTTGGGTTATGAACTGGCTGGAGGGCCGGGCCCAGAAAGTGGTGGTGAACGGTGCTGCATCCAGTTGGCAGCTGGTCACCAGTGGTGTTCCCCAGGGATCAGTGTTGGGCCCAGTTCTGTTTAATATCTTTATTGATGATTTAGATGAGGGGATTGAGTCCATCATCAGTAAATTTGCAGATGACACTAAGCTGGGGAGGGAGTGTCGACCTGCTGGAAGGCAGGAGGGCTCTGCAGAGGGACCTGGATGGATTGGAGAGTTGGGCTGATTCCAACGGAAATCAGTGCAGGGTCCTGTACTTTGGCCACAACAACCCCCTGCAGTGCTACAGGCTGGGGACAGAGTGGCTGGAGAGCAGCCAGGCAGAGAGAGACCTGGGAGTTTGGATTGATGGGAAGCTGAACATGAGCCAGCAGTGTGTCCAGGTGGCCAAGAAGGCCAATGGCATCCTGGCCTGGATCAGGAACAGTGTGGCCAGCAGGTCCAAGGAAGTGATTCTTCCCCTGTACTCAGTGCTGGTGAGGCCACACCTCGAGTGCTGTGTCCAGTTCTGGGCCCCTCAGTTCAGGAAGGATATTGAGGTGCTGGAGCAGGTCCAGAGAAGGGCAATGAGGCTGGTGAAGGGACTCAAGCACAAGTCCCATGAGGAGAGGCTGAGGGAGCTGGGGCTGTTCAGCCTGGAGAAGAGGAGGCTCAGGGGAGACCTCATCACTCTCTACAACTCCCTGAAAGGAGGTTGTAGCCAGGTGGGGGTTGGTCTCTTTTCCCAGGCAACTGTCAGGAAGACAAGAGGGCATGGTCTTAAGCTGTGCCAGGGGAGGTTTAGGTTAGATATTAGAAAGAATTTTTTTACAGAGAGGGTGATCAGACATTGGAATGGGCTACCCAGGGAAGTAGTGGATTCTCCGTCCCTGGAGATTTTTAAAAAGAGACTGGATGTGGCACTTAGTGCCATGGTCTAGTAACTGCAGCGGTAATGGATCAAGGGTTGGACTTGATGATCTCAGAGGTCCCTTCCAACCCAGCTGATTCTATGATTCTGTGATTCTATGGTTCTATGATTCTATGCTTTGGAAGGCATGTATGTTTAATTTGGAGTTGGAGGTCAGGCTGTCCACTGAATAAACCTGAAGTTAGGGAAGAGCTTGCCCTTAATATCTGAATCATGGAATCAACTAGGTTGGAAAAGACCTCTGAGATCGAGTCCAACCTATGACCGAACACCACCTTGTCAACTAGACCATGGCACTGAGTGCCACATCCAGTTTTTTCTTAAACATCTTCAGGAAAAGTGACTCTACCACCTCCCTGGGCAGCCTATTCTAATGCCTACTCACCCTTTCTGTGAAGAAATTCCTCCTAATGTCCAACCTAAGCCACCCCTGGTGCAGCTTAAGACTGTCCTCTTGTCCTGTCACTGCCTGGGAGAACAGACCAATGCCCACTTGGCTACAGCTTCCTTTCAGGTGGTTGTAGAGAGTGATGAGGTCTGCCCTGAGCCTCTTCTGGGACTGGAGCACAAGTCCTGTGAGGAACAGCTGAGAGAGCTGGGGGTCTTTAGCCTGATGAAGAGTATAGGTGTCAAAGGCTTTGCTAAAGTCCAGATAGACACATCCACAACCTTCCCTCATCCACCAGGTCATAAGAGGAAATCGTGTTGGTCAGGCAGGACCTACCCTTCTTAAATCTGTGCTGGCTGGGTCTGATCCTTCATCTGCCCTGTACGTGCTATGTGATCTCACTTAGCATAACTTGCTCCATAACCTTGCCAGGCATCAAGGTCAGGCTGACAGGCCTGTGGTTTCTGAATGCTCCTTCTGGCCCTTGTTATGGATGGGTGTTGCACTGGCCAACTTCCAGTCATCTAGGAGTAATAAAGAATATTTCATCCACCTCTTCATCCTGGTTGGGTGATCTACAGCAGATTCCCTCCAGGATGTCAGCCTTGCTGGACTTCCCCCTGATTCTTACCCATAGGCACTCAACCTTATCGTCACTAACCTCAAGTTCTGTAGGGTCAGGAGACTCCCTAACATACAGAGGCACCCCTCCACCTCTCCTGTCTCTTCTGAAGAGCACGTAGCCATCCATTGCATTGCTATGCCCTGCTCCTGTTTGCCTGCACCAGTTGCTCACGCTCCCTGGAGCTGTTTTAGTCTCCTACAGGTGGTGCTGACAATGTCTCTTGCTCGCCTAATTGGCTGCCAAGAGCTGCTGGGTCAGGCAGAGAGTGAGGCTGCTTCTCCGGAGTCCTCGGGCTTGGGAATCTCCCTGCATAGCTGGAATCGAAAGCTCAGGCTGCAACCTTACCTTGGTTGCCACTGTTATCTCTGCTGCTGCTGTCACCAACTGAAATAAAAACCTGGAGCCATTTCAGTGAACAGTGAGGATTAAATTGGAAGTGTTCTATATATTCTATATATATATTCTATATATTCATGAGTTCCATCTACAAAATGTTACATAAAGGGTTAAAAGATTCAGACCTCACGTGTGAGTTGTTTTCAGTCAGTCTATTCAGCAAACCAAAACCACCTTCAAATGAACTAATAGGGGTTACTTAGCAAGTGAAATATCAGGTGGAATTTGAGTTTGATTCTCCAGGGGCCACTATGGGTAATTCTTGTATAGTATAAAAATAGAGATCATGATAATTTTGCTGACTTCCCAGCCTCCAGTAGTAGTAATTTGGTTAAGTCTTAGGTGGTTTTCTCTAAAGTAGTACCAGAGAAAATGGCCAGAGGCTGCCAGGGTTGTTATGTTGCTGTGCTGCAAAACAGTGTAAGGAAATTAAAAAAATAATAATATTGTAGTGATTGTATTTTTTTTTTAATGTGGATACAGTGTATGGTGTTATTATATATATATATTGTCAGGTGTGTAGGAACAACCAGGGTATTTGACAGTCACTAAACACTGAGATATGAGTGTTTGAAGTGACCAATTTCCCAATACAGACCAATTCTTGATAAGGTGGTAGAAACAGGTGAAACAAAAATTGTCTGCTTTAGATCACCAGATTGTCTCTGGAGTAGTTGGAGGTGAGAGGCCTTTCATCAGAGTAATTTTAATCATTGATGATAAAGTCCCATGACCTTTCTCTGTTTTTGTGGGTTTTGTTTCTTTGTTTGAGCGGGAGGGGAGGTGGGGTTTGTTTTGTTGTTTTTTTCTTTGTAGCTCTTTGCCTATATACATCTGGGTTCAGGTATACATCTCAGGTTTAAATCATTACTGTATAATATTTAAGATTTGGACAGAAGAATTCAGTGTATCTGTGCTCTCAAAGATTACATCCCTTTCTCACCACTGCTTCTGTTGACATTCACATTGATATACTACATTATTGATCTCTTCTCCTAAGGTAGCAAAAGGAGCAGGATTAATCCTATTTTTTCTTGGCATTTATGGAATAGATGTTTCTCTTGATCTTTGCATGAAGCAGTGGGGATAGCATGTAAGGAAACCTGGCTAACGAATAGAACTGAGAGAAAAGAAAAGCAGTAAGAAATAAAATAATTGAATTTGAGAAAAGGTTTTTCAAAACACCATTTTGAAGAGTTTCCAGTAAAACAGTAGTAGGAAAGGAGGCATATTAGTTTTTGCTGTTGAAAATACGTGGGAGGAGGGAAAGGGAGAGAAAGAACTGGTTAGTGCCTTTCTCCTGTTTCTCAATCCAGCTCTTAATTGCATTAGAAAATTAAAATACAGATTTCTTCTTGAGTACCCCCTTTCAGGATAAGATTAGGTCATCTCATTCTTATCCTCCTATTTGTGTACTATATTGTCTTTTTCCATTGAAATGAATAATGAATCAGAGACAGTGCTGTGAGGGCAGTAGCTTTCAGTGGCAGTAAGCCACTGAAACAGTTCAGCTGTTACATGGAACCTTATCCTGTGCTTTGTGTCAGCACCTTTAGTGCTACTGCTCTCACTCAGCATCTCTGATTCTCAGGTTTTCCTGCCCTTATTGTTCTGTATGTTAGTTTCTATTTATTATTGCTGTTTCTTGATGTGTTAATTTAGAGAAAGCCATGGGACAAACTGTTGTCAACTGATCATGCTATTTCTTACTCCTTTTTTCCTGTTTGTGTACACAATACAGTAAATTGTTTAAATTCTTTTAGATTGTGAATAATCTAAATAGAGATTCATTGCTAGAATTTCTACTGTAAGCAGACAGCTTTTCAAGTGGATATGACAGAGGAAGCATAAGATCTGTGTTTATTAATGTTACTACAACATACCTAAGTCACTCATCAGTAAAATGAGACTATTAAAAAGCATATGCAGATTTTTAAGCTATCAGAAGAGGTGTGTCAGTGCAGAAATATTAAAGTATCCCAATATATGCACTGAGTATATTCATGGTTCCTTTGTGCTCCATGAAAAAATAAATCAGAGGTTTTCAGAAGTAGAGGATAGTAAGAAGATTGGGAAAATTTATTTTATATGAAAACTTAGTTTTGTAAAAGAGGGCTCTCAGCATAAGTTAAGTGCAGCAGTTTGAACTAACTTGTTTACACAGCTTCTAGGCTACAGCTGGCTCATGTCCAACCAGCTCAGAGTGTTTAGTGAGTGGTACTCTTAATATTTCACCTATTCATGCAGCAATTCCCAAGCTTTTCCTCTCTTCTGTTCCATTTCTGAGCTTGTGACTGTGCTTTTTTTTTTTTTTTTTTTTTTTTTTGAAACGATTCTCCTGCTTTTAAATTTGTCAAGTCTATACACAGTGCTTGTGTTCTACAACCCTACCCTGTCTTTAGGGGGTTGCAGAGAGATTATGCAAATAAGCTATAAATTTTCTGGAAGGATTCTCATCTGGAAAGAAGAGGAACTACAAGCCAAGACAATGCAAGAAAAAAGAAACGTAAACTGCTCGTCAATAATTCTAGTCTGGAAATTTATATAAAGCTCTAAAATGCAAAAGAATGAGAAACTGGAATTACCTTCCAATAAGAATGATAAAGGTGAAATGTTTAACTAGTTAAGGAAGAAAAGCTGATGAAATCACTAAATGCTTCAAGTACATTATGTGATATAAATGGTTTGGACTTTGTGATCAGGGAAATCCTTATTTGTTAAGCAAGAAGTGTGATAAATTGTTCAATAATTTCTGATATATGTAATGTGAAAAGATAAAATCTGTAAATAACAGAAGTTACAAGAACCTGAATGTTGTATAACAAGACTGTTACATTTAGCTGTGTTCAGAGTAATGGAATTACTGTTACACCTTCAGCTCCTGGTAGTTTTATACCTGTCTTTGAAATAGAACTTAGTATCTAATTTATTAAGGTGGCCTTCAAAATATATAGTGAACATTATTTTTTACATTGATAACTAAAATTTCTGTTCCTTTGGGGTTTTTTCCTGTTGGGAATGCAGAGTCATTGGTCACTAGAAAGTGAGATGAATTTGTCCCCCTCACTTTGCTCAGCTGAAACTTACTATTCAATCCACTGGTGCTTAATAGGATTAAGGTTTCTGAGTGTCTTAAGGTGGAAATGAAACAAACATTTGTAGTGTTGAGCTGTTTTCATTGAAGGATTTGTGCAAGTATAATGTAGAACCTGAAGAAGTGGTGTGTTCGAAAGGAGGAACCTGATAACATGCTGTTGGTGGACACTTGAAAACACAGATGTGCTTACTCTGCATGTTGCTTTTCTTTGAAATGAGTACAATAAGTGGTGGTGTTGATTTGTATTGATAGTGCTATAGGAACCATTTCTTGAGGTATGAGAATGGGAATGAGAAGTATGAGGTATGAGAATCACTACTATGTGATTCTCTAAAAAAAACACAGTTAAGACCCAGTTTTGTAAGGCTTACTTTCTAAATGCATATTGTGTTACTTAGTCTCTTCACCAAAACTGTTTCTGTTGCTAAGGTGCATTTTTTTGTAATAGGCTTGACTGTTTAATTTCTACTCTAAAGTAGATTTAGTCTGTCTTCATGTATTTTCAGGGGGAGATTTTGTTTGTGAATGCTTTTGTGAATGACTGTGTTTGATAAATTTTGGAAAAGTGTGTGGAAGGAATAAAGGAAGCAGTGTAGTTCTGTGTTTTGTTTCTGTGTATCTTAGGGCAGAAGCACCTACAGCCTTGAACAGATGTACTATGCCATTTCTGTTCAAATTTGAAGAAAAAGTGAGGTATCAAGAGGTCAATTTGACTAACTAAAAATCATGTAGCAAATTAATTTTCCTTCTAGCCAGGCTGGAGACCCAATCTTTTGCTATGATTTCAGTCCATGTTTGGAAATAAAGAATGGATTGGTTATGACAGAGAAACCTGTATTGTATGAAAATCAGAGACCACAAGAGTTTTATCTCCATCTTGAACTGCAGCATTATAACAATGGCAATGGACTTGGTGATGAATCTTCCCTTCTTTGCCCAAAAAGGTTAGAGAGCCTCAGCTGAGTAGTGGAAAATACTTCGTGAATTACCCTATCCCAAGAACTTAGTAAACAGAGTAAATGGCATCATGATACTTGGCAGTGTCATTATTCTTTACTAGGTGTTAATATAAGGAAAATTTCAGAACCGCTTGTACTCACCAGTATGGAATTTTTGTCCCTGGCAGTGGAAAAAGCATGAAAAGTTTCAGAATGCTGATTCTGTTAACACTTAAGTTTTTTTATTAGTTGGAAATTATTTGAAAATGCTTCTGAAGAAAAACTTATAAGTTTGGCAGTTACAGAAAGATAAATATTTAACATTCTTGGAGTTTACAAAACTAATGTGAAACTACGCAAAATTTCTAGTTGTGAAATTTATGTTAATACAAGCAGTTTTAATTGTATCAGTGAATAAAACTGCAACTAAATACAAGTTGAATGAGACTTTGATTATATTACTTTAATATTTAGGTTACTGTTGGTTATACTACCCTCATTTCATGACTTGCTAAATTGCAACAGCATTTCATCATGAGTTCTGTCCTTTTGAATCAGGGATTTGATAAGCCACCTCTGACTGAGTTAAATTGCTGGTCTGTTCAACTTGCTGACTATCATGTGTCACTTTCTGTAGTATTTCCCCATCTATCAAGATATGTTTCTTAAGATTGTGAGTGCTATGTGATTCCTGAGCTTGATTTCTTACAGAAAGAAACACAATTGTACCAAATTCTGATGCTTTTCTACCAATCAGCTGTATCTGAAAGAGGAGCATGGTTTGTAATTGGGCTTCATGAGGGCTGTCTTGGCCAAATGTGGCATGAGTTCTTCTAGTTCTCCCCTGACATGTTATCTCAGAATAAAATCCATTGTAACTGTACTTTACAGCATTGACCAGCATCCACATAGCACTGAATCAGGAGCAGGATTGTGTGTTTATATATAGTACATCTATAACCTGATAGATAAGGGTTATCTATAAACTTGATAGAAAAGGATAAAAGGCTGAAGTTCAAGTTGGTATGAATGTAGGATACAAAGCTGCATGAAACAAGTTCTCCTTAGTTCTGTTGCACATGGAACAGTTTGTTTTGCTTTTTCTATCTCCCTGTACAGAGACAGGGAGAGAAACAGAGAAAGTGTTTATGTCTAGAGCTTCTGATGATACTTCTTTCTATCCTTGACAGAATATTTGGACTATATGGAGTGTGCCAAATTCTCAGATTATGGATTTAAATATTGGTTGATGTAAATTGTTGTGGCAATTCTGAGACACCACTGTGAGAGGGAAAATCTTGCATTTTTAGCCTACTTTTGTTACCAGGACGTACACTTAAAAAACACAAAAACAATTAAAGAATTCTCTGCTTCCCTGACCTGCAGGCAGTTTTGCAGAGCTGAAATGCAGTTTCTAAATTCATACATACTTTCTTTCAAAATATAAAAAATCCTTTCTAGTCTGTGATAAAATTGAGTTTTGTGGATGGAGAAACCTTTCTAGCCCAAAGTATGTAGACATTAATTTCCTTTATTCTGGTTACTCTTTTATGTACCGAGTTCTGCTCAAATTGACACATTTTGTTTGTTTGACTTTTTTGAGTTAAATTCTCCAGTGGTTGTTAGAATGATGAAAATTCCGTTCTCCTTTATAACTGTGGAAGTAACTACTGTTAGTTTTCATTGGCAGCAAATAGTAGTTTATAAGGTAAACCGCTTTGACTTGCCTTTCTCTCCTACTCTGTGTGTTGTGTTTCTTGCAAAAATCAGGTGCTTCAGGTTCTCATAATGTTGAAAATACTCCCCAGTGTGTGTAGGTTGATGAATTTTGTGGGATTTGTAAGGTGAAGATTGAGAGATGTGTTGACTGTTACAGTGCAGAAGTACAACAGCTGACTTTCAGGAGAAGCAGATGACTTACACTGTGGATTCTGCAACTCTGGCTCAGCTCATGTCTGAAAGCTCCAAGAATCATTGGTAGATCCTTATCACCATCATTACTGTCTGTGTGATCTGTGGTTTAAATGTGGTTTATTTGTCATGTAAGATAGAATTTGAAATCATAGAATTGTAGAATATCATCATTGAGTCCAGCTTCTGGCCCTATGCAGGACACACCAAGAGTCACACTATGTGCCTGAGAGCATTGTGAAAATGTTTCTTGAACTCTGTCAGGCTTGGTGCTATGACCACTGCCTTGGGGAGTCTGTTCCAGTGCCGAACCACGCTCTAGGTGAAGAACCTTTTCCTGATATCCAACCTAAACCTTCCCTGATGCAACTTCGGGCCATTCCTTCAAGTCCTGTCACTGGTGACCACAGAGAAGAGATCAGTGCCTGCTCCTCTTCTTCCCCTTGTGAGGAATTTGTAGATAGCTATGAGATCTCCCCTCAGTCTCCTCTTCTCCATTTTGAACAAGCCAACTGAGTAATTTCTTGAGGAAGATTCCACATGGAAACAAAAGTCAGTCCACACAAACCGAGATGAAGGACAGACCTTTAGAAGTTGCTGCAGTGACTGCAGGAACTAAGAAGGGCAAAGGAGAAAACCAGTACTAGGAGGTCTAAACGTTCAACTCTTTTTTGTTTAGTCCTCAGTAATCTGGTGAGGAAAACCATAAAATTTTCAGTCTATGCTGGCTACTGGTCAGTTCTATAGTTTCTTATAAAATGTGCAGAGTACTGCTGAACCATGTTAAAAATACAGAATAATTTGTGAAACATTCAGTTGTGTCCACAGCTAAAAGAAAATGGTAACATATCTCAGTATCTGTACAGGGAATGCAAAGCAGCAGTCCAGTAGTTGACAGTATAATTCTTTGCATCCAGAATCTCTGTAGCTAACATTTAAAACTGCATCTCAGATTACTGAGTAGGTAGATTAAAAAAACTAAAAAAGCCAAAGCAAAACAATGTATGCAACTGCATAACTATCATATGCTTCAGTTTTGCAAGGGCCAGTATTTGTTTAGCTTTCTGAGGTAGAGCTCCAGCTGAAACCAGCAGGAAGTGTGTAAAATAAGTGTCAGAGGATCATGCATAGTTTTTATCTTGGCTACTTGTTACATACTATAAGTTGATCAGCATTAAACCGGGGAGACACTCAATTACCCTCTTAAAAGAAGGCATTCATCAATCAAGTGAGATACTGAATTGATTGGTGTTTTGGTGGGAAATTTAAATCAAGTAGATAATAAAAAATTTAAGGATTTATCATCCATTTCTTAGAGCTTTGCAAAGATAAGATATTAGTTACACTGAAAAACTATGATAGAATGCTCAGCATCTTGGAAGAAATCTTACATGCAGATCTTGGCTGTTCATGGTTGTCACTAGCTCTGTTTCAGTGTTCAGAAGGACAGTAATATTACCCTGAAACTTTAAAATACCTTGTGTGTCCAGCCAGAATTACTGGAGAAGTTGCACTTATCTATAATTGCAAGTCTTACATATAGCAGCTGACACAAAGCATGGGACAATGTAATTTTGAATTTTAATTTGTAAAATTAAATACGTAAAATTAAATAAGAGAGATGCTTCTTTTTGAAAGGCACATTATTATGACTTAGTCAATATCATTAGTCAAGCACTTCAGTGGGATTCCTTGTCCTTACCAGTGTTTTTGGTATTAGATTTTTGCGCTTGTTTTGCAGTGCTTTCTGGGTTTGTTTGATCTTTAGTGTAGTAAAACCTGAAATCTCATGCATGTACCAGAGGTCTTTGCCTTTTCCTACAGTGTTTTTATATTTACCAATATAAATGGTATTAAAGCTAGCAATTTCATTTTGTAAACTATGGGTGATCAGTTTTCATCAAATTACAGCTTATTGTGGAAGAACATTCCAGTGAATTTCCAATCTTTTTTACCCCAATTGAACTTTAAATGATATCTTGTTAAACAATTGAAACTGAAGTAGTTAACCATCCAAATTTAAACTCAGTTTAAAGCAAAGCCCTTGTTTTAGATGGAGTAAGTAATGGCATTATAAACAAAAATAGTAGTTTTCATTTCTTATTAGCTTTAGGCATTCATCCTCCTCTCCTCTTTATGGTAAGCCTTTGTAGAGAATTGTTCTGCTCACTGTGTGTTCTTTTTATATTTGGCTTCACTGTCTTGATGAAGTTTGCATTGTTGCTTCCCTGTGCAGAGCAAAGGAGGTGTACTGAGCCTGGTGTCCTCTGGATTATGGACAGTAATTGTGATGTTTTTCTTTGACTAGGAATGAAATTGTGAGAACTTGCCATGTGCATTTAAAGACACCTTAGACTCTACTTAGGAGAGCAATTTCTTTCCTGCATAATACGTATGCAAATTTTTGGCTTGTCTGCTTGCATAGAATCTTTTAAAAAGTCATTTGCAGTCAGCAAGCTTTCTGAATCAGCACTGTAGAAGGTACGCAAGAATATTTTCACTCAGTATCACGCTGGTGTTTTGAAGGGCTGTGATGTTCAGTTCAGGCACAAGGAAGGAGAGATATCTGCTGGAGGGTATTATACTGTACATGTGTGGAGACTGCTGTGCTGTCAGGGCAGGGACTTCTGGAAAGGAGTTTCTTGTTTTTCCTCCATACTTGTTGACCAGAAAAAACTTCAGTTGAAAAAAGTTTTGGCAATGCGTGTTTTGTCAGGATCTATACTTAGAGTTTATTCTCGTGCAGTTTTACCTAACAAAGGGTTTCAACACTTTTGAGAGAAGAACATTGAAAATCACACCACTTTCTTCCTGTTAAACTTCTGAACCTAAATAAATCTTCCATCACTATCTCCTTGTACCCTTTTCCATTTCTGAAATCAATGCTGACAACCCTCAAACCCATGATCTTTGGCAGTGAATGCAAGGCAACTTAGGGCTCTCCATTAGACACAGGTTTAGAAGGTGTAAGCTCACCTTCTAATGATATTTGGAACTGTGTCTTTCAAGCGTTTCCTAAAAACAGTCATTTAGTTGCAGAGAGGTTTATTGCAGATGCTGTTCACATTCTATTTCTGGTATGGTGTTATTTTGACTGTTTAAAATATTACCGACGCTAGGAGTTTAGATTTTTAGTTTTTAGTTTAGATTTTTTCCCCCTAAATCCACAGAAGAAACAAGTTGCCATTTGCAATTCAAATGAAGTACTGAACCTTTTGTAGGTTAGGTATTTAAACCTCTGTTCAGGTAAAGCTGAGTAAATTGCTTAGTGGGAAGAATCATAGCACTTTCAGGTACCTATGAAGGAACTGAGTCTATTTTATTTTTAATTTCTCTTCCTGCAAAGTTACCTTTCAGTTGTGGAAAACATGTGAATAAAACCTCAAGTTGGTTGTATGAGCTTGCATTTTCCATTAGTCAGTACACAGGTACAATGGGTCATGCACTCAAGTTTAAATGCTTCTTTAGAATATTATTTTATGGGTAAAGTATGTTTTCACCTTTTCATCAAAAATTTTCTATACTGGAAGAAAGAGAATGTCTTGAACTCTGAACATCTACACTTGTTAGTGATTTAATTTATTCCAGCTGTATTTGTTTAGCTTTGTAATTCAGTCCATTTAAATGCAAGGTTGAAAAACTTCTATTTGTTTGGGGAAGCATGATGTGATTTTCATACATTTTTAACATGCATCGTAGAAATGCTGAATTTATTACTGCTCTCCTGTAGTGTTCACCACAATCCCACAGCATCATGTCTTTTCCCAACATACCCTAATCCGTGGTACAGCATAGCCTTTTGCCTTACATAGTCCTGCCAGACTGCTATCATCATTCACAATCCTCTCCCTATCCCTTATGGATATTTGGAAAATCCCTATCATACAGTACACAAGTAAATTTTGTACTTGAAGTTTATGATGCCTCAGTAGAGGTGAAAGACAGAGCGACATTCTTGTAGTTACCTTTAAAATGTTCAAGTGTACATTGACAGTGTATTTTGGTTTGATAGAGGAAAACATCATTCAGTCCTTGTAATTTGTCCAAGAAATTAAGGTGACATGGAATTGAAGGGGGCCATCCAGGTCATCAAGTTTAGCTCCTGCAATAGCCATAAGGATATAATTAAGTCTGCTTCAGAAGAAGCCACATAAAATTCACTGTGTACCATTTCAGTTTATCACTTAATTTCATTCTGACAGCATTACCATACAAACTTTTTCCTTTTTTTTTCCTTTTTCTTTTTTCTTCTTTCCAAAGTTGAGGGGATATCAGTGGTAGGAATTCATCAAGAAGATATCTAACAGTTGTAAGAGACGAGTAGAGTATACAGAGAGTAGTAGTTTCTGTTACTGAAGGTGTCTGAGTCTTGTAGGACTTGATGCCTCTTTACCTTCTTCTAATCAGTCTGTCCTCCTTCTTGCTATCCTGTGTGAAATAACACCTTGTGCAATACATGTACCATATGATAATTCCAGTGGGACTGGGTACACAAAATTTCTTGTTGCAGGAAGTGATGATATTTTTCTTGCAAAGTGAGTAGTAAATTTCTCAAACAAATCGTACTTCAGTGTGAAGATTTAAAGGAAAAAATCGTAGCATATCACTGGCTTGTGAGGAAGACACCAGAGGGAGCTTATTTCAAGTAAAACTCCAAGAGCCCCCAGCCAGCCAACCAACTAACAAAGAAAATCCAGCCCCACCCTCGAACCACAACAACAACTCACCTTTTTTTGATGGGGAAGAGAGAAAACTTTTATTAATTAATGCTTTTAAAGCAAGATACTTTGTTTGAAAGATAAAGGAATTTTTTAATTGCTTGGAGGTATGCAGTGTGTGTTCATGATTTTATGCCTCTTGGAGGCACCTTCTAAAACACGAATGGTGAATTAGCACCATGCTGCTTTTAAGACACTTTCAAAGTACCTTGATGCTTTCCAGAAAGCACAGCTGTACAAATTTTGCATTTTAAAACATTTTATGATTTAAAAAAACTTCAAGACTGTGCGTTGTGGTGTTAAACAGGACACATCATAATGCTTTTCTGTCATTTCAGCAAAATTTTGAGAGGAAACAAATTGACCTCTTCGTGTTTTTTTTTCTCTTGCTGAACTTTTGATTGGAAGAGTGGTAAAATGCATTATTAATTGATCTAAGTACTGTTTAGTGTGATGACTGTGCTGTATTTTCTCCATTGCAGACATATCCTGATACCTACTGAGGATGTTTTGGGAAGTGTAAAACTTAAGTCATATAACAGGGTGAATTATTTTTTTCAGTAAGAATTGATGTAAGAGAGAAGAGATATGTGGACTTGTGAATAGAATATTACTCATTTTTCACTCTTTACCTCTTACTGAAGTGATTTATCTCATTTAGCTATCAGATCAAGTGATATCTATCCTGCTGTTTATGATGGCAATCTTAACACACCTGTTCAGAAGAAGGCAACAAGGATGCTAAGGGTAAATATATACCAAGTGTTCCATTTCAAAAATAAAGCAACTGAGATCTTCAGGACCAATGGCACATTCTCAAAAGGTGATGCCTCTGCTGATCATTCTCCTGCATCTCCATGTCACACATATCTCACTCTCTATTTTACTGTGTTTCTTTCTGAAGTTCCTGCACATTTCTCCCTACCACTTGGTCCTCCCATTAACATCAATAGGAAAAATTCCTCACTGTCTGCCACACTTGACCATTTCAGTTGCGAAACAGAGAATAATTAATAGAACAAAACTGAGGGAATAACAATTGGGGATGCAAGTGTAGAACAGTGCATAAAGTGATGGATAACAGAGTATTCCTGTAGGGTTTGGAGTTTTTTGATTTGTTTTTTTTTTCAGTTGTTTAACTTACATTCCAGCTCTTCTCTGAAATAGAGCACTGTCCTTTCTACTTCTTACCTGCTGAATAGTGTTAGACAGCTATGAAAGGTCTTGTGCCTGGCGATTGGTAGATCCAGTAGTTACACCAAAACAGTTCTCTGGGCAATTAAGTCTGTACTGGCATTTTGTAATTCATGTGTATGCCATTGGTCAGCTGAAAGCAAAAACCTCCTATTGCAGCTGATGTTTCAAGAGAGACTAATTTTCAGGGGATACAATGTAGTTTCTATTTTGAGGTTGGAATGTTTCAGTATGTATTTATCCTTAAAGTTTTAAAAATGTATTATAATACATTGGTGTAGCCAAACAGTCTTTTAATAATGAATTTATGATCTGATAAATCTTAAGATTGAAGTATGTGAAAGAACACTAAACATTCCAGATTTAAATACACCTGTATGACCTTTTCTTTTTTATATGCTTTACTTCCGTGATGTGTAACATTTGCTTTGCTAGCTGAGTAATTAAAGCAGCACTATTAGCTTTTAACCCTCTTTATCTTTAGTGACAGGACCTGAGGAAATGGCATAAAGCTGAGTCAGTGAAAGTTTAGGCTGGATATGAGGAAATGGTTCTTTGCCCAGAAGGATGGTTGGGCACTGGAACAGGCTCCCCAGGGCAGTGGCCACAGCACCAAAGCCTGTCTGAGTTCACAAAGTGTTTAACAACACTCTCAGGCACATGGTGTGATTGTTGGTGTGTCCTGCACAGGGTCAGGAGTTGGACTTATTGATCCTTGTGGGTCCCTTTCAGTTTAGCATATTCTGTGACTCCGCTTGTTACGGAATAACCATATTGCAATTCCCCGTTGCATTTCACTTTTTCTCCCAGTGTACACCCTCTCTGTATATACTAAATTTCTCCTCATGCTTATAACTTTATTTTGGCCTTTTTCTTTCTTTGGTTTGTAAAATTAGATTTCCTAATGGAAAGCAGTATTTCAGATAAGGAGATGATATTAATGCATCATATGGTTTACGGGAAACTTTTGTGGACACATTTGTTATGAATTTGTATGTTTGTGGTGTTTTCTTGGTGGTCCTCATAAAGGTGCTTTTGCTGATGGATAATTTCTGTCAGTGAATTGATACAGAATATATAAAAAATTTGCTTTTAATAGAACATGTTGAACTAGTGCTTTTTTATAGCTAAATGTTTAAATGCAGAGTGAAGCAGTAATCAGAGGAGAACAGATTACTTTCTGGCTGCCTGCTCTTTTCTTTTTTTTTTTTAAGACAGTTTGCACCTCTCTTCCCTAGTTTGTATTTTTTATACTTGTTAGAGGCAGACTGGGAATTTCTGCACTCTTGAGCAGTAGACTGTGAAAGAGGGAAGTTTTGTCAGAATTTTGCAATGAAGGATAGACCACTTCTCACTCACTTTAGCCCCCTCAATCATGGCTAGGCTTCATGAATGAAGATTTGGGAAGGGCTCTACCCACGTTTGTTACAAGAGCACTGGTGGCTAGAAAGGCCAATACGAGATAGGCGTGTCCGGTTGCAAAAGGCACAGCAGAAAGACTCCTTAGGTGGTAAATTCTGCAAGGCACGATTCTTTCTGCGTTGTCTTTTCTCCTCCAGAGTGATCTTGCGTGCGTTCTCAAAGGCATCAGCAGCATTATAGATGGTGTGTCTCCAGACCTCCCAATTTGAGGCCAGAGTTATGGTGATCAATATGGCCAAGGCTGAGATGTTGTTTCAGGGAGTCCTTGTATCTTTTCTTCGGGGCTCCTCTCTTGCGGCAGCCGGTGGCAAGTTCACCACAAAGCAAGATCTTAGGGAGGCGGTGGTCCTTCATCCTGGAGATGTGCCCTGCACAACGCAGCTGTGTTCTCAGCAACATGGCCTCAATACTTGTGACTGCTGCTTGTTCTAGAACAGATGTATTGGTTACATAATCTGGATTTAGGATTGGTCACATATTGGTCACATATTTAGGATTGTTCGGAGGCAGCATTGATGGAAGCGTTCTAAGAGTCGCAGGTGGTGGCGGTAGATGACCCATGATTCAGATCCATACAAGAGAGTAGACAGCACAATGGCTCTGTAAACACTGATCTTTGTGCTTTTCTTCAAGTGTTTATTTTGCCAAACTCTTTTATGGAGTTTTCCAAAAGCTCTATATGCCTTTACTAACCTGTTGTCTCTCTCTCTGTCAATCTTACCATCCGAGGAGATGAGGCTACCTAGGTAATTAAACTGCTGGACTGATTTGAGCTCTGATTGGCCAATGGTGATAGGGGGATGATGGAAGACTTCCTGAGGTGCAGGTTGATGGAGAACTTCTGTCTTCTTCAAACTGACTTCCAGCCCAAAGAGCTCAGCAGCGTCTGCAAAGCAGGATGTTAAACGCTGCAGAGCTGCTTCTGTGTGGGCGACAAGGGCAGCGTCATCAGCATAAAGCAGCTCCCAGACAAGATGGTTTAAGGTCTTAGTGTGGGCCTTCAGTCACCTCAGGTTGAAAAGGCTTCCATCAGTACGATATCGAATGTAGATACCGTTCTGATCATCGAGGTCTGCCATGACCCTTTGGAGCATCATGCTAAAAAAGATTGTGAATAGGGTTGGTGTGAGAACGCAGCCTTGGTTCACACCACTGGTTATTAGAAAGGGCTCAGAAAGTGTGTTGCCATATCTGACTTGACTGTACTGATCCTCATGGAGTGAGATGATCATTTTGAGGAACTTGGGGGGACAACCTAAGCGTTCCAAAATCTGCCATAGACCTTTTCTGCTCACAGTATCGAAAGCCTTGGTGAGATCAACAAAGGTTACATAGAGACTTTTGTTCTGTTCCCTACACTTCTCTTGCAGTTGTCTGAGAACAAATACCATGTCTGTGGTACTCCTGTTGGCTCTGAAACCACATTGGCTTTCAGGTAGGATTCCTTCTGCAATAGCAGGTATTAATCTGTTCAAAAGTATTCTTGCCAGGATTTTGCCAGCAATGGAGAGCAGAGTAATACCTCGGTAATTTGAACAGTCTGATTTAACTCCTTTCTTCTTATACAAGGTGATGATGACTTGTGGTGGGGGGAAACAGTTTTCCCCCTGAAGTTATAAAATGGTAAAACCCCAGGGGGTGGTGACCCTTGAAGTTTTGAAGTTTTACCCAATGAGCGCTTCTGCAAAATATAAACATATCACACTCAGAACGGAAGAGAAGGTTAGTTGTAGTTTGGTAGTAGAAGTGGTAGCCATGTTCTGAGGCCACGAGGAAGGGGCTTGGGGCCCCTTGGGGCCTCTGGGGCCCCCCCAGCCCCGGCTGGGGGGGGCTGCAGGGACTTGGGACAGCATAAGGCTGGGCTAAGTACCTGTAGCTGAAAGCTAAAGAAGTTTTCTCCACCATTAAGTGAGCAGAGACAGAGCAGCAGCAGCATCCAGAGATTGTGGCTAAGAACCAGCAGAAGATAAGCAGCAGAAACAGCATGCAGCTGAGCAAGGAAGACACAGAGTTGCCCGAGAGAGCCGAGAGAGAGAGGGAGCAGCAGAGAGAGAGAGGAAGTTGGGGTAAGAACTGAAATAAAAACCCCAAACTCCTTTTGTGACCTTTCCTAAGTGGAAAGGATGGACTCCTACTGAATGGAAGTCCTAAAACTGCAGCAGCACTGCAGAGAGGAGCTAAAAAGCTCAGAGAAAGAATGCAGAGGGGGTGACCTTGGCCCCCCCCGCTGCTTGAGACGGAGCACAGAGCTCTGTAGGGAATTTGAATCCCCTGAAGATAAGGACCGTCACGAAGACCCCTGCGCTTCGTGATGTGATGTGGTGATAGCGCCCTTTGTCCTGGGAAACGCAGCCCACAGAGGAAGACCCTTGTTTGAAGACGAGTGGCCAAGGGGCTTGGATACCCCTCGTGTGTGCTGGCAGAGATCCGGCTGCTGCATGAGAAGAAGAGCGAAACAGATAGACCTACTGCCCTAGAGACATTGTTGCTCTGGGAGTGAAAAGGATCTTTCCTTCTTCCCTCCTGGACTTTTATTTGGAGGGGAGAAGAGATTTGATCCATTGTAAATACTTATGTCATGGTAGAGATAATTAAGATTCTATATAATGTATTGTAGTATTTATTTGTACAGTCATTGTAATATATATTCCCTTTCCCCCATTTTGAGTCTTGTGGTGAGATGGTCTGGAAACCATCTCACACTGGGTTGAGATGTGGGAGGGGTCTTGGACTAGGGAATTGGATTTTTGGGGCTCTCAAACCATGACATGACTGCATCACGAAGGTCTGATGGTAGTTTGCCTAGTTCCCAACAGCGCACCACAAACTCGTGAAGTTTAGCATGGAGTGCAAGGCCCCCATGTTTCCAGACTTCAGGTGGAATTCCATCAACCCCAGCTGCCTTGCCAGTTTTCACCTGCTGTATGGCCTTGAGGATTTCTCCCAAAGTGGGGGCAATATCTAATTCATTCTTCACCGGTTGCTGTGTGATGGACTGAATTGCTGAGCCTTGCACTACACGGCTAGTACTGAAGAGAGTCTGAAAATGTTCAGACCATCGATTCAGAATGGAGGTTTTATCTGTGAGAGAAGCATTTGGCCATCAGCACTGAGTAGAGGGCTTTGGACATGGTATGTAGGCCTGTATGCTGCTTTTAAAGTCTCATAGAATCCTCTGTGATCACCTGTATCTGCGCATAATTGAGTTTTTTCAGCTAGATTGATCCACCACTTGTTCTGGATGTCACGGAATTTCTTTCGGAGCTTGCTGCATGCGAGACGAAAGGCTGCTTTTCTTACGTGACAGGATGGCAGTGCAAGGTGTGCTTGATGAGCACTTTTCTTCCTCAACAATTCCTGGATCTCTTGGTTGTTTAACCTCCTAATCATTAATATATAGAAATAATTTAAGGTTATTTTTATTTTTATTATTCTTTTTTACTGATCTCAGAGCTTATTCTGCTAGTTTTCTAGTTTTGAAAAGACATGTACTATTAAATGATGTGGTTAAAGAGAGAGGAAATGGTGTGTGGCAGACTTTGATAATGCCTTTGAAGGTATTACTGAGTTTCTGGTATGTGTCTATGCTAAACTCTGATCACTTACTCCTTTTTTCTTTATTTTTTTCTGTGCCTTAATCAGCTTTTAGTTTATTTGACTCCCTCTGCTTGGGCATCAGTTTCTCTTGCAAAGTATCCTATAAGTTGTTCTAGAAACCATTTAAAATCAGTTGTATGTATTTTATGTATTCAGAAAAACTGTCTGTAGTCATACTTGTCAAGCTTAAATAATTGCAGGTAAAATGCCATGACTTGGAATCTTCATGACTGGTTTTAAAGTTTGGTTTCTGAGTATCGTAATTACATGTTTGTTAGGTTTTATGTTTAATGGGCATTTAAACTACTTTTTCAAATGCTGAAATTAGGACTTGGTATAACAATTATAAGGTCATTCACTGTTTTTTGAAAGAACTATGCAGTTTTGACCACTGTGTATCCCTTGAGAGATTATTCTTCCAAGTTTGAGTTTTTCAGTTTGTTCTTTGATCTTCAGTCTGTTTGAAATTGTCAGATGAATGCCACCAAATCCTTGCCATTAATCACACTGCTTGAAGCAGCTCCTGCATTTTCGGTAGACTTCTATATTTGTCATCAAAATGTGCTAAGAACTGGGAAACTGTCTTACAGTTTTTGTCAAGACTCTAATGATGGTGTGAAATTTGGTCAATTGCCATATGATAGTCAATTCTTCTGTAGATGGAGATGTTTTTGGTTGCCTGATATTCTGGTACTTAGCAGTGCTGCTGTTGTCTAAAAGCCAAGTGTATTTGCCTTGGTCTTAACTGGTAAGACTGTCCTGCAGGAATCTCAGGCACAAGAGGCCAGCTGGGAAGTCTGAAGCAATGAAGACTTACCGTTTGTAAAGGAGGTTCATGCTAGGGAGCATTTCAGCAAACTGGATATGCACAAGCCCATGGGACCTGGTGAGATACATCCATGGGTGCTGAGGGAGCTGGTCAGTGTCAGTGTGAGACCATTCTCAGTAGTCTTTGAAAGATCGTGGTGGTCAGGGGAAGCAGAAGAAAATCCATTTAGGGGAAAATCTGTTTGACTTAATTGGCATATGAGGGGCTGTGAAGACTGCCATTGGAGTTACTCACAACCTGACAGGACACAGCCCTGAGCAGTCTGCTGTAGCTGACACTACTCTGTACTGGGGCGTTGGACTAGATGGCCTCCTGAAGGTCCTTCCAATCTTAAACATTATAGGATTATATGATTTTTTTTTAATACATAATTCCCTTAAGACAGGTAGGTGCCAGATATCTACTAAATGATTGTTTTATAACATTACTTCCTGACTTCAGTAACTTATCTTTCACATTTATTTTACTTTCAGGAAATGCAAAATCTCCTTACCCCACATTTATTTCAGAAGTAGCAATTTATTGCCTAGATACTTTATCACCTTTTTACTTTTAAGGCTCTTGCACTAGCATATATAGGAAGTTTCATGGGATGTGATGCTTTTTAAAAGATAAGTCCTTTCATGTGTGCTAAATTTACTTTATTAAAATATCTTTTTCTCTCCTCTTGTTTTCCCTTGGAAGATCATTAAGTATTCAGTAAGTTAATGGGGACAGCTTCGAAGTTCTGAGGTGTGTTAGTAGAAATTGTGATGACAGCTTTCTGCCACAGAGGATAAACAGTGCTTTTAGCTTAAAGACCACATCTTACAGGTCTTACATATGTGGTCTTCCTTATAAGGAATAAATATGATGACCAGAAATTGGATTTAGATTTATGCCTGATTTCACTGTGATAGAAGATGCATTAATTCTAAAAGGAAAACACATAGCTGTAAAAGATCGTACCAGTAACCCAGAGGAAAGTTGCTAAGTGTTTGTCGTGAACAGTGCTGAAAAAACCAGGATTGCTATTGAACTGTGGAAACTTAGTCTTGAGTGTTATCATAGAATGGTTTGGGTTGGAAGAAACCTTAAGCATCATGTAGTTCCAATTCCCCTGCCATGGGCAGAGACACCTTCTAATAGATGAGGTTGCTCAAAGCCACATCCAGCCTGGCCTTGAACACTTCCAGAGATGGGGCATCCACAGCTTCTCTGGGCAACCCGTGCCAGTACCTCACCACCCTCACGGTAAAGAATTTCTTACTGACATCTAATCTAAACCTACTCTCTCTCAGTTTAAGGTCATTCTCCCTTGTCCTGTCACCCCATGCCCTTGTAAAAAATCCCTCTCCAGCTTTCCTGTAGGCTCCCTTTAGGTCCTAGAAGGTGCTGTAAGGTCTTCCCAGAGCCTTCTCTTCTCCAGACTGAACAACCCCAACTCTCTCGGCCTGTCTTTATAGAAGAGATGCCCCATCCCTCTGATCAGCTTTGTGGCTTCCTCTGGACTTGCTCTGGCAGGTTGATGTGCTTCCTGTGCTGAGGACCCCATAGCTGGAGGATACAGTGCTCCAGGTGTGGTCTCACCAGAGCAGAGCTCAGGGGCAGAATCCTCTCCCTCACCTGCTGCCCACCCTGCTTTGGGGGCAGCTCAGGACCTTTTCTTCAGGGCTGCTCTCAGTCCATTCTCTGCCCAGAATGTACCTGTGCTTGGGATTGCCCTGACACATGTACAGGACCTTGCACTTGACCTTGTTGAACTACATGAGATTTGCATGAGCCCACCTCTCAAGTTATATTTTTTTGAGTTTAACATTTGAAAAAAGCCTGCTTTGTAAGTGGTTATAATCTAATTTTTGTGTTTACTGATTTAGTAAGCATAGTCATTCTTGATTTGGGAAAAAAAGGATAATCCAGGTCCTTAAATCCTTTTAAAAATAAAACTGTGCTCTAGATTGCTATAGGGGGAATTATCACTTTAGAGACTGGTAGTGTGAATCTTTCCAGATCCCTCCAATTAGTTTCCAGGTAGAATTTATTCTTGTATGATATATGATATTCACCTATCATGGTGTGTGATATTCAGCTTTTCTTCAATATTAGAAAACCTTATAGCCCATTATGTATTAATAAAAGCAGTGAGGTCTTCTTACTAAATTTTACTCAAAAAAGTTAGACAAACATAATGGAAATTTTATGGCAGTGATTGACTGCTTACATCTTTCCAATATTGCCTGTCTCATATAATATCATGGATATTCAAATAGCACTTGTATTAGAGATTTTGCCTGGTTTATGAAGGCTAGATACCAAAATTGCCTTCTGAGCTGCGTACTTGGAATTAACTCAAGAGCTATGACAATTCCGGTCATTTTTACATCTAATTGTAAAATTTCTGCTGAGGAGTGATTCTGAAGGACTTCCATTTTTCCATGAGGAACTGAGGTCTAATAAAGGCATTTCTAAGAACCAATACCTTAAGTGTTGTTTTGGTTGGTTGGGTGGGTGGGGAGTTTTTTGTGTTAACATGGAATGTGATTTTCGGCATCATTCAAGCTTTGGATGGTGTACTGCCAAGTTTCGTGTGACTGCGATAAATTCATTGAGAGAAGGTACTCACTTGGAAAGTCATGCTACAAGACTGACTTAAATTGAGGGAAGTCAGATGGTCATTACATTAGCCATGTATTCTCTGTCACAGTTGCAAAGACTGTGACCATTACTTTGAAACCCATGAAAAAGTTTTAGGTGAATCAGATCAGAAGTAAAAGTTACTTAGGAGGAATTGGCCGAAATACTTCTGTTCCTTCAAGGCTTGGTAAGCAAACATTTTGCTTGTGAATCTGTATGCTGAGTGTTAATAATGGTTAATTCAGTAGGCCAAAGGGTTTGTATTTAGTGATCTAAGACAAGGGTTACTGGAAAAGGAGAATGCTAAACTATAGCTACATTCTGATTAGGAAAATAGAAAAGTTAAATCCTTGGATCCAGTGTTTCCTCTTCATCCTCTTCATCTGGTTTCAGAAAGTTTATTTAACCAAAGTTCTTCATATTTGTCAAAGCAAGACTAGGAAGCCTGTGACTCATACTAAATATTGGCACTTAAAGCTGGAAGCTGAATCTTTTCCAGTTCCGTGAGTCTGTGAATAGAACAGTGAAGACTTCGTTGCATCCACTAATCATGTAGGAAAAAAGGCATCTGTCATTATTGATATTTCTAATTTTGTTTAAAAAGACCCTTCAAGTTGGAGATGTTGAGACACCCGTTTCTTTTTACAAGATGCCTTTAAAAAGCCTCTGGTGGTTTGTGTTGGGTTTGGTTTTTAATGTGTTATTCTCATTTACAGTAAAAAGGATTTTTTTTTTAATATGACTCTTTACTGTACATTTCAATTCTCTTCAGGCAAGTAACTTACTTTCTGCATTCCATCAAAGTAAGTAGAATTAAAAGCCACAAGTTAAAACTACAACATGGAATAGCTTTGGAAAACAACAGAGCTTTAGTGTAGAATTAATTCTTTGCATAATTTGATGCAGTTTCTGGATTACTGGTGCCCTTTCACCTTGTGGTGACCTTCTTAAACTGTATGTACTCTTGGTATATGGTTCTGTGTTAATTGTAACTTACTCAGGTTAAAGGTAGAGACTAATGTGGTGAACTTCAGGGAAAGTTTTTGCTTTGTTACTGCCACTGTCAAGATGTGATGTGCAACTTTCCTCGGGGCCTTTGTAATCTAAAAGTCTCACTACTTTTCTTTAAAATGAAAATGGAGAAAATTACTACTTTTAGAGGAAGAGTTAAAAATAGAGTATTGTGCAATTGTTGAAAATATTAATTTTGCCACTAAAATGTTGTTCAGTGGTTTGTTTTTTGTTTACACTTTGATTTTGTGAACAGGGAGCCTTAGATTTTGGGAAGTATGTTCTTCCTCAGTCTAATAAAATATGTTCTCAATGGTTGAATTGTCTTTGGGTTTATTTTGTTGTAGAGCAAATCAGGTAGTTCTGTGCAGCTATAATAAAGATTACAGCTAAGGAAAATAAAATATGTAGTCGGTTTGAGTACACTGATTTTTAAAACATTGGGGTTTTTTATCCTTCCCTCTCCATCCCTATTTTCTGGGCAACCTGATCGTGGTGTCCCTGCTTGAGTGGGGATTGGACAGGATAACCTCTAGAGGTCACTTCCCTCAAAATTCTTTGTTTTTTTAGGGGGGAGAAAAATGGTGAGATTACTATTCCGGGATGTATGAATGCAGCAGTAGTCCACTATTCCTTCCTTATCCCTCAAAGGCTAGGGGGTGGGGGAAAGACAGAACAGAAAATGAGTATGTTCAATGTCTTTGGTATTTGTTGTCATGGACTGTCTACCTCACTGGTACTAAAAGGCATTGTTCAGCTGCAGAATTGATGGCAGTTTTCAGTCCTGTCAAATTTAAAGTGACTTGTTTTCTGCTGATTTTTGTGTTGCATTCTGAATAGGAGAGCTCTAGAGAAATATCTGCCTGGGCACACCATTTTTTATGGAAGAATGGGATTAATACATAAATCATGTACATGAGATAAATGATAAAAAGTGGAGCAGGAGAAAGGCAGATCAGGAAACAGTAAGTTTGTGTACTGTGGCTTCAGGCAACTTAAAAGCTGTGTTTGTGAATGTTTTGGGAAGTGTATCTGTCTTCCTTTTTATGCATTTGTCTTTATGCTGTCCTCTGAGTAAGCAGAAGCCAAGTTCCATAACACGATGGGAATCCCAGTGGTAGTTACTGCTTGCATGTACCTAAACTTGTTTTTCCATCTTCTGCCCCAGTCCCTGTTGATGCCCACCGGTCTGAGCAACTGAACTGCTCTTTTCTAACTGAGTGACTCAACCTCATCTTTGGGAATTGTGAAAGACAGCTGGTGAAACATGGACCTAAAGGATCTGAACAAAACCACACTAGAATACAAAGATATTGAATTAAAAAACATTAAATTTGGATGTGGGAGAAAGGTCAGCAAAGATAACTTGTTTGGTTGGTAATCACATTAGCTTGATAGGCTATACAGTAAGGTCTTGGCCTTGTCTCCTCCAGCCTTGTGCTTTCTGCAGTTGTGGAAGGAGGAGGTAGCCATGACAGAAGGGTCACTTTCTGTGTTTTTCAGAGGTCTGCAAATAAAGTGAAATTTTTTTAATGTTCCTTAGTGGAAAAGTCTCTCAGCATTTTAATTCATGGATTATGATCTTCTTTGCTGCTTAAAGTGAAAATAAAACCTACTACTGATCACCCACAATCTAATCTCTTTTTAGGACCTGCAGCGTATTTACTTGGTCTCCAGTGTTATGCCTTGGTTTTGACATTGTGCTCCCTGTAGATTGACAATGGTTCCATATTGAAATGTCATAGTGAATCTTCTGTTTTCTTTTATGTGTTCTGTCTGCTTTTATTGTGATTGATAAGTTTGTACTAGAAGTTATGATAGAAATTTAGAATATGAAACTTAGAATTTTCCTTATTTCTTGGAAAAAGCTAGTTCATAGGTATATTATTTGTGTTCAGCTGAACTATTTCAAGATGTGTGACTTTGTCCAAATAATTAGAAAAAGAAGAGATTGCTCAATGCTTTGAGCAATGACATCACTTAAGGCTTTTAATGTAAATTAACAAGAGGAATTAATTTTAAGTGGTTTAGTTGAGCTACATTAAACATTTGAGTTTATATTCTCTTTCAGAATTAGTAGACTAAATTCAGTTGGTTTTATTTTACTGTAAAATGAAGTTGCGTTGAGTGAACTCTATTTAAGTATGAAGAAAATTTCCAAACCAGTTTGGGTTAGTTAAGTTTGTCAAAGAAAAGAAATTCAGATGTACATTTTAGGGAATTTCTATACAGAAGAGGCTTTCTTGAAAGTAATATACTTCATTGTACTTGTCTTATACTGACAGTCATGGTATTCCTATCCACATAAATATTTACATTTTGTTTTGCACCAGATTATTATGTCTACAAGTATGTTTACACTCTTGACAGCTCTTCTTTGTTTCTTTGTATTGCTGCAGTACACAGTGGAGGTGAACTGAAAATGTTTAACATGGACAGGCGAAACATTAAAAATCCCCATGCTTTTTTTTGTGCACGACCATCACAATTCCATCTAGTTGTTATTGATGGAATGTTTGTTTATGTTGTGACATTGATAATTTTGAAAACTTTGAAAGATGCAAAGTTTAATCTTGATTGAGCTCAACTAAGCCTGTGAGCAACTTTGCAGACTACTTGCTGCAGTTCCTGGATAGCTTTGGTTTAGATTTGTAACATTTGCAGGCTCTCAAGGGTGAGATGTAGAAGTAGTAAGGTGAAAGAGACACTGCTTTAGTGTCTCTTTATTTTTTTTTATAGTTCTCTTTATTTTTTTTGGAATTGCATCTTTGCTTTCAGCACAGTTTGTGAGCTTAAGAAACTTCCATTGTGTTTGTGCTGCAACCATAGGAGAACCAGCAACAGAAGTTCGGAATGACATAAGACACTTTCCTGGGTAATATTGTGAATCCATCCCAGAACTACAAGGACCAAACTCCAATATAGTATTTTTCCCAATTATTGAGAGATACCAGATTGTTACTGTCTAGCCACATTTGCTCATGGTAAGCTGGTCAACATTTTAGCTCAGTTCGTTAACAGTTATTCCAACACAATACCTCTAGATGTTGTGTGCTCTGTCTCTCAGGGTTTATTTATAACTTTGAAAGTGTGTGATTTTTTTTTTCCCATCTGTAGTCTCCACTTATTTTCTATGTTATGTCTTTGAGCTCACTGTGCTCCAGAAATTTAGTTGACTATAATGTTCATATGAAGAAAAACCTTTGGTGACCAGACTGTGTGGAATTGGGAAATGAATATCTTTGCTGACCAGTGAGCTCCACATTTTTAGCTTTGCTGTGTTGGATGGTGTTTGTCAAAAACTTAATGTAATCCTCAATTTTAGAACACAAACATTACCTAAAATCAGTTATCAAACATGAAAATTTTAATCCCTTGAAGTCTCTTACACAATTATTGTGTTTATTAGGCACTAACACTGCACTTGGGTTTTTTAAGTTGCCTTTGCTCTCCTGTTCAGACTTTCCAAGGATTATGTTTTTGCAAGATGTTAGTAATCTTAATTAAAACATTAGATTGCCTTGATTGTTTTGGTTTTTTGTCTCTGAAATATTAGCATACTTTCCTTTGAAGTGTATATCTTATCTGTATGTTGCATAAACTGTGTAAGATACCACTTGTAAAATGAACCAAATGGAACAAATTTTCAGTAGTGAATGCTATAAGTTTACAAAAATAATTACATTACCAGTAATTGTGCAAATGTGTACAGTTGGACAGTACAACTGAAGCTCTTTGTGTTTCTGCATGCAGTCACTAAAACCAATGAATTATTTAATAATTTTCTGCTGATTGATCATTAGGTACCTCTTAATCAGTGAGTCCCTCAGTCAAATAATTTTGGAAAACACCAGCTATTTTCAGTTATAATTTACACTGACTGGAAGTCTCAAGGTAGTTTAGTTTATGAAAATGGGTTGTTGATACAGGAGATTTTTGTGTTTCCATTGAGGAAGTGGCTGCAGCATGTGCAGCCTCCTCCTCACAGCAGCTGTGTGGGAGTGGAGAGATGGGGAAACTGGATGTGTTACAGAGGACTGGCTTAGAGTCTTTGGAGGGTAGAATTGCATCATTGTGGTGATGGAATGAGGAGAAGTAATAGACCAGTCCAGAAGAAAAGCAGTTCTATACAATTTCTCTCTTATATATGCAAGGCGCTTTAGTTGAAAAACAGGCAACAAGATGAGTATTAGGACAGAGGAAAAACTTAGCACAGGTCAGTATTAATTCCAATAATAAAAAGGCAGTGATGTGCATTTGAAGTGTAATAGAGTAAACCTTGCTTATGTAGAATTTTACATTGGTGTTTATTGTGGATCTCTAAAGAAATGTTATACTTGTGCATCTGTTTTCTTAGTCTGTATTGAAGAAGTCTGGAGAGATTCTAATTGGTTTTCGAAGTCCACAAAGAGCCAAGATTATGTATCAGGAAGACTTGTGTAAAGACCTGATGCCTCAACAGGTTTATTTCTTCCCAGTTTTGTTTTATAAAGGTTATGAATCATCTGAGAGAGTTCAAGGGCAGAAATGCCAAATTAAAAATTGGAAGAGACTTCTGTATTAAGTAGGTTTTGGTCCAGTGTTTAGTCACTGGGCTTTTAGTCTGGCAAAGTACCAACCTAAGTAAGGAACAAAAAGTCTTTAGGGAATTTCTATACAGAAGAGGTTTTCTTGAAAATAATATGCTTCATTGTACTTGTTTTATACTGACTGGGTCATGGTATTCCTATCCACATAAATATTTACATTTTGTTTTGCACCATGTTATTACATCTACAAGTAAATGTCGGTACACAACTGTTTTTAGAAAAGGGCAACACTACTAACAACTGACATGAAACATTCAAGGAAGTTGCTAAAGACAATTTGCTACTTCCCCTCTAACACCTGTCACAACTATTTTGTTAACAAAGGTGGGTACTGCAGCCTAAAATGTTCTCCATTTGACAGAGTTGACTTAATGAATTCTTATTTGCTTTTGCTCTTTTATACATCCACTACCTATTTTATTTCCATAAAATGAACTGTATCTAATATCAGCCATTGCATGTGTGCCTGAGCAAGCAAAAGGGTGTTTGCTCACTAAAAAAAGCTGTACTTTCTTTGTTGGAGTAAAAGTTGCATGTGGAATATGTAGTGCAGGTGGGAAATAAATGTATGAGCTACTGAAGTTGCTTGGTGTTTTCCCTTTATGTTTGAGTTTCTCAGTGTAGTTATCCTGGCAGTATCATAGGTGGTATCAGGCTGCTGCACTTGTACTTCATGAGATTTGCACAGACCCACCTCTGAAGCCTGTCCAGGTCCCTGTGGATGGTATCCCTTCCCTCCATTGTGGTGACAGCAACACACAGCACGATATTGTTGGCAAACTTGCTGTGGGTGCAGTCAATCCCACTGTCCCACAGATTAGGGAAGCTGCATATTACCTGTAGGTATCTGCTCTCTCTTCCCCCAGGAGGAGTTATTACAGGTGTAGAGCACAACTGATGCTTACCCTGGTAGAAATTGTGTGCTCCTGCGTGAGGGGGTGTCTTTCCTTGAATCCATAGACCTCTCATGCTGTCTGTGCTTCTACTGCTTGTACTGGGATCTCTCTTGTCATTTGCTGTGGTGTCACTGCCACTGGTATCACATGGGAAGCAGAGACATCAGTGTCATTGTTATCAAATTAATACAGCAGAGACCAAAGGAATGTGACAGTAGTCACAGATTAAGAAGATGGTTGCTCTAGCTATTTTTTCTTAAAGATTGCTTTATATTCAGAAGCAACTTTAAATTGTACAGTAACGCAGAAAGAATCGTGCCTTGCAGAATATACCACCTAGGGAGTCTTTCTGCTGTGCCTTTTGCAATCGGACTTGTCTATCTTGTATTGGCCTCTTTAGCCACCAGCGTGCTTGCAGCAAATGTGGGTCGAGCCCTTCCCAAATCTTCATTCGCGAAGCCCAGCCATGATACAGTACTTTTCACAAAGATTTCTTATTTTACAGTGGTTGTGGTTTGTAGTGAGTTGAGCACCTACTCTTGGAATAGTTGTGGGAAAATGCATTATGCTAATGATGGTTTAGAAGTTGCACTTGGTAATTCTTATCTCCAACTTTTTAATTTTTCACTTGTTTTGTCAGCATCACTGATTCTGCTGCCTGATCACTTTATGAACCAAACATATGGATTTCACTAGTACGCAACCCCCCTGCCCTCACTGCCCTCCTTTCTCTTTACCTCCCCCAGCATGCTGCAACCACCCCCTTTGGCTGTTCAAGTTAGATAAATACCAGGTAACTTCATATTTTCTTGAGTTACTGTTTTAACTGTAGGCAGCTGCATCAGGCTGATTAATTACTGTTCATTCCAATACTGACTTTTTCTGAGATTAAATTAATGTTAAATGCATTATATTGTGGATGCGTGTGCTTGCCCTGCAGATACTTCAGTATTAGAGGATGTTTTGGCAGCTATATCTCCTTCTTTAGTATGTTTTTGAAGTATTTTTAAAAGCGTTTAGTTCTGTCATTGTATAAAGCTGTAGCTCTAGAATGAAAACCAGAAATCTGCCCTCTTGTGGGTAGATCCGTGTGATGTAGCTCGGTCACAGTATCTTATTTAAGTGAGAACTAGAGGATGTTAGTTCATTCTCTATGTGATTCTCATTCTTTAGGCAATTTTTTAAGGGGTAGTTTGTGGACTGATAGCTAGCATAGATTCGTGTAGTAACTAAAGAAAAGTAGTTTATTACAAAATGTGGAAGTTTAAAACTGGGTATGAGACAGATTCTTGACTTTGTAGTTGCACATTTGCTGATTTAAAAGAAAAGAAAACGTTGACTGCTCATCTAAATTATAAATTAGCTAATACATAAATTTACTGGTTTACTTTGAATGTGCAGCTGAAGAAACCAACTTGTGGTTACATCTATATGATGTTACTCAACATATAAGAAACTGAAACCACTTTTTAAAGTATTTTTCTGCTAAATAAAGATTTCATAATCAAAACTAAGTAAAACATAACTGTGTTCAAAGTATTCTATTTTATAGAATGCATTTAAAAAGAAAAACATAGATATCTAATATCATCGCCTTTCTTTAAAATTTAATTTTAATCCACCTAATTTTGTCTGTAATTTTCTTCTTGGAAAATATCAGATTAATCGTATATGTTATTGTTTTAAATCAAAAAACATAATAAGTTAAAGAATACCCTGGAGTATGAGGAATGAAACATTTAAGTATACATGGGAAACTTCTGAAATATAAGATTGGTTCCTTCTCTTTGCATTACTACTGAGCCTTTGTATTAATGATATAAACAGATTTTTCCCTTTATTTCTACAGTTCTCATGCATGCACATAGGAAAGCTGGGGAAGAACTATTACTTTTGTTAAGGAGACAAGACAGTTTTTAAACCAAGAGGAATGTTTCATAAATGCAGAGCTTGTACCCTCATATGATAACCCGTGGTCAGAGTCCTCTCATTGTTTTGTTGATAGTCAGATGCTGCAATATCTGAAAAAATACAATTGCAGTTTGTTTCTTTTATTATTTTATTTTTATAGGGTAATTTTTTTTTGTTTACTTGAATTGGTTTATTTTCCTTCCTCTGCTTGTAGTCTCTCTTCACTGGATGTTCACTGTCTCTTTACTTAAATTGTTCACAATTTTCATCCTCTCTTCCTCTCTTAATTTTACCAGTGTCCCTTCTCTCTGCAGATTTGTTGTTGTTGTTGTTGTTATTAGTTTTCTACTCTGGCATTAATCCAGTACTGTGGTAAAAAATGCAGAATATGTGTAGGGGTAAGTTGTAGAGAGGATCCACATGACAGAGCCCCAACCTTTTGCCTCTGAAGGCAGTCAGTGTTTTCCATACTATGGACTGTTTAATTTCTACTTTAAAAACAACGAAAAAACCCCAAAACATACTACCAAAACTGAACAACCTGCAACATTTGAGATTTAACATTTTGATAGGAATTTTCTTTGGAACGTTAATTTGCAGTAAAGGAAAAAGTAGATAATTGGAAAAAAAGGAAGAAGATAACATACAGAAGTAGTGCTTATTATTCATAGCGTAAACTTTTTTGGTATAACTCATGGTTATCTTGGTTTGGTTTTGCTCTATTATTGTGTATTATGATGATAACTTTTTCTTGTATTATTCTCAAGATGTGCTGCCATTTCACTGTTTTCCTTTCACTAGGGGGTTCTTTGTATCACTTCCTTTGAACAGTGTAGTTCCTTCCTCCCTGAAATGTCTTATATGGTATCTGTTCTTTCTTATAAAGAAGCAGGAGTGTAAATACATATATACTGAATATACAAGACCTCATATGCATTGCTCCTACTCCAAACTGCTACACTACGGTCTGATGCATTGTTTAGAAGCTTTCCAGTGCAGTTCTTTGACTTCCTTAATTCAGCTGATATAACTAGTGGCTTCATTTTTTCAGTGTAAGGATAAAAATATTATACAATTGGTAACAGTTACTGAACAAAGCTGGTAATGGAAAATTTTATTATTGAAAAAGTTGATTCTTCTCAACTGTGAGCTGCTACAATTTAGTACTTTTAACTCTTCTAACATTTGAGGAATGGGGGGTGGGGAATCCAACAAAACTTATCTGTCTGTCATGCTATTAACTGTTGCATGCTGTTCTGATGTTTTATATGAAACAATTTATGTCGTCTTGACCTGTCAATTTTTTTCCCCCTAAATGCTTGAGATTTTAAAGTCCTTAAATGAATGAGTTTATTGCTCAGTGGCATCAAATTTGAGTTCTAGTTTTCACTGGATCTCAGTCTCTAATTCTGGAATTGAATCCCACCTTGTTTGCCAGTCTATAACAGATGCAATTTTGCCCTCAATACAACAGGTGTAGTATTTGGACCCAGATATTACTATGTGGTTTCTTCATATTGTGTTTGTTTTTATAAACTAATCTCATCATTTAATCCCATCAGTCTCACTTTCTTTCTTGTTTGCTCTCCTCTGTTTACTCACTTCATCATGCTTACAAAAACTTCAGAAAGTCAGAGATAGACTTCTTGAATTGCCGTACTTAGTTCCCAGCTGGTGCAGTTAACCACATTCTGTCCCTTCTGTAACGTCTGTGTGATCCATCTTTGAAGTAATGGTGTTGCATATCTCTAATACTCCTAATGAAAGGCAGTTCCAGAAGGTGGCAGCTCTGATGGTGAGAAACTCTGCTCTGATTTTCTTCTTGCTTGCATTCACGTGCCCATTTATTGTTGTGTTAGAATTGCTCCATGGCATTCTTCCTTTGTAACCTTCTAGAGAGAGCAGCCACATTCCCTCTTGACCTTTGTTTTGTTAGCTAAACACACCAACCCCTTTTACTCTCCTCTTACAAAGAAAGTTTACTTTTCCCCTGACCATTGTAGCTCATTGCACTTGCTCCACTCTCAGGTCTGGATTTTGCCAGTTCAGGTTTCTTATCGTGTGTCTGTGGAGAAGGTGTCTAATTTAAGCATCTGATTGTGGAGGAATTTTTCCTGTTAAATATCTGTATAACTTATTTATTGTGGCAGTAAGAACTGGGAAAGAACTTGAATTAGGAGTGACAGCTTCAGTGTTAGCATCTTTCCCAAATAATAAGAAAAGGAAGATGAACAGACCTTTTTTTTCTTGTTTTTCATTGTTTCTGTGCTACAGACAAATTTCCGATAACAGTGACTGGTGATGTGGCCTTAGCTTTAATGCACTTTCAGTCAGGAGAGATCATCAGACACGGTATTTTTATGACAAATATAAATTATGTGTGAAAGGTGTTCTTTAGTTTCTAGCCTTTCGTTGAAAACTCAGATTCTTAAAGTGTTAGCTCCCATGGCTTTGCTGTTGCAGACTCATTGTGGGACTCTTTTGGAGTATGTTTTTTTTTTCTCTCTTAAGAAGTGCTTATTTATGGAACTAGGAAACCACTGAAACTCTGTGTATATTTCTATTCATTCTGGGTAAAATACCCTTGAGTATCGAGTAGTACTTGAAACTGCTCTGAGTATTTGAGAGATGTTTTCTCCTGGATTAAAAAAACCCTAAACACAGCAACCCACATAGGATATCTATCATAGCAGTTTCCTTATTTACTAGATCACTGTATCTGTATTGTAGTATATTTTTAACTTTAAAAAAATGTAATTTATTTGAGACTGAGACTGTGGCAGGTGAGCAAAGGAAGTCAACTCATCGTCAGTTCTATTTAACCTCAGTGTTGCTATTTTTTTCAAAATTCTATGCTAATAGGGACACTTTGAAAAGTTAATTTCAGTGGTTTGTGAAAAATTTGAGCAGGAAAAAGACATAACATTTTGTTTCCTTGTCTTGGAGTCTATATGTGTTTATAAGCAGTGGTGTCCTATATATTGACATTAGTGTGGCATAAGAAAGAATGAGATAAAAATTACTAAGAACACGACAGGAATCTCTTGGTTTCCAAGTATTTTATATGTAATTCTCAAAAATGTAGGCTTGTAAAGTAAGCATAGGTAAATCATGATTTCAGCATCTTCAGGAGATAAGAGAAATACATAAGAACCCCTTTTACTATTTCCAAAACTGTTAATACAGATGCCTGTCTACAATAGGTAACCACATATATATGAAATCCCTTTATGTCTTCAGAAAAACTGTGTTCATTTCATTATATAATAGGAGATTGTAATGTGTGATGTTTGTAAGTATTAGATGTTTTGTACTTGCAGTTTTGGTTTTTTTTATCAGTGTGGACTTCCTTACAGCTGGGATCTTTGTAGTTAGTGAAAATCAAGTGAACAAATTCTTTTTTCTGCAGTTGAATATAAAATGTGCTGTTTTACAGGAAATAAAGGAGCTATTTTAGCGGTGCCTAAACTTTTTTTTTTTCCCCAGAGGGGTCTATAGAATTTCTGGTAGCAGTTTGACCAGACAGACTTATATATTAAAGAGATATTTTCAGATCAATTTTGAAATAGCTGCTACTTCTATAATGTACCAAGATTTTGTATTTGTCTGTTTGTTTGCATTTGATTTTTGCATTTGTAAATTACTTCTTTTTTCTTAGTAGTCTCTTTATGAAAGTACCACCTTCTGCAAAACTGTGAAGTGAATATAACAGCTAATTACTTAAACTGGTTATGCATTAAGTTCTATCCATTGCAGTGTGAATTAACAGAAGTTTTGAGCTGGTATAACCTGAGCAAATTCTTTTTTTTTTTTTTTAATTGCCTTATCCTGCATCTTTTTTTGGTGAAGGGCTCTGCTTCTGAGACCAGCTTGCCTTTTGGTTGCTAAATGCCACTTGTTATTTAAAATCTACACTCCTCTACCCACTCTGGAAATAATTTAATTAGTATGCAGCTAAGGGTAGTATGATCTGTTTCATTTATGTTAATGAATTTGAAATTCTAAAAAAGTAAACTGAGAGATTTAATTTGTTCTTTTTGTTTGTTTTTGTTTTTAGTGCTTGGGAGATGGGAAGTAATGATAGCTGGCACCTGAACTAAAATATCTGTGTAGGCACTACTATCCCAGAACTTCAGGATGAATGGGGATATGCCTCATGTTCCCATCACTACTCTTGCAGGGATTGCTAGTCTTACAGACCGTAAGTACTCTTCTTTTTCTCGTCTTTTCTATTCTGTTTTCTACCTCTTTGGTAAATACCGGCATTTTCAAAATACTGAAAAGATTTTTATTTTAAAAATTCCTAGAGTTAAATCTGTTTAAAATCAGACTTCGCATTAAAAATGTTAGTTTTGTTATTGCTTGAATTTTAAAAATCTGTCCGTATAAAACATGCTAATTTAAACACAAAACTAAATGTAGGTTTAAAAACCCTTAAGGAACCCTGAAAAAATACAGGAATTCATTATTTGTTTGGAATATCATTCAGTAACATATCTGTGTACCACACAGAGAAAGAAGATACAAATAAAGAAAAATATATAAATAATAAAGTGTTTCTCTAAAACATGCATCCTGTCATCTTCCCTGAAAAGAGAGGTACACAGGATTGAACTGATATGCAAGTAACAAAGAGACTTGTGGAATATGCTGAATATACTCGAAACCTAGTTCCTTAGTTTTGAACAAGGTACAAAAAAAGTTGCTTTAGTTAATAGCTGCAAAGAATGGCTGCTAGAACAGAGATAAGCAGCTGAACCTATGAGACTTCTTTCTTAGCTGTTCAGCCTACCAAAGGGGCACGTGAAGTGTGTTTGCTGACTTAAATACGTCAGGAAGACAAAATGCAAGCAAAGGAAAAGAACTATTTACATTAAAAGCTGATACAGACGTAAACCTGAATGGTTATAATGTGACCAAAAATAAATTTCTGGTGAGAAATAAGAGGAGATTTAATATAACTATAGTGAAAAGAATTTATATCTCAGTTTTCTGTCTGAGGATAATTGGACTCAGTGACCCAGGTGCTTCTTCCAAGTTCTTATTTTTATTGTTACACTGTTGAAAATTGAAGACTTTCCAAGAGACACTGGAAGTATATACCCAGCAATTGATTTTAGTTGCCTACAGTAAAAACGGCAGATGTATTGGAGGAAAAAGCACTCTCCGTGTCCTTCTGGGATTCGGAAGTAAAGTGGAAGATCCTGCATATGTATTTAGATGTTTATGTATGTATTATATTATGTATGTCTAATAACAACCATCAGGATGCAAATAGTAAGTTTCTGGCTGTGGGCAGTTTTCCAGCATTAAGCATTTGCAGGTAAGATTACTTAACTGGTAGAAGTCCCTGATCAGACTCTGGTGCAGGAGTTTATTTAAACACTGAACTGGAATGGACAAGACCAGTTGCCCTAAAAACAGGGACGACATGATGCCTAGAGGCAGTAGAGTAGCCTAGCTAGCTACCTAGCTAAATTTACTGTTTTAATCAATATGTTTTGCTGATTGTGCTAATTTTCTACGTTTCAGGCATGTTCAAGGTAATCTGATGCAAGTAATGAAAGTTAGCTATTTAATATATTATACACTTCTATTTGTATTTTTTTTCCCCTGAAGTTATTTCTAGTGGTTCAATTAAAACCTTGATCTCAGAGATGTGATCAACCTGCTAACTTGAAGTTAGAGTCAGCTTGTTTTCCTGGACACATGAAAGTGACTTTTCTATGTAGCTAGGTTTTTGGTCTCTTCTGGCTTACCCTCTTCTGGATTGTGTAGCTCTACCAATCATGTGGTCAAGGCTTCTTTTACGGTACACTTGTTACGTATGAGGACTTAAGAATACCTATGAAAGTACAGTGTGCTTATAATGTCATTGAAATAGTGTTGTCACTGAGTCTTTCTACTGAGATTTGTGAATAAGTTTACTGGCTGAATTGTCATTTCAGTGAACATAACAACCAATAGTACCAACCTTTCTTGAGAAGATAACTAAGATAAGAATAAATACTACAGGAAAATATTAAACTAAGAATTTAATTAGTGATTTTAATTGATTGTTGGGTTGTTCGGTGGTTTTGGTGGGTTTTTCTTTATTTTCCCAGACTTTATAAAGTGGGAACACTAATTAAATATTAAGATCAGAGCAGAAAACTGAAAGTATATCCTCAGTGCACTTACAGTACTGCACATAACTAGAAGAATTTTGCATTTCTTTTCTTTATCAGTGCTTTTGGCTCCCAGAGAAAGCTACCATAACATATTAAATAGGTTAATATTTTGGAATGTTTAAAGAGTCAAGTGGAGATGTGGGTGTGGGGTGATAGGGTAGGGGTTCTGTGTGAGGGGGATGTGACTGCGTGTGTGTGTTTGTGATAAAAAAAAAATCTAGACATTTTCCCTGTGCTTTAAATGTACTTGTCAGGTTCTCTTTCCATGGTTGTATGTTTGTGTTTCATGAAATGATTCTGAAGTTCTTCCTGTTTTCTGATAACAGTTTTGAACCAGCTGCCTCTTCCATCACCTTTACCTGCTACAACAACAAAAAGCCTGCTTTTCAATGGACGGATAGCTGAAGAGGTGAACTGCCTTCTGGCTTGCAGGGATGAAAATCTGGTTTCACAGCTTGTCCACAGTCTCAATCAGGTGTCAACAGATCACATGTATGTATTTTGAACTTCTATATCAGACCACTATCCTTATTCCTTGAAATCAAAATTAACTATATTGAGAAGCATGTTTGTGAGAATCTGAAAGTTAGAACTTGAAGTTTTTTCATTAGGCTTGCAGTGTAAGAGTCAAATATTTCAGTCAGACAGAATGTTAATAATTATCCTGCAGCCCTTACACATAACTGTGGGGGTTATTTTATGGATCTGATGCTTATTCCCTTCTTGAAAGTTAGGAGTGCAGATTTCATGATGTGATTGTGCAATACTAATTTGTGTTCAACATAGTTAATAATGCGCATAGACGATTTACATACCCGAAAGGAAACCTGTGTCAATTCTGATCAGGTATTGAACTTAAATATTTTAAGAATTTAGCTGTCAAGTACACTAATGTATTCTTTTTTTTTTTTTTTTTTTTTTTTTTTTTTTTTTTTTCTGATGTCCTTTGAACTGCTTTGTGTTGACAACCCGTCCTTTTCCTACGTGTTCTAATAAATTGTTTTGATCCAATGGAGGTATATTTTAAAAGTCCTCAAAGCAAACAATAAATGAAAGCACAGATGCATTTACAGGAAATCCATTACATTTTTTTGTGGTTCAGAGGGAATCCTGTGATCTCAAAGATGCACTGATTTCCCCTTTTCAAATTAAAAGATTTTCAAAGCATTGGGTTGAAACCGGAATATTATACATTCATGCATATCTTTATTTTCACTCCTAAAATAATACATTCTTGATGTTGTGCTGAAGTGTTCTTTTATGAAGAAGATCTGATATAAAAGTGGGCATAAGAAATTTCTCATAGTAGTCTGAAACGGACAACCACAAATATGTGAGTGCTTAGTAACAGAAAATAACTATGAGGACTAGTAGGAATATTTCCTCTGCCATTCCTTAGAGAAAAAGAAAAAATAAAGACAGGAAGCAGTGCTTTGCAGACTTGATTTTTCCTATATTTTAACAGTAAATTGTCTTCTTTCATTTTGGTTTTGGTTTTTTTTTTGGTTTCTTTGTTTTTGTTTTTTTTTTTTACTTGACTCATAGTTTCTTATAATTTGAAAATGCATTTGCCTCTTTATTTGCTTACTTCCACAATTCCAGAGAGTTGAAAGATAACCTTGGCAGTGATGATCCAGAGGGAGATATACCAGTCTTGCTGCAGGCTATCCTGGCAAGGAATCCTAATGTTTTCAGGGAGAAAAGCATGCAAAACAGATACGGGGTACAAAGCGGTAAGGATTTTTGATTGTTTATTGATTGCATTTTATGTTGTTCTGTAGGTTTAGGGGACTGATACAAACCACAAATATATATGGGGCCCAGCTGTTGTATTTATGCCTTGCCTTGTATTTGATATTGATATGAAACTGTATACCTTAACATCTTATAAGAGCAATTGTATTAGAATAAGAATGGTATTTTTCTAAATACCAGGTATTTTTCTAAAAATGTTTCATTTCTCCTCAAAGTTCAATCTCTAGGATAAGTGGTTAGATTTTATTTTAAAACAATTTTATTTGATTTTTTTTATGACTAGGTTCATATATTTGTCTTAGTAAATAATTGAAGTCAGGAAAATATGCCTTGATCTTACTGAAAATCTGAATGATTATAGTTCTTAATAGCTCTGGAGTAAGGAATAAGGTTGAACGAGCCATACTTAACAGCTCCTCCCTGCCATTCCTCATCTTAGTGGTTTGTGATGCTCTACAGATTTTATTGTTTGACAGCTAATTCTCTTCTGAGCTGTAGTGAGATATACTGCTGGATAGCGAACATGAGGGAGAGAGCAAGTTTAGAACAAGAATTGTTTTTAGTTATGATCAAATAGTGTAAGAAGGAAGTGTCCTAAGCAGACACCCTTCGCTTCCCCTTCCTCCCCATCGCTGGCATATTTAGTTTCAGGTAACACAACAGCAGTATTGGAATGCTTATTCCCTGTCTTTTGATAATAATCCCATTGTCAAAACAGTCTTCATACAGCTGAGATTTTTGAGACCATGTTTTATTGCCAGGTTGTCTGAACATACTGAGTCACATCACCATTCGTTGTCAGGCCTAACTTTGTACAAGAGCAAAATGTTAATTTTATTTTAACCCTTTTTCATCAGATGACATTCTGGTTGCCTTCTTGCAACTTCTGTCTTTCATCTTATAGATTTGAGCGAAGTGGATTTATTTGTAATTATTTATTTAAAATTGGGATACCGTTTAATTTCAGTTTTCATATTACTTTTTTCTCTTTTACCTCTCAACAGTTTGGCTTTGTCTTTCAGCAGATGTGTTGGAAGATCAGCTAAAATAGCTTATTGCAGTAACAGTATTTATAGCATCATGTAAGGTTCAGAAAGGACTGAATATTCTCTTCAAGCTATTTATCAGAACTTGTGAATTTGGGGAGAATAAAATCTTATGCATCTTTCCGTAAACAATGACTTCAATAATTTTTTTTTGTACAAGAATTCAAATGAACTTGTCCTGTGAAAGGAAAAAACTTTGCTCACATACACTTTCAATAAGAGTGAATATTTGACTGAAAAATCATCTCTTGGTGAGCTGTCCCAGCTTAAATGTGCATGACGCTGTAATACAATTTAGTTGTACAAGAATTTTTATGTGACCTTAAGCTGTGTTTTTATGAAGTACATTCTTTGTCATATTGGTAAAAATGCTACAATGGATTTTTACATATCACTTTTTTCCAAGAAAAAAAATTGTGGTAGAACTGGGAGTATATGTAAGGAATTTCATTCTAGTAATGTTTCTGATAGGATGATGTTTTCTCAAACCTGAATATTACCAACATGCAGAATTAAGGTTGCATTTAAGGAAGGTCTTAAATATTTCAAGTGCAGAAATGCACAGTGGAGCCATAAATCTGCTGCTTAGTGATATATCAACAATGTGAAAAATGTGCAAGAAGATATTATAGTGCTAGTGATTAATTTCAGACTAATTTCAAGCTGTTTTAAGTTTAGGAAGCAGAACATAAATAGATATATTTTTAAAGCATTTAAAAAGAACACTCTGTGCTTTAAGCACAAAATTGAAACTTTGTCTGTATAGTTCCTGCTCATATGGATACTCTGTCAGCTTTCTGTTAGGAATGGAGTTTCATCTTCACTTGCCCCTATGCGAGGTAACCAGTATCCAGTTAAGCAAATTTTGTAGGACTTCAGAAGTCCCCATCTGTTACTCAGGAAAATGAAATGTACTGTGTATTGAAGTAGAGAAGTATCTTAACTTTTTTAAGCACAGTATGTTTCACTCCTGTTCAGGGCTAGTTTTACTGGGCTTGAGCACTTGGTATGCAGCACTTTGGCTTCTTTTCTGTGGGATTATCACATCTCTGCTGGGGAAAGTGGAGGAGAAAAGAGGGTAATAGGGAAGGTTTCTGAAATTAGTTTTACTTGTGTAAATATTGCAATCATTGAAATCAGTAATACCAACTGTGGAATTGATAACCTCTGGACTGGGGACTTTGTCAGTCTTCTGTCTAACCTTTGGTTTAAAATACCTGTACTGCTAAAGAGCTTTTACCTATGGCTGCAGATCACTTGCTGCTGTTTGCTTGTGAATTCTGACACTTTTTTAGCTGCAAGACATTAAATTCTGTCACTAAAATAATTTAAAATTAATTTAGTTTTTGTGTTTCACTATCACTTTAAGTATCGTGTAGTTGTTAGAGTATTCTTTATACCTGTATCAAAGAGAGGAAAAAAAAGATTCCTTAAATTCTCCTTAGTAATGACGTGAATCAGAACAGAATAGAATAGAGTATTTCAGTTGAAAGGGACCTACTATGATCATCTAATCCAGCTGCCTGACCACTTCAAGGCTGACTAAAAGTTCAAGCAAATTAAGGGCGTAGTCCAAATGCCTCTTAAATTGTTTCAAGAGCATTGGTACATGTGGTTTGCCAGCTGGTTCAACACCTGAGCTTCCAAAGCATGACTGTGAGTATTTACAGACCGTGGGAGTTTCCAGTTGGGATGTTGATTCTGCTTTGCAATTGAAATATTTCAGCACCTTCTTTGATAGCATTTCTTACAAGTGTAGTGGAGGTGGAATAGAAAGCTTTTTTCTTCTGGTAGAAAGAGACCACTAGACATTACAGGAGCAGTGAGAATATCTTGCAGCACTCAACCTAGGATGATTGATTGCTATACTTGCTCCAATAATTGAAGATAAGGTGTTCTTCTGTCTTGTGAATCTTCCAGTGTGTACCATACATGACATCCTGCGGTGCAGAATATATGTCCTGTTTTAAAATGTTTCTATTTACTAGTACGTTTCAGCTTGGAAAACTCTAAGGAATAGTAGAAGGAGCTACTGTTAATGTTTTATAACACAGCTTTAGGAAACACTTTTTTATGTCATGATGTAAAATGGACATCGTACATGTAATTTCTAATATTTTCTAACAGTTGTGGGTAGATGATCTTAATGTCTGTAAAATTTATAATCTCATTAAAGGTTATCATCTCATTGAATGTAATAGTTTCTGAAATTAGAGACCTCACTGATTGAAAAGGAAATGTGTGTAAAGTAATGCTGCTGTCTTCTCTTTAATAGGGATGATGATGTCGCAGTTTAATATGTCTCAGAATTCCATGCGTGGTAGTCCTGCATCTTCCAATTATCAACAAACCACTATCTCACATAGCCCTTCCAGGTAATCCTTGCTTTTATGTGGGGTGGGAGGGTCAATGACCTTCAAAGTCGTCCTACACTGACAGTCAATTCTTGTTGCAAAAATGTGAGCTGAAGGTAATCTTTGCATTTGTCTTACAGCAGGGTTTCTTCAGATGGCAAAGAAACATTTTTCTGTCAGTGAATTAATCCTTGTATTCTAAGGATTCGTCATGATTCTTCTTTCTCTCTCCATCCTGTAGTTTTGGCAAAGTTTCTTTCTGGCCTAAGAAGTCCCTCTGCCTCCTGCCACCCTCTGGTTGTTTTCTGCCCATGTCAGAGGCTGAGGCTGGTGGCAGGAGGATAGGAGAGAATAGGCTGATGTGTTCCAGCATTCCAGTACCAGTTTAGCAGGATAGTGGGAATGAAGACTTGTAAAAGCATAGGGTGCTGCTATAACAGTTAACATGAAAGGCCTCTTGGAGGAAGATAGACCTGGTGGTAGTCAGTCTTTCAGCAGCACCCTCGTCAAATTTCTGGTTCCATTTTAAGTTTTTGAGTGTTAGCAAGTATCATGTACCTATAATCTAGGCCTTTATTAATATAATAAAGTACTCTGGACTAGAGGAGAAGAGAGTTCTGCATGTAGTTTCAACCCAGGTACTGGACTTTAACAAGTTTCATTTTCAGCTATTAGATGTCATTATTAAAATAAACTGATTTTAGATTTCACTTCAAGTAACTGTTTGGTAAATTAAACGTTCTGTATCTTCACAACAACCAGTACACTTTTTAACTTTTGTATCTAAAAGGGACATTGAAGAAGGTTTTTTGATTTGGGAATATTGCAATAAGTAGTACGAAGTATTCTTGAAATCCTTGCAAAATCCTTGTGTTAAGTACTTTACTGTTTCTTTCTATGGAATCTTACCTTCACAGGGTTGCTATCTGCAACTGAGGGTTGTGAAAGTGTGTAATGTACTTTCTGATATATTTATTTGGTTATTTCTATTTTGAAAAGCTCATATAAGAATGTAAGTAAAAATGTGCATGTATTATTGTCACAAGTCAAGGTTATTTTTGTGACTTCCTATCTGTAGAATGAGTCTAAGATAAAGCCAGTGGAAGAGAAAGTTGTATTCAGCAGACTTTGGGTCAGATCCTACCTGTCACAGTCTTGATTCTTGGCAGTGTAGTTCTGTTAAATGAAGTTATTTGACATTTTACTGGAAAGTGATATTTAGAGTAGATGGCTCCTTAATAATCCTAGTGATCTGATTGTTGATTTAAAACTTTTGCTTTCACTTTCATTCAGACTTCTTAGGCCTAACTTTTGGAAATTGCAGATCTAATTTTAATACATATTCGTGTCATTTAGGAGGAAGTCTTGTGTATTCTTTTTATTCTATTCTGACTTATTAAGCAATAATGGCGGTTGAAAAGGTATCAGTAGTTTAAATACTGCTTTTGGAGGGGGTTCTCCATTGTGTTAGGTTTTTCTATCTTAAAGAAATTTTATGAAATGTTCTGAATGTGTAATATTCCAAAAGAAATAAATTTGTCTAAATTTGCTTTTCCAACTTTTAAAAACTTGGGTTTATAAAATTTTGTTTTATTTTTAGCCGGTTTGTGCCACCACAGACAAGCTCTGGTAACAGATTTTTGGCACAACAGAACAGTCCAGTGCCTAGTCCATATGCTCCTCAAAGCCCTGCGGGATACATGCCGTATTCACACCCTCCAAGTTACACACCACATCCTCAGATGCAGCAAGGTAAGTCTCTGATGTTTGTTTTATTCTCCTGTCTCATGTCACCTTTGCTTTCATGAGTACATTTCATGGCTTTCTAACTCCTTTGAAGGAGTCACATGCTTAATGCAAATCTTTGAGGCAGGTATATTTAGGCTTTGCTTTCCTGGCTGATAAGAGCGGTAGTATATACTTTGTTTAAATAGCAAATAAATAAAAGTGAAGAAGAACAGTTAAAACACATATTCATGTTGCAATGCTCCCTTATTTACACGCATTTTGCATGGTTGTCATATACACATGACAATAGAAGAAGTGAAAACGAACCAAAAGCTTATATTTGTTAGTTGTGAGCATCACTTGTCTGTACTAGTGAAAACCTCACTTTTACCAATGTAATGTAAGTTTTGCTGGCAGCTTATTTAGCCTTACCAACCCTTTCTAGTGTCTACCAGATTAACTCTAAATTGGGTAGAATTATGCTCAAGGTATGCAGTAACTGGCAAAGATGACCTTCAGAACGAATAGATTTCTTTGTTCTTCCCTTTTCTAAAAACACTCTTGAACACATGAACAGTGCTAAAGTATCTAGGGCATTTTTTGGTTGGTAAGTAGAATTCTCATTGGATTCTTTTAAATAATTTTTTTCTTTAAGTTTAGCATTTGGCTTAGAATATATATAGCTGTTCTATATGTAATATTGTATGTCTCATGAATACCTTGGAAGTTACAAGGTAGTGAATGCAAATTATATAGAAGTAAAGAAAGTTTTCTGTAATCAGCAGGGAAGATCCTGACTGTAATTAGAATAGATGTGGAGAGAAACATGGCTAATCTCTATATGGAATTTAGAGTTTAAATCCTCTTGAACAATCTTAGATATCTATTTTTGGTCAAGGTATTTGTGGCAAAAGGATTCAATTAAAACGTTGGATTCTTGTTCAGATTCCAGACCTCTTGCATCCAATTTATTAATATCCACTGTTAGGGTGTTTTCTCTGAAACTTTTAAAGAGTTAACAGGTGTGTGAATGTGCCAGTATAGTTACTTACATTTTTTTGTATTTTAGCTTCTGTATCCAGTCCCATTGTCACAGCTGGGATGAGGAATCTCCATGAAAATAAAGTTTCGAGCCAGTTGTCTGGAAATTCAGCTAATCATCATGCTGATAATTCTAGACATGGCTCAAATGAAGACTACCTACAGATGGTGCACAGACTAAGTAGTGATGTATGTTACTTAAATCAGTTTATTATGATAAAGCAAATATTTACTTTGATAAAGCAAGTACCTGTATAGCTGATTTAGAAGTCAGATATTTTATGACATTGTTGATGTGTAAAACCACTGAAGATATATTTCAGTTTCAGATGTGTACACTCAACCATGCAACTTTTATATGTGAGATTTAATTTTTTCTGGATCTCTGTTTCCTTTGAAACTGTTCGTTACATTTATTCTGATGAAATTAGGAAATAAAAAATCTTTGCATAATCTCATATGTGATCTAATTTTAAAGATATGCTAGAGTGTCTCTAAATACTGTAGCAATATCTTAAGGCAAACAATACTAGGTTCTAAATAGGTGTATAGGTAATTTATCTTTCTAGAGAACACTGCAACTGTCAATTTGACTAATCTGTTGGATAATATAGTAGTGTTGTCAAGGGCAAGAATTCTATGGAGATTTTTTCTTAGTGTTCTCTTACATGCTTTTATGACCTGGTTTCTTTGGAAGATGCTTTCTCTTAGTGACTTTCTTTTGTGTGGAAGAAATTTCTTCTGAAATTTTGAATCTAAAGGAAAAAAGGACCACATTTTTCTCACACTTTTTCTTTTGAACTACTGATTAATTTTCTTCTTCGTAAGCATCTTATCCTTTGGATGAAGCTTGTTGAGATTCTTCCTTGCACGTTTGGCACACGGTCTCTTAAAAGATCATGAATGGAGAGCATCGAATTTTTTTTTTATCTAAGCCTGGCAAGAAGCAGGAAGCAGACCTTTTTTTTTGTGATCATGTGTCTTATCTTTCTAAACTAGCTTGTGGAAGAAAAAGTGTGCTATTAATACCAGACTCCTTAAATCCTTATCCCTTTTTTTTGGTGTACAGCTCCAAAAGAGTTATTAGTTTTATTATTTATCTTGCTTTTCTCTTAAATGTAACAATTATGTTGATTAAAAAATATTTGCTAAGAAGCAGTATCCTAAACAAGAGAGTGTTGTAATGAAAGCATCTCTCATAAACACAAGTCATCAGATGTTTTTCTGCCTACTTCATTAAAGCAAATTCTTCAAAGTAGGAAGCTATTCTTGGCATTAAATGTACATATATCCCTCCAACTGTGTTAAAGGGACATTATCAAAAGATCTTGGTTTTGTTAAGACAGTTAACAGAACATAGTTAACAATTAAGACAGGTGTTTTTGGAAAGCTTTCATATTAGGATGATTAATTTCATAATTTTTATAACTAAATATTTAAAAATATTCATCCCTAATTTTGTGGTCCAAGCAGTGCAACCACATCCTAATTCATGAAAACTTAGATGTGAAACTCTTTCAAAATGGTCAGACTATGAAAACAAAGTATACCCTCATTGATTGCTCTAATTAGAGAAATACTAAACATAAAGAGTAGTAAATATTTTAAACTTGCACTTTTATCCTTTTGTGCACTTTTATAGTGGTGCATATGTGCTGCATGTGTTTTATTTGTAATTACACCTTTAAAAACTGATATTAGAAGCTATCATGCAGAAAACAGTTTGAAGAGTTTGGATTAAAGTTTTGCATTGATGTATTAATAATAAGATGATGATGATGATGATGGATCATAATGTTGCAGCCTTTTCTTCTTTGGAGAAGATCTTTGCGAATGAGGATTATAAGAATCATAAAACCTAGAAGCTTTAATTACTTTAATTTGTTTTAGTACTTTGATGCTTTAAAAAAGTTAATAGTTACAGAACATTGTGTATTTTCAATGTATGAGTCTGTAAAATTAGTAAGTGTACCCTTGAAGGCTCACTAAACATACATTCAATTTAAGGACAATTTTTTTATAAACTTCAGAGCATTCCTAAAATATAATTCATCATTTGGTGATGCTCCAAATTAGGAGTCTGTAAATGCACATTTCTGAAAATTTGTCAGCTATGGTAGGAATGGCATCTGTACCCAAAAGGTCATGTACTTAGTTAATCTGTTTAGTTAATTTAGTAAAAGTTGTTTTTGCCTGTGTCCTTGACAATCATAGTTAAAGAACCTGTCCTGTCCTAATAAAACATACCTGCTAAGAAGTTACTAAGCTTATTTTTCAATATGTTGGAGGGTTTTTTTGAGATTTATTACAAGTCAAAGAAAAGTCAGTTTGAAAAAAGAAATCAGTTCCATAATTTCAGTGTAGGAGAAAAGTGAGTAACTCAATGGAATATTAATTCAGTTTGACTTAAAATAATATCATATAAATTTAATATGCAGTTCATTTTATTGTGCAGGATCTGAATATTAGATTTCTTTGCTTGTGAGAATTTCCTCATATGAGGCAACAAGTCTTTTTGTGAGCACTGTTGCAAAAATAAGTGTAATTAATGCCACATTGTAAGTTTTAGGTTTACTGTGCTGTGATAGGAAAGAAAAAGAATTCTAATATAATTTTAAATGCCCATGGATGGTGAAACAGATGGAATCTGATTTCTCACAGATTTATGTTCTTTGAGGCGTAATCCCTTTTATTCCATAAATTTCAAACTCTTTCCTATTCCATGAGCAGTGTCAACTACACCTTCACAAGGTATACCCTGGTCATGGTCCAGTCTATGAATGCCCACATGGACATTGGCTGTTTGGCCATTATCTGAGGGAGTGTGTAGTTGTTCATCTCTGCAGGCTTCTGTCTCCTTGAAATAGCGATTTAGCTTTCTAACTTACTACTGGCTGCTGGTTTTTTTTCATTCAGACACATAAAAATGTAATTGCAGTTGAACCTTCTAACGTTCTATTAATCGGGTTGACATTGGTCAAAAGGATAAAAAGTATTTATCAGACAGACAATTCAGATCTGTAAGAGAAAAGGTTATGTGAAAAAACTGCCTATATCCAGATACCTCAACAGGGGCCACATTAGTATCTTAGCTGCTGAAATAACCAGTTTAATTAGGAAACATTGAATAACATTGGAACTTCCTTCGAAGACTTTCTTCCTTTGTATGACTGTAGTCTTTGAAAGAATGCACTTTTTGTGATTTGTTTATAATTATAGAAGTAGTCTATTAATAGATTTAGGGGTTGTTAGCTTGTTCTTTCCCAAAAAATTCCTGTAGATGATGTGTAAAAACCAGTGCTTAAAATGGGAAATACTGTTCTATAGTTGAAATGTATTTAGGGCACTGAGAATGAGAATACTCATGACCAGCTCTGTGAAAGCTTTGGAAAAACCCATGTAATATTCTGAATGGAAATTGGAATAGTGAGGTCCATATTTGATTTTAGAATGGTGTGGGGGTAAAAAAGACATGTTTACATTGCTAAAAGCAGAGCATGGACATCATTACTTTGCAGTTAGTATTACACTATGAACGGGTTTGTCAGAAATTATTACTTGAATTGGAGCAGGTTGGGGAAGTGCTTTGTATTGCCATTGAGTTATTTCCTATTTAACTCTTAAGACAGACAAAAACAAGCTAAAGTTGCTCCAGTTGTGTTTTATACAAGACTATTTCAGGTGCTGCAGTGGGAATGCTAGAGATTTTGTTCAGTCCTGAGGTTTGTAGGCTGGAGGATGTAGATTAATTTGTATGGTATTAATACTTTGTCTAGGCTTGTCTAATACTAATTTGTTGAACCATAAAAGTAAGATGGCTTTCTAGGTAAGTTTTAAGGCTAAGTTAACTGAAAAAGTGATGAGTTTGTTTTAAAAATCTCCATTTTATACTCAGTTTCTTTCAAGTGGTATTGTACAGAGGTCATGTATCTGCTCTTCAGCTCTTTACTATGAGTGCTTGCAACAAAAAGTTCTAAATGGAATCTTAAGTAAACCAAAGTGCTTATCTAGTTAGAAGACATGTACAAAGATTTATTTGTGGGTGCATATTCTGTTTATAGATTCGTTTTAAGGCTGATTGTGCTATGGAGTATTGCTTTTATAGTAGTCTGATATCAGTCAAAATTTCAAAGATTTGAATGTAAAGAAATATTTTGCTGATATTTCTTGTATGCTGTTTTGTCCAATCCATTTTATCAGTACATGTACTGACAAAAGTACATGTAAGTAAGTTTCAGTTTGTAACAGATGTTCATGTTCATAATGGTAATTTTTTGTCATTGTCACTTTAGGATGGCGATCCTTCAATAAGGAATGCTGCGTCTTTTTCCTTGAGGTCACCACAGTCAGTCTGCTCTCCAGCTGGAGGTGATGGAACCCTTAAAGGTAGTCTAGAAGTCCTATATATCTCCATTTCTTTTTCCCATTTTCAAAGAACAGAGATTGTAAAGAGGTATTTAGTTTTTTCTCCTGAGTTCTGTTTTCAAATTATACTAAAGACTATGTCATTGTGTTTTGAATGCAAAATTATTTTGGGCCCTGAGCCAGAAGAAATTTCTGATGGTCTAAAAATTAACTAATCATCCTTCCAACTAACGCTCAAATTCACGGAGGACAGAAGGATTTAAAATCCTTTCCAATATGAGGATGGATTAAATGCTTTATATGAACGGTTTCACTTGCTCTGCATAAGAAATATTTTAAAGGCAGCATTACGAGTATTGAACTCTTAACCAGCTCAAAAGTGTTTTAATATGCAACACTTGTTTGAATTACAATCATGAAATTTTAAAAACATGAAAATAAAAGTAGTTCAATGAACTCCATACACATAGCATAAATGAAGCCTGAAAACCTTAGCTGTGGAGAAGGAGTAGGATGAACTGTATGTCAGTTGAGGGGGAAGAGAAAAAAATCTCTTCAAAGTTATTCTTTATGCCAAAATCCACTTGTCAAGGTAGGGATTTGGAAGTATTCTTGCTAATTTTCTTTTTCAGTGCTTCTATGTTTACATGGCAGTAGTTGAAAGATGAAACAATGCTTTCTTCTCTTTAACCCCGACAGGGAGAACAGGGGATGAGGGAGATTACAAAGAAGACAAAGGTTTTATGCAGCTGGATAATAGACATCTTTGGCAGGGGGGACCTTAGGACAGCCTTCCCATGCCTGTGAGGAGATTCTCAGGAATACTTATGTCAGGTTTTTCAGTGTGTGGAGGAAGGACGAGATACAACAGACTCAAACTTAAATGGGAGATCTAACTAGGTCTTAGGAAAAGCTTTTTCACTACCAGGACGGTCAAGCAGTAGAAAAGGTTGCCCGGAGAATCTGTGAATTTTCTACCTTTGGAGGTTTTAAGGATCAGATTGGATAAAGCCCAGCATAATGTACTTTGAGCACAAGAATGAACTAAAGATCTCCTGAGTTGCCTTCTTAACGGAATTACCCTGTGGCTCAAGTGTCAAGTGAGAAGAATGTGTATAGGATGCCAGCAGCATGAGTATTTCAGGAGGTCTTGTGCAAAAGGATTTTTTGTAAGACTTGTGTAAATGGCGAAGACTAAATGCGGTTACTTTTCTCTCTGTGTCAAGCTTATGGGTTAAACAATGTTGTGAATCTAAGCTACTTCCACTCAGATGAATATGATTACCACCCAGTCAGAATAATACTTGAATTATTTTTGCATTAAAGTTGCTGCTGTTTCAATTGGCTGTCTCAGAACCCAGTTTTGAAGGGATACATTTTCAGATTATTTCTGCAGACAATCTGATTGTACAGTTCAGATTGTAATGTTTCAGCATTAGAGGGATGGAAAAAGTGCAAGAGGAACCTTTTGATTTATTTGCCTGTATGTAAGCAAAATACTTAATGGTCTGCCTGGGAGGACAAAAAGAATGGCACTAAGCATAACCAGTCATAATCAGAGAGAGATCTCAGGAAGGATGTTATAATGTTATAGTATCTAAACTTTCTTATGTGACATAGAAACTTGAGACATTTACTGAAGATATGGGTACAGACTGCATTTCTGTACTTTTGACATGGAAGTAGCAAGAACTTCTGGAGACTTGGAGAGAGTCTTGAATTACCTTCACGCTTAATGTAGTTGTCTGTTTGACAGAATATGAATGAAGAAGAAGCTTTTTTTGCAACCTAGGCAAATATTTGGGAGATGGCAGGACTTATATTTGTTTTTTGGTTGGTTATTCACTTACTTAGCAGAGTAAAACTTCACTGTTACAGAACGCTTTGCTTCACTTTTGCTCCGGTAAAGGTACCAGAGCAGCTGAATTTTTATCTAGTAGTTCTTAGCTGGTTTTTGTTCCATATTTTTAATGTAAATTTTTTGCTTTTAACTATGCAAAATACTTAATGGCTCTGCTTTCATACTATCATCTGTTGCTACATCCACTTTTTAAAAAAAATAATTTCTATTAATTAATTTATGTGGAATTATTGTGGAGTGTTTTCTTTTTGTTGGTCTCATAAAATATGCAATGTATTCCATTACTGAAGATTGATTACTCATCAGAATCCTTTATCCATTTGTTCCACTTTCCTACTTCTCTGGAACCTCAGATTTTAGTTTACTTTTTTAATTTTTTTTTTTTTTTGAGACAACTTTTAAAGGTCTCTGTAATGAAAACCTTCTACAATGTTTATAGTCCATTGCTTTCCAAAGAGGATTGTTCATATGATTTACCAGCCTGTTTCCATACAGTTTCCTAAACACCTAGGAAAACATCTGTAAGGACTATCAACAACCCAAATATGAGATTTTGTACTTTTTCCCAGAAATTAATTGTATTCCCTCCAGAAATTGTTAATGGGCATTTGATTACTTTCCAAATAATTTGGAAAGATTACTTTTGTTTTCTTAGGACTTTATAAGGCTCCAGAGAGATTCCACTACACTTGGTTTCTGAATGTGTAGTGGTAACAAGAAGAATTATGAATCTTCTCAAATCTGTAGTGTAGACTTCAGTACTCTCAAAGGTACTTGTTAAGAAAAATGAGATCTTACCCTCTCTCTTTCAAAAGAAAAGCAGAAGAAATTTGTTCAAGGATTTTTTTCTGATACAGTTGAAGTAAACATTAATTCCTGTTTCCTTCTTTAAGTCTGAATTTTTTTATGCAAGGAGGCTTCTGAATACAGCCATTCTAAGCTAGAACAGCCAAAGCCGAGTTTTTCGTGAGACTCTTCCCTGAAAACTATTGTAAAGTAAATATAGTCTGTCCCTAAAAACCTCCCAAATGCATGTTCTTTATCTGTCTCATAAGCCAGCCCTTTAAGTTTGAATTTTTAATTAAGTTATGCCCTTTGTAAATGAATGTCAACGTTGCCTGTTAATCAAAATAAGTAATAATTTCTTCATATCTAGTGCAAAACTTAGGAATGTTTCCAGAGGAAGATTCTAGGATTTTAGAAAATCCTGCAGGAAAGGACTTGAGGACTTGCCATCTTCTTACATGCATGTTGGCTGAGCTGTACCAGTATTGCTCCCAGTAACTTCCATATATTTTAAAATGTCAGTAGTGGAGTTTCCTCAGTTTTGCCATGCAAGCTGTTCGAATTCTTAATGCTAGAAAGCTTTTCTCTTAATGCTTAGCATGAATCATTTTGTTGCAGTTAGGCATAACACTTCTTGACTTCTTTCCAATAGGCAAGGAAAAACAATTCACATCTTTTTTTCATAGCATCATTATCATGTCTTGCACTAATCTAATCTATGAATTGAACAGCTCAGTTTCTTTCTGTTACCTTTACTTAAGTCATCATTTCTGAGCTTCTAATTGTCTTTGATGTTTTTAACTGAATTCTAATTAGTCTAGTTTGTCTTGATGTTTTACTGTCCCAAGTTATAGATACAAGTCTATTTGAAGACTTAGAAGGATGAGTAGTCCAAAAAGTGCTGGAGGCAACTTTGTGTGGTACTACTGTTGTATATGAGAGTATAGCTGCTCTTTTCTGATAGCTTAGATTTGTATTGCAAGTTGTTTTAAACATACTACTGCCTTTCTGTAGAGCTTATCTGTCTTCCTCTCATGTTTTCACAATTCACAGATGAATAAGAAGTTTGTGCTTTTTCTCACTGAACCTCTTTTGTTTCAAAAAGTTACTCAAATTAGTAAAAAAAACCTTCTGATTCTGTTTTTAAAAGCAGGATGGGCCTCTCAAAGACTACAAAAGTAATAATGATCTTCAGATTAATAAAATATTCTCTAATTCTGTTGCATAAGAAGTTGTTAAAATTAAATACTTTAAACTACTGTTGTTGTGACAGTGCTCTGGAGAGCTGCACTTGTTCCCATATACTCTCTTCATCCATTTTTACTAAGAACAATTGACAGGGTATGGAAAAGTTTCACAGTAGGGTATACTGCAACATCAAGTTTTTGTCTAGATTATACTTCTCAGTTTTTTAGTGAAATTATTATGAAAAGCTATACCAAATGCCTTGCTAAAGTCCAGATACAGCACTCAGTTTTCTTTAAGCCACAAGACCTACTGCTTAATGGGAAAATTATTTGGATTTGATGATACCTATTCTTAACAAATTAATTTTGGAATATTTCTTCCGTATTATCTCAATGCTTACAGAGAAATTGTTCTTCTAGTATATACTTAAATCATACAGACTATGTATTATACTCTGGGCAGACCTCTACCACGCCTTTGAAGAGACTGTTTTTTCCTTTTTGAGTCTGCTAGAGGCACAAATTCCCATGGTGATTATTACCAATTCCAAGATTGATTAGCCAGAGTTCCAGGGTGAACTTGTCTGATCCCACTTTCACAAAAATATTCCATTTATGTGAAATTGGTAGATAGGATCATGTTAAATTAAACCAAAATGAGACGCTTCCATTTACACATTGTACCTGCAATCTGTTAAAATCTGTTGACAGTAGTGAGTTCCTCAGATTCTGTCATCACAAGGTTTGTAGCTTTTCCAACAGACAAACATCGTTGTGAATACAGTATATATGCTCTGGAGCCTTCCTTAATCTTCGTTCGCGAAGCCCAGCCATGACAATACAATTACTCATGTCTGAAATCTTAATAATTAACATGTAACACATAAGCATTTCCTAAAGCCTCTCTTTCCAAAGACTTTTCCAGTAAAATGTCTGGAATGAAGTATCCAGGTTTATACACCAATTTGGTACCCATTTAAATAATGTTCCAGGAGTCTCAAGGATCACTTTCCTATGGATTAAAAAGAGTGCAGCACTTGAATGTTCCTGAAGTTTCTCTTCACTTTGCTATGAACTGAGTGTTAGACGTTAGTCTTCATTTCTTCTCTAGCAGTTTCTTCAGCTTTCATCCTTAGGGAATGATACTTCTGGCAAAAGAGGATGTGGGATGAGTGAAAGACTTTCTGTCAACATCTGAGAGCCTTTGTCTGCAAGGGAATTAAAGGAATATGAAGATACTGCCTTTTGTGACCCTTTGGAAGTTGTTATTGTACAAGTAGAAAGCTAATGATTTTTTGAAATTCTGTGTGTGAGTCCTAAGTTCCTGGTAATCTTAATAGGTGCTTTTTTACCATGTGGATCACAACGAAGAGTGTGATCAGTCGTGTGACTTTGATGCATCATCTTTGAAAGGCAAGTGACCTGAAGAAGCTTAGAGATGATCAGAGAAAGTGTCACGAATGCTTAAATAAGATGTGAGTACTGTGGTGTGATTAGATGTGCAGATGAAAACCATAAGGTGGAGATGTCAGTGATATGTGAGGTCTCCTGGACAGGAGCTTATTTGTTTGCTATCCAAGTTACTGATGCCCAATGAGTGAGTGAGCCATTCCAGGTGTAAACAAACAAAAAGTGGTTTTGAAACTTTACATTTTAAAGAAGGCTAAGGCACTGTCAATGACAATGAAATTCTTTTTATAGTTGATTGCATTTTATAGGATTTGATATCAGTCAAGGGTCACAGAGAAAAGGTGTTCACAAGTTGCTACAGAAGTTGATAAAACTTTTTCCATAATCAGAGCCATCTACTACTAGGAACCCACGGAAAAACTAATAAATATAGAGAACCAGTCCCAGAATTATCATGGGTGGTCAGGAAGACTGTTTCTGAAAGACTAGGGAGATATTGTTGATGGTTGTGTTTGTTCTCTGTAGAGCCTCATTTCCTATGATGTTACCTGCTTCTTGACTACATTTGATGTTATGTGGTTGACTCCTAGTATTTACTGTTCAGTAATGGTACAATGACCTTCCTGAATCAGTGGAGAACCTCCTTTTATTTCACAAGCTGTACATATTACTGCTATATAAAAAGAAATTGCACAAAGTTCTTTTAATGATACTGTGGAAAATCAACTACAGAAAGTCAGAATTTTTTTTTCTCCTGATTTGCCACTCAGCCCTAAATATAGACTCAAAAGTTCCCTACATATTTCTCTGTTCTAAAAGAATATTCTGAAGTTTGGTTCATTCCCGAAGATAATTTCTGAAGATCTTCCTATTATTTACTACACTGACAGCATTTTGTAGAACAGATCTTCTCAATGCTGGAATCTCGACTGGTTCAGTAAACGAGTCAGCTGTCTGTCTCTGTATTCCTTAAAAAAAAATTTCTTCTGTTGTCAGCAAGTCTTGTAACATCTTTGTTCTCAGACATATAATGGCCAAGACTTCTCTCATAGGAATTACTCCAGACCGACTCCAACATTAATAGACAAAACTCTCTCTTTATAATCGGTATTTTCATAGAATCATTAAGGTTGGAAAAGACCTCCAAGATCATCAGGTCCAACCTCTGACTGAATACCACCCTGTCAGCTAAACAATACCACCAAGAATCACGTCCAGTTGTTTCTTGAATACCTCCAGGGATGGTGACTCCATGGTGACTCCCTGGGCAGCCCATTCCAATGCTTAACAACCCTTTCAGTGAAGAAATTCTTCCTGATGTCCAACCTAAACCTCCCCTGGTGCAGCTTGAGGCCATTTCCTCTTGTCCTGTTCCTTGTTACCTGGGAGAAGAGACTGATCCTCTGGGGGCTACAAATCCTTTCAGGTAGTTTTAGAGAGCGATAAGTTCCCCTGTTTTCTCCAGACTAAACAACTCCAACTCCCTCAGCCACTCCTTAGAGAACTTGTGCTCCAGACCCTTCCCCAGCTCCATTGCCCTTCTCTGGACAAACTACAGTACCTGTCCTCGTGCTGAGGGCCCACAGCTGGACACAGTGTTCAAGGTGCAGCCTCACCAGTGCCCAGTACAGGGGGACAATCATTGCTGGCCCTTGCTGGTATAAGCTAGGATACCTTTGGCCTTCTTGGCCACCTGGACACACAGTTGGCTTTTGTCTGAAGTCTTAGCATTGAATAGCATTGCGGTACATGTTCATTGTGTGATACCTGTTCAGCAGTGCTAATGTTTATGGTAGACTGAAACCGTTAGAGAATGCTTCGTATTTTTCAGTTTCTTTTCACCTCAATACATTCATATTGTAGCTTCTAAGCCTTCTTGTCAGGGGCTTAACCATCATTAAATGTCTCAGAAATATGTGAAGTTATTGGTAGAGAGTATGTTCTCTTAAATGCAGCTTATAGACCTTACTATCAAAACCTTTCAGGAATTTCCTTCAGGAGGAAGATATTTTCAAATACCTATTCGTAGTGCTGCCTAGGAGAGGCAAAACTTTACTTTTGTTTCTTCATTTGCTGGATTCTAAGTATGTTCAATGAAATGCACTGAAATCCTTCTGACCTCCTCAAGTGTACTCAAAGATAAAAAGAATCACCTTATCTATTGCTACAGTGTTATTTTTCAACATGACAAATACCAAATTAATACCAAATCAGAACAACTTTGTCAGATTTACTTAGAGGTTTAGGACAAGGGAGAATCAAATCTGTGCCTCTTTGGAAGTGTAAGTGTGAAAAACAGTAAATATCCCACGGTTGCAACTTTAAAAGTATTTATTTGAGATAATTCAAGATTAGTAGGTCAGCAATATCTCTTTGAAAAGTTCTGAGCTGCCTCTACTATTTGTAGAAATTACCCTGCAGCTTGTATTTCCTGAGCGGTAGTCATTACCATGAAAGAAATTAATAGCTGATGATTTCTGCTACACATTACACTAAGACAATCTTGTAAATTACCAAAAGAAATGGCAACTGGGGGGAGGAGCATCACACAAATAGGAATCTGTGGTGAAAAGCAAGTGAGAGATCTTAGGGTGTAGCCAGAACTTTGGTTGAGTGTGGTGTCTGATTTGGGAGGGGGAAGTGGAATAGTAGAAAGATTTTGAGGATCGGAGTGAGTCACAGTAGGGTTTTCTGACATTACGGATGTTATTGGCACAATATGGAGTTATTGCTGATGGCCAAGAAGGATTAAGTTAAACCCATGTCATCCATACAGAAGTTATAGGACTTTTTACAGAATGTACTAGGTGGGCAAAATAAGTATAGCAACCTGTGCAAAGAAGTCATCAGTAAAAGCACACTTTTCCTGTGAATTGAAGCTTTAGTAATACCCATTCTGTTTTTTCATCTACAGGTCAGTACTTAATTGCTTAATGATTCTTAATATTTCTAAAAACATCTAGTAGAAATTTAAGCTGCAGAATAACACTACTTTCCTGTTTAGTGGTGTTTCTTGAATGAAGCACATGGGGACCTGTATTCCAGTTACTTTTTGGTTGTTATTAGCAGTACTGACCTATGTTGACCTGACCAGAATAACAATAATTTCAGTCACTACTTTCCAAAAATCAGTATTCCCCAATGGATGAATGGAATCTGAGTGGTTGCTTTAAGAAGAGACTCTGTGTCCCCACCTCCCACCTCTCCTCCTACTATTTCTTTTTAAGCCAAAAATATAGCTCAAAGTTGCAATTGGGACAGGTTGAACAGTTCTGTTTTTCAGACCTTTTTTTCTAGGCTAACAGTTACGGGGAGCTGATTAGTTTGAGGAACAAAAACTTTGAATGTGCTTAGTTGGAGAATGTATTTAATTAAAAATGTCCTCTTTTAAAAATTTCTATGGATACACTCAAATCCTGAAATGAGAGTACAGAGAAACAAATATTCATAAACTAAAAAAAGGAGAGAGGAGGGAGATAAGGGAAGGAATGGTAGAAAAATGCCTTAAGACAATTAGTGTTTTCTACATAGTAATGAGTAGGGGAGGTAGGAATGAGTTTACCTAAAATAGATTTTAAAAAAGTTCAAAATTAATTGTCAGAATCCAAGTTAAGGAGGTTGTGTATGTTTTGAATTTTTTTAAATTAAAAATGTGTGACTGAAATGGCTAATGTGTCTACACTGATCATTAAGTCTTCATCACTGGACCTTATTAAGAATCTTTTTGATTTTTCCTTTTTTCTGTAGTCAACTTGCTTCATTGACCATTTTCTAATAGTTGATATTCTGAACCTTAGGTACTATTTTTATTTATTCTTTTTTGGTGGTGGGTTTTTTTGTTCCATCTTCTCTGAAATGATCCTTTCTCTACCTGCAATGGACTGCTAAAATTCCTAGGAAATATACTGCAACTGTCTGGATTGCATCTTGATCTAGCAATGATGTGCTTCCTACCAATCTTATTTAGACCTTTTGTGATCACAGTTATATGTAGAAATACACATTAACATTATGTAGGTTATATTTAGTGTGTTTTTATATAAACATGAAACAACATAACTGTTCAGTTTTTCTGAATTATTATTCTAGGATCAAGACAACCTTTAATCCAACAATCTCAGCCTCCACCTTATTCATCACCTAGAGATGTTCCCCCAGACATATTGTTAGATTCTCCAGAAAGAAAGCAAAAGAAACAAAAGAAAATGAAGTTAGGCAAGGATGAAAAAGACCAGACTGAAAAAGCTGCAATGTATGATATCATTAGTTCTCCTTCCAAGGACTCCACTAAGCTTACATTAAGACTCTCTCGTGTAAGATCTTCGGATATGGACCAGCAGGATGATATGCTTTCTGGTTTGGAAAACAGCAGTGTGTCAGAGGGTGATATTCCTTTTAATGTGCAGTACCCAGGACAGACTTCTAAAACACCCGTTACTCCACAGGATGTTAACCGCCCACTAAACGCTGCTCAGTGTTTGCCGCAGCATGAACAGACAGCTTTCCTTCAGGCACAACAAGTGCCTGTTTTACAACAGAACACTTCAGTTGCTGCAAAACAACCTCAAACTCCTGTGGTACAGACACAGCAACAGGTTTCGCAACAAGGAGCTATAACGTCATATGATGAAGTAGAATTGGATGCATTGGCTGAAATTGAGCGGATAGAACGTGAATCAGCTATTGAAAGGGAGCGATTTTCAAAAGAAGTGCAAGATAAAGGTAAAAGGATTGTGTGCGTGTATACACTATATATTATATAAATATATATATATGCATATAAACCCCATATATATATATATATAAAAAGCTTCCTGTCATTGTCACATAGTTCAGTTCTGTTTACTCAGTGTAGGTTCTTCTGCAACGTTCATTTCCATTCCTCTCCAACAATGAACTATAATCTCTCATATATGCGTATTTTGAATACCTGGTATTTTTTATTTGGGGTCTTAATGGATGGAAAGTGAAATAAATTCGTATGTTTCAAAATTCTTTTAAGATACTCTCACTTTGAACTGTGAGAATGAATGAAGTACAATTGATATTGTTTATAGTTTCTAAAATCCCAGCCATACCATAAATTAAAATATGTAGTAAGTTTTGATAGTTGAATTATCAATTAACCACCCATGTTACCTAATTTTAAGAAAACTCAGGAAAACTGTTTTATCCCATTTCTATTCATATCCCCATTTAAATTTAATGTGAAGGAGATGCCAGATTAAAATCACATCTGTTTTTTTAAAGGTAGTATAATAACTGGCTAATATATAGTACTGTATTGTCTGTAATGTTTGTTCGACTGGATATTAACTATTATGTAGGCATTAGAAGCTTTTGAGAACTACAATATATCTGTATGGTTTCTAGCACAGAACCAGATGGCCTCTGAAACGTTTTATCTTCACTTCAGTAGCTGTACTGGTTGTCTTAATTGCTTCAACTGAATCTATCTTTTTTTTCTTTCTATCTTTTTTTTTGTTTTATTTTGATTTCCCTTTCTGTTGTTAACTGGTTTGAAGGTCTTTGGGTTCAGAAATCTCAAAACCAGATACAAAGTCCACATGTAGATCTTGAAGATAAAATGTATTTTATAAATTAGAAAGTGATAGGTTACCATAAGTATTTTTCAGAAGCTTCCTCTGCATTGTGTTTGACTTCTGAGAAAAAAGTCTTTTGTAGCATAATGCTAATTTATTACGTACGCACAAGAAAAATCTTGCAAAGTGAAAAATGGTAAAAATTCTGATGTTGGTTGTTCATAGGTAAAACTAGTCCATTGTGAATATACTTGCATGTGTGCAGCTGAATGAACCCCACACAGTTTGGGTCTTTAACCAGCAGTAAGAGTGCAAATTTTCTCCCTATTCAAAGTGGTTTTTCACTGTTTTTAAAGATGCTAGAGTGGTGAGGGGAGGATAGAGTTTTTGTGTGTGTGTGTGTGTGTATGTGTGTGTCTGTGTTTGTAAATGTGTTTGTTGCAGTAGTAAAAGGATTAACTTCTGAGATGTTCCTTATTTGGTAACTAAATCAAGTCCTTTTAGGAAATGTTGTCTGTGAATATATGGAGAAAATGTGTGCTCACCTCAAAAGAGATCTCTACTGTCTTTAATTTTAATTCAATGAAATGGGGAATTTGTTAATTTACTTAAATATCTTCTACTAATTTTAAATTTATTGTTGGGGAGTTAGTCTGTGGTTTGTGGCATACTACTTCAAAAGCTACATTTATGTCCTCACACTTCAAATAGAATCTTCGTCATATTTTACCTGAGAAGCATCTGGAAAAATGCACAGCAGCCTTCAAAGACTGAAACACACTTTCTGTTTTCTTGTGGCTTTCAGAAAATGTTGATCATTAGTTGTAAAGTTTGTTTATCATAATTACATAGCCATGGACAGACTCTTGATTTGTTTCTTTTGGGGAAAGGAGTGATTTTTATAGAATGTATTCTCTCCCCTTCCCCACTGATCAATAACCATCTTCCTGATCTTATGCTTCCCTCTTATCTGCATCCTCTGGCAGGTCTCAGTTCTTCCTGAGTTCCTACAATTGCTATAAATCAGGTGCAAGAGTTGCTGCCTTATATTGGGATAAATGATCACTGTTTATTCACTCATGCTAAGTTGCCCCTGTGATAGACAGCAGCTCTTTTCACTTCGGCTGCTGAGCTTTCAGCTGGGAGTGCATAGTATTCAGCAGAAAGATTTTTAGCAGTCTTGGGACAGATTTTCTGAAAAGCTGTTACCTTGGAGAAACACAGTTCTTACTTTTTGGTAATGCTTTTGCTGTTGCTTCTGAGTTTGTGCTATGTCTAGAAGTTGATACACACAGGGATTGTTCTAGTTAGAGCTGCAGGAGGCGTGGCTACAGGAGGAAGTTTCTTCTATTGTTCCTGTGGGAATATGTCTGTTAGAAACATATTCAATAACTTCTAAATATGTCATTCATTTGTGCAAAGCTGCTTAGTGTATTTTTACAAAAGCCTGGCATTTTTTCATTTTAGTACATATATTGTAATTTCAGATAACTTTATGCCGAGAAAATGGTGTGGGTGTAGCAAGTGGTCTTTCTAATTAGAATGAGAATGTGTAGTGCCAGCTGATGAGCAGGCATCGCTCTAGAAACTTACTCAAGGTGCTAGCACATGCTAAAATCTGCATGGAAGCTTCTTTGCTGCTTTTGTAATCCAGGCATGGGAATGCGTTTTACGGACACAGTTCATTTTTCTTTGTATACTCAAATTGTTTTCCGTAAATTACTTTCAGTAGACTTGTACTCACAAGTTTTGATAGAAGATAAGTGGTCTCTTCTGTCCTTTTTTTTAGACATAAAATCTCTGTAGTACTGTGCTTCATCAAAGGTTTTCAAATGCTTTCTTTTTAACAGTAAGGCTTTGGTTGGACATGGCATGTTCTTTCTGGGGCTAGTAACCAGTAGCATGGTGGAACTGTTTATTTCAGAGGAGAGGCAGAGGTTTTCTGAGGGGGATTCTCGCTAAGAATTGTACAACTGCTACATTTGCCTAAGGCAATGCTAAGGTCTTTTTTTTTTTTTTAATGCTGAAGTCCTCCAATTATGTTTGGTGGGAAATAGGGATTGGAGCCTTTGGGTAATTATAGTGCTTTCTGTAATTAATCATTATTTTTAACAAAGCTGTTAAAATATTTAGCTTCCACCAAACAAAGTCTCTCATAGTGGAAGGGGAGGCAGTTTCTGTTTCGGAAGAGGAACTAACACAGGGTTTTGCAGAAGTGTCTTCTTTGAAAAGCAGCTTGCCTTTCTGGTAAAGGAATATTTAGCACAAAAATCAATCATTCAAAATCTGACAGATTTGACCAAGTGTATGTCAGATATGCATAAGAAATTATTTTATAATACAAACTTTCTGCCTCATTTGGGTGCTTTTTGGAGCTATGTTTTTATAATTCTATCATTTTGGTCTGTTTGGTTCTTGGGTTCGGTGAATTGTATGGTCTTTTCATCATGATAGAGAGTTGCAAATTTTGAAAAAGTTGGTTTCATCCTTGTCCTCTGTGTGGAAGGGTAGGAGTTCATCTCCTCTTCCTACTTTCTCCATCAAGGAAATCTCTCTGTATTGGTTAATTTTAGAAGTAATTTGAAGTAATGTATCTGTATCTGTTAATGAAAGGAGTAGTTGGTGACTTTGGAAATCTAGGCACTTGGCACTGCAAGGTACATTCCAATACATCTGTTATGTTTAACATCCTCAGTACTATTAATTAAGTCCATGGAACAAGACACACCTCAGATCTTCAGTTCCCATTGCTCCCCCCCCCCCCCCCCCCATTGGCCTCTATACTCTGATTGGATACAAGATGTTTGTTAATCAATACTGGATCATATCTTCTCTTTTGAAAGAGTGTGTAGTGTTACAGATAGGTCTTATTTATCAAGACTCAGATTATCTGAGTTGGAAAAAAAAGTGATTCAGAAGGGCTAAGACAGAAATGGATTATCTTTTTCCACAACGGTCGGCAGGTGAACCATCTTCTGCTCTAGGTTCATTGTGATATTTTGATGATATAATTTCTTCAGAAAGGTAGTGGAACTTCATACACACTTCATTCTCTTCTAAGCACTGCCAGTAGTCACATTTCCTGTACTACTTGGTACCCTTGAAAGCTTTTGAAACAAGTAGAAGTCTGTATTCTGAACCAGTTTTGTTCTGTATTCTGAACCAGTTTTGTTGAACTTAACTGAAGTTGTGCTTTGTTCACACTCTGAAGTTGACTACTCCAAGAAAGTACAGGAAACTAGAAAATTTGTCCCAGGAATTTCTGTTCTTCTCAAGCATCTTTTTTTTCTTTTGAAATATGGGGATGTTGAGAAAGAAATTTAATTTTGATAACCTCAATTCTGTATTAAATTGTACTTTACCACTGTTCAGATGCCAGTGGGTTATTTTTGTGTATAATTAAGTAGTTCAAAGTTAGTCACTCACTTTCAGACCAAACCTTCCTAGAACATTACATAAAGTTCTTCTTGTTTTTCAAGATTCAGACCTGCTCCAGAATTAATTTTCAGATTCAAAGTTTATGCCTCGAGATCTTTTATGCTTTTCTAAAAACTCCAAACACTGTGAACCAAAAAGCTAAAAGGAGCTCTGAGTCTTCTAGCAAGGGCAAAAGGGAAGATAACCTTGAAAATTACGTAAAACCCCAGAAAGTAACCCATCTTTTTTCAGATACTCTTTTTCAAATTGATTTAGTTTTTTATTTTATTCGGAGTTGCTACATTTTAATTTGAGCTCTTTCATACATAGAATTGTGTGGTCACTGTTAGATTTTAGGCTGCTTCAAAGACACTTTTGTGTAATCCCACTGTTTTAAAAGATTAAGGAGTTCTGCTTTTACTTGTAAAAAGCACTGTTCTTTGGGATTTTTGAGAAGAATAATGAAATCATTAATCACTAACCATTTAATTGGGAGGCTAATATTTTTTTTTAAACTTAAAACATTAGAAGAATTTTCTTAATGAGACAAACCAACTTGTATGTGTGTGTTTTTCCCTATATATTTTATCCCTGAGGATCCATTTTACCCACTTCTTTGGAATCTTACTGTGGATTCTTTAAATTAGGAAGAAGTGAAGCCATAATAACTTTATTTCCAATAACGGGATCAGTTAGGGGGCATTTGGATGCCTGCTGTGGGCCCTTCTTTTTTTTGGTTCGTTCCAAGCCCATAGCAGCAGACACACACATCCCAAGAGTGTGAATCTGCCGGAGCAAAACTCTCAAAACTACAGTTATAGGTAAGTAACCTTTTTCTCTTACCTTTTAAGTTCTTATCCAGCTCCTCTCCCTTTCTCTCCATTACCCATCTCCCCCATAAAGTTCCCCAAAGAGGAAGCTAGTAGGAGAACACTGTTAAGTATGGTTTGTTTACATCTAATTTTATGTAGCCAAAAATTAATGAAATGACAGAATGTGTAATTATAACCAGTATATTAGCATTAATTTCCAAAAATATGTTATAGAGGGTTTATTTCCTTAAAAATGGAGCTAAAAGTTTAGCAATTTGTATAGTAATCTCACAGATTACAGTCACTAATACTAGAAAATGAAATGAGAGAGTGTGACAGATTGTGTGTCTGTGTAGTAGGACATTAGGTATCATGTTTTGTATATACAGGCTTTCATTGGGTCTGCATAGGCATAATGGATGAAACTGATACCTCCTGTAACTCTTCCAAGAAAAGCAGCTTTGCAGCCTCCAGTTCCTCTAGATAAGAGATTTAGTCTTTGTGTGTGTTCAGACATGTTTTAAGAAAAGTAAGGGGAAAGAAATTCCTCTTCTATTCAGAGGAATTGCAGTGAAATGTTGCAATGTTTCCATCTGTCTGGGAAAAGTTACTTCCTTTTACAGTTTTTATGAAGAATGAAAAACTAATTGAATGAAAAATACATTTGTTTAAAAAAAGGAAAGGCATGTGACAGCTCAGTTGGTTGGAGCATGGTGCTAATAATGCCAAGATTGTGGGTTTTATCCCCATACGGGCCATTCACTCAAGAGTTGGACTTGATGATCCTTGTGGGTCCCTTCCAACTCAGAATATTCTGTGATTCTGTGATTGTAATAGCACTTTTATTTATGCTCATGTGTAACATGAAATCAAAATTCCCCCATTTATCCCAGGCTGTGCTTTATGTAGGGTAATGCAGAAACCTGCTCCTGTAAGATGGTGTAGAAAATAACCAAAACGTAGCAGTTAGCAAGAATTCATCTTCTTCCCTCCCCCCCAGTCTGTAGTGTAAACTAACGCTGGAAAATTCAGTGTAACTTGCATGTTGTATATACGCTTGATTGTATCTGTTAGATGGATGACAGGATTTACCATATTATTTACCCAGTAATGACTTATAGTCTGGGACAGTAATTTCTCTATAGCGGATTTAAATCTTGATAAAGAAATGGCATGAGTAATTAATAAACTTTATTAAGAATTTAATCCCAGCATTTCGGTAGTTCATATTCGCTAAATTTTCCCTGACACCAACCTAAGAGGACACAGACTTCTTTTCATTGTCATGCAATATAAATGTTACTGTATCTAGTCAATTGAAGATATTTTTAATATCTTGATTTTGTGCAAGGTATGATGTCAGAACAAAATCAATATCTGGAATGGAGATTTCAAAGTCATTGCTTATTTCTGAAGTTTTCTGTTTATACTAATGAATTAAAAACTAATTGGATATGGTAGTGTGATACCTAAAATAAGTAGTTTTCATTGCCTGATATTAGTGTGTTGCATTTTTCTTGTGAAATTAGGTGCTGCACTCCCTATTTCAAAGTAAGTGCACTTTAGCTTTTGCTCAGATATTTTGAGTTTACAGAACTATAATTCTGCACAAAGCAATCACATGGATAAAACCCAGCACTTACGTCAGAAGAATCTATCTCATAAGTAAATTAAAATAATATTGTTTGTAAAAGCAATATTAAATTCAGGGAGGTGAAGTTACAGCTTCCAATCTCTAAACAAGTGTAGATATTTGATTACACTTTTCTGCAGTTCAATTCTTGTTATTTCCTACTGTAATATTTCCTTTGTATTACTATAGTTGACAGGGAATAATGGGTTACCAGACATCCTTAAGCAGAAAGATTAATAAAATCATATATCATTCTGATACAATGACAGTGTTATTGCTATATTTAAGGAAACAAGCAAAACTTCAGAATCTTCATTTTGATAAAGTCTACTACACCCCTAAGGCATGTTAGAGACCCCTGTAGCCTTTTTGTGTTTTGTCCTGAATGAGTTTAGACATCCCGCCTGATGGGCTTTCCTTTTTGTACAGTGAACAGAAGTCTTTTTAACAGATTGCTAAAAATTAGCAGCTGTTCCTGTTCAGATTCTCAGAAATCCATTCCTTTGAACTGCAGAAGCTAGAAGCCCTCTGGATTCTTCCTTAGAGATTTTTGGAATTAGGTTCAGTTCTATGAGGCTTCCTATATGAGCTTCATGACTGTACTTTCTTGGTTTCTTCTGTAAGGGAGGAAACAGTGAGAATAAAATTTTTGACCTGTGTTTGCTGAGTCTCTCCTTCAAGGGGAGGAGCTTGTACTGTGGAAATCTCTTCTACTGATGGGAAGATTCTCTTTGGTTGTTCAATTCTTTTTTTTATTGGAATAGGACTTTGGGGGGAAGTCAGGTGAGAGCAAACTCTCATGGTTTTTGATGGTGTGTATTAGTGAAGGAGTAGAAAAGAATGGATATTTACCCTCACTCCCTTGAAAGGTCATCCATCAGTACCACTGAAGTAATTTTAAACCTTCCTTGTACACAGATTGGATTACTGTGGTCTACAGAGCACTGTTGGTTGGAGGGACAGGGCACTTACACAACTTTGAAGAGATCTGTGAAAAATAAGTAAGAAAAGAAAACAGTTAACAGTAAACAGAGGTTTGTTATTTGAACATACAGCTGAGTGTTACCTGTTGAGAATTTCTAATCTTGATTATTAGCTTAAATAAGATAAGCTTGTAATTGGACCTCTGTCTGACTTGTCTCTGAGGTTGTTAAAAAGTAGATTTGACAACATACCATAACCTCTTAGGACTGGTATATTTGGTTTAAATGTATTAATTACTTTTTAAAATCATTAAATAAGTGGTATTTCAAATGAATGAAGGCGTATCCCAGTAATCTCTGAAGAGTGTTAAAGCTTTAAAAGTGTAAAAATCTTAATTGTTTTACTTTACGAAAAGTAAGTTTGTATTTTCAATTGCCATCAAAAGGGTTCATCCAGAATTCAACCTTAGAGGATCAAACTTATTTGTGGCTGTGAAGAGGAGTATGTTCACATTTAACCATCCTGGATATGAAGTCTACAACTGAATCCCTTGCAAAGTCTGAATGGGGAAGCGATAATTTTTCTATTATGTCTATTTTGAAGTCTATCAAACAGTATTAGTATAGCGAAGTGTTACTATTCTATTAAAATAAAGCTTAGCAACCATGCACATTTAACTTACCTTTTCACAGATACTTACAAAAAGCCCATTTCAGTTTGCTAGGCCAAGCAGTTCTAGAAGTTTTTAGGCTATCATCCAATTATACTCAGTTGTTGAAAGGGTTTAATCTGGGGCTTAAGGCAGTCATCAGGTTTGCAGGAAAGCAGTAACATAGGAGACTTCATCACTAATGGTGTTGTGGCTGCTGCTTTGGTAAGATGCCAGGTTGAATAAAAGAACAGAGGTATTTCTTTAATACAGCTCCCCTCATCCAGCTACTGCTTCTAACACTTCCTCGGCTTCCAAGCATATCTGTTTTCAGGATGGATATTCTTCAGATCATGATTGACTCATAATTTCAGGAGAAAGGTATCTCGGGGTATCTGTGGCTGTTCCTGTGCAATGCTTTTTTGCACAAAAGTTCCACAGTATTTAATTAAGTTCTAAACCTGAAAGTATTCATAATTTTAATATGCATATATTTCCAAAGATGAAGGCCACAATTGTCTCCAGGAATACTGTTTCTAAGAGGAGAGGTAGGAGACAACCATTTGGAAATCCAGCTAATTTTTTTTATCCATGTCAAGCTTGTGGTTCCTGTAATGTTTTGTTTCTTGTACCACAGTGAATCATTTAATTTGATAGAACATCTGTACTACTTTTTAGTTTAAGCTAGCTTATGAGTTTCAAGGTACTACCTTTTGGTGAGCATGTTTCAATGTACAGGGAAAATCCTTGTGAATTTGTCAAGTCAAAAAGATGTATACATAGATTAACTGGGATCAGACTATGCTCTGAACTGTCATAAATTTGTTAAAGGAATTGGACAAAATGTTTTTGAGTGTATCTACATCCTCAGAGAGAGGTGGAGGAGTGAAAATGGTTTTGAAAAGAATCTGAAAAAAACAAACTTGCATACCTAATCTCTAGTATGGTCAGAAAACTCTTCCGTGGCCTACTACATGTTCTTTTTATTATGAAAAGTGTTACAAAGACCAAAGCAAAAAGATCCTGATCACACTTCATTGGTCTCAAAAGCTTGTGAGCTTACATGTTTGGAACTGTGGCAAGCTTTGGATCTATGTCTGTAAGATTAGAAAGAAAGACATTAGTCTGGTATTTTGGCAAAGTCCTAGATTCCCATCATAAAAAGAAATTCTACAGTCTATGGAATGAAGTAGATGAAGCTTGGATACTGATGCTTTGAAAGGTATAGAGTATATTTCAATGGATATTGTAGAAGTTCCAAAGGTCATCCGTTCCCCTTGGGTCTCGTGACTTAACAAAGTAGATGTATGCAAACTTGCATATATTTGACTGTAAAAGAGAAGATATGAAGACATCTGTTTTCAGAGGTTAATTACTCTCTCCTCACCTCTCTGATTCTTACTATCATATAGTTGCAAGTGAGTTCAAGATTTTATAAAGCCCTTGAAGCCCAGTGGTATATTTCAGCTTTCAGATTTCTGCAGCTATCATGGCAACTTAAAAAGTTTTTATGCTCATTCAATGGAGTTTTTTCATTATGTTTGATGAAGATAGTGTTACTATGTATTCATCCTACCTTTTGTGCCTTAGTTCAACCTGATATTTTCATATACTTGGGACAGCTTTTTTGTCCTGGATCCAAAATTCTCATAGAGGCAAAGCAGTAATGATCAAGTCTAGTTTTGAGGCTCACCTTCAAGATGCACTGGGAATAAGAAGAAATCTGAGTGATCTGTAACTGTCTGCAATCACCTTGCCATCTAAGAAAATAAGGCTTTGAAGGTGTCCCTTTCTTCTCAGATAAGACGTCAAGTTACTAAAAGACCAGTGTTCTGTTGTCAAGAGAAATGAAGAAGGTGCATCAGAAGAGCCATGTAGTTAGAGGGAATATGTATGCCAAGTTGTGATGTGATCATCTACTTGTGTGTTCTAACAATTTGACATTTTGGATGATGAAGAACAGCGGCATGTTGAGCCTGGTCACTTACAGAAGTCCAAGCAAGAAAATTGGTCCTACTTGAATTGTTTTGGTTGTTTAATCTTGGAGCCTTCAGCATGAGGGCTCTGAAAGGTGAGTTTTGGTTGATCCAGCCATGGCTGTTTAAAGCATCACTGCTTGTGGCCATCTGCTCCTGTAGTAGGCATAAGAGAGGGAAGCATTTTCTTGCTCTTAACTGACTCACTCAGCCTGGTAGGTTAATGCAAACCACCTCCACTAGTGCCTTAAGGTGATGCATTGGACAATAAAAAGCACTTAAAAATATGAATGTGTGTTCCCTTCTGCTACAGGTGATAACCTCAGTTAAAGGAATGGGACAGATAATGAATAACAGTAATGTCTTAAAGACTTCTGTTAGATCCACCATCAGAGCTTTACAGGACTTTTTCAGTTTGGCTGGCATTTCTGGACAATAACAAACCTGACCAACCTTCTCCTAAGAACACAAGTTTCTCAATTTATGTTTCAAAATTTAAAGAGTTTTAATTGAGAAATAAGGTAATGATGTCTGTGGATATATGTATATTTGTTTTAATCAATAGTGTAGGGAATAAATCTGTGTAACTCCCCATATGAATCCAGCAGTTGCTGTAGTACAGAAGAAGCAAGAATCTCCATGCTAAAAAGCTGCACCTTTGATTTACCAAATGTATTTTGCTTCAGGTGTCTATCATAAAGTGGGCAGTCATTCCTACAGATTTTGTTTGAACTATGCAAAGTCCTTTATTTGCAGTAGACCAATTTCTGCATGGAGTTTACTGTATTTGTCTTTACTGTCTTCCAGCCATCAAATCTTGTAGAAAGTTTTGAGGTTCTAGGAAGTTAGAGGTATCCAAATAGATTTGAGGATGAAAAATATGGTGAAAAAAGCCTATTCATGTCACTTGAATTGACCATGTAACTACTTGTTATTATGTCCTAATTTTAATTTTGGAGATGATCCTTCAAAGTTTCAATTATTCTAAGTAAGAATCTTCTAAAAATTTAGAAGAAATTGGAAGTCATATGTTATAATTCTGGTTTGCAATTCCAGAGGAGTATTTGTTTTTTTTCATTGGCATTTATTTCCTTATTTCTTTGTTGCATCCTCCTTGCTGCTCATTTTCCTACTCTGAAAAAGAAAACTCTTTTGTTGCATCTGGTGATAAGGCACCACAAATCTAGGCACAAAATATGTTATTTTTCTTACGTTGTACTTGTGGTCTAGGCATTTTGACAATAGATCTATGTTTAATCATTCCTTACCCTTGAAATAATATTCCCTGATTACAGGGAAAGTAATTTTTTTTGACAAATTACACAGTGATAGTTGATAAATGAGAATATAAGCCTTTGTGCAGGTAGGGCTTTTAGTTTTCATGGCAGAAATTAATTTTAGTTTGGAGTTCCATGTTGGATGAGTAGAGTATACTCTTTTGGATACTTCCATGTGCTTCTCCTCTCTATGAATATGAATTCTACCAAATTACAGCGTGTATGGTTGGCTCACTTTATTTTTCTGTATTCTACTCCTAACGATTTTTTAGTGTAAACTAAAAGGCTTATTGCAGAGTCAGGCTTTTGATAGAAAATTATCACTGAACTTTTTATTTCATCTATGAAAAGCATTATGATTGCAAAGAGAAAACACTCAACTTTTTAAGTGTATAGTGGCCCCCCACCTTATTTGTATGTGTTCAGGTATAGACTCCAACCCTTGATGTACTGCTTTGCTTCAAGAAGAAGCATGGAGTGGTGGAGTTACTTTATCAGTTTTGTTCGTTGTTTGTGTGATCCCTGGCTAAAATATGTGTGAAGTCCAACTGATGCACTGAACAAAGGAAGAAAGGCCTCTGTCTTAGTCATTGCAGATCCTTCCTTAGTACATATATGATGAAGAAGGTTGAATCTGCAGAAGATAAATAGTACTATTCCTGAAAAAGTAGTTGTAGAGGTGCATGTTAACTTTGTCTTTTCAAAATTCTGCTTCAGTGTAATTGAGTAGTTTGGGGGGTTTTTTAAATGTTTTGTTTTGTTTTGTTTTATTTTGGGGTTTTTTTTGGTCTTTATGTATTGCAGCTGCTTTATTAGGTGGTTCTCTTGGGAATTACACAGGGTCTTTGATTTTATATGTTTTGAGGGTAGGTCTTTTGAATGATTAATTGGCATCTGTGGTAGACTGAAAATGAATGATAGTCTGAATATATTAAAAAGAATTAACTAGAGAAGTCCAATTCTTGCTTTCAAATTCAGTGGATTTTGGTGTGTGTGCATATACATACTGTGCAGGATTCATTGATGGGAGTGGAGGGGAATGAACATTCTTGCTTGGACATTTATCAGTCTTTACATGTAATTTGTGATTTTTTTCTCTTTTAACTTGCAGATAAGCCTCTGAAGAAGCGAAAACAAGAAAACAAACCGCCAGAGGCTGGAGGTGCTACTGGAGGAAATAGAGCAGCTTCTCAGGAGACAGGTTCTGCAGGAAATGGGGCAAGGCCTGCCTTGATGGTTAGTATTGATCTACAGCAAGCAGGAAGAGCAGACTCTCAGGCAACAGTAACTCAGGATTTGGACACCATCAAAAAACCTGAAGAAATTAAGCAGTATAATGATGGGTTTGTGTCTGTTCCCCAAGAAGACCCTGTTGGAGTTCTTAAATTTAAACCTGAAAACCACCCAGAAATTTTTAGGAAAAAGTCAGATTTTGAAGGTCAAAAGACAGATGTCCAGCAAAATGAAAACAGACAAATGGAATTTCAGCAAAATGAGAGCAGACGGTTGGAAAGTAAACTCAACGAGAGCAAACAGTTAGAAGTGAAACATGAAAGCAAGCATGAAAGCAGACAAATAGAAGTGAAACAAAATGAGAACAGACAGACAGAATCAAAACAAAATGAGAGCAGACAAATGGAGATGAAACAAAATGAGGGAAAACAAAATAATGGCAAACAGGAGATTCGACAGAGGCCAGAGACGCCAAAACAGAAGAGTGAAGGCAGACCTGAAACACCTAAACAGAAGAGTGAAGGGAGGCCTGAAACGCCAAAACACAGACATGATAATAGGAGGGACTCCAGTAAACCGTTGTCAGACAAGAAAATTGAAATATCTAGGCACAAACTAGATATGAAATCTGATCCTTCAAGGCTAAAACCTGAAAGCAGATCTGATCCAACAAAACAAAGGCCTGATGGGCGTTCAGTTTCTGATACACCAAGGCGTGACCATGATAGCCTTAAACAAAGATCTGAGGACAGGGGGGACTCAGAGAAATACAGAGGAGATCCATCCAAGATTAGAAGGCCTGAATATTTGAGATCCTCGAACAAAAATGAACATGATTCTAAGCATGGTATTAAATCTGATGGTTCAAAACCTGAGAAATTTGAAAGGAAATATAGGCATGAGTCTGGTGAGTCAAGGGAAAGGTTTTCTTCTGGGGATCAGAAATCAAGACCTGACAGCCCTCGTATTAAACAGGAAGGTAAAGGAGATTCTGGTAAATCAAGACCTGATAAACCTGGTTTTAAGTCACCCAACAGCAAGGATGAACGAAGGACAGATGGTAATAAGAGTAAAGTAGATAGTAATAAAGCACATGGTGACAATAAAGCAGAGTTTCCCAGTTATTTGTTGGGGGGAAGATCCGGCGCATTGAAACATTTTGTCATTCCAAAAATCAAGCGTGATAAAGATGGCAATGTTACTCAGGAGTCAAGGAAAACTGAATTTAGAGGTGAACAAAAGGACAAAGTAGAGAAGATTGGGCTAGTTGAAGATCTAAATAAAGGAGCTAAACCTGTAGTTGTCCTTCAAAAGCTTTCTTTGGATGATGTGCAGAAATTTATTAAGGACAGAGAAGATAAATCAAGGGGCTCTTGTTTTAAACCTAACAAGAACAAGTCATCCAAATCTAATAAAGGTAAGAATTTTTTAATATTAATTGCATTATATCTTTTCACTTGTGTTCTTGTATATTTTCTACTTCTATTGTTAGAAATTAAATGCAAACATTTCATAGTTAGTTTATATGCTTGCTTATGTGGTGATTTTGGGGAATAAAGTAAAACTAATCTAAGGACTTGTCATTATTGGAAGTCTTCCTACACATGTAGCTGAAATGATTTATTTACTTCAGTGCAAGTTCCTAATGTGGCAACACTTAAATGATCTCTAGCTGTATTTCAGCTGCGTTAGTTTAACCTGGTAATTTATCCAGTGAAATGTAACTGCTGTATGTACAATTTTAACTGATTTAAGTGTGTCTGTATGAGGAACTGGCACTGCTCTAACTAAACAGTGTAGCTGGAGTGGTGGGAAATAATGTGTTTGCAAGCCCTAAGATTCTTTCATATTTTTGAAGTGAAATGGGTTTTTCCAAGGCATGTTTTGACATGATGCCATAAGAACATAGTTGCAAAGTCCCATCTGCCTCTTCTCTATAAATACTGTAAATACAAATTCACTGAGGAGTTTCTATACTTGGGACCATTGAGAGTAAGCTTACAAAAACATTCTGTCTGTAAGAGAATTCAGGCATCGTTGTCTCTAGGATCCACTATACTCAGAAAGAAGAAAGCCAAACAATTGGCTGACATTTTCAAATTAATAATATGGACAGGAAATAATTCAGAGTAGTTTGTAGGTTTGATATTTGGCTGATTGTCTCTTCTGCAGATTTAACACTTTTTAAAATAAGATTACTTTTCTTCTTGGTGTTTTAATTTTGGCTTCTTTGGTTTCAGACTGAAGTAGATCACTTCACATTGTGAAATAAATGTTGCTAACTGGTCAGGTTTCCTTTTCTTAAATGTTTAACTTTTAAAGAATTTAGATTTCTTATATAGTTATTTTTGTAGAGTTGTCATGTCTCAAAATAGACAAATCAAATACTAGATGAGAAATTTACAGCTGTATGCAGGGTGATTTATGAATGCAGGTATATAATGAATTCAAGATTAAAACATTTTCTTACATAGCTGATCTGGTAAGAAATTATGTAGAAATCATCTTTGTGAATCTGTAACTATTTCATGTGAACCTATACAAGGGTGTTGTCTATATTATGCGTTTATTTTGCTATGTCTTTGCTGTATCTACTAATCTGTTTATATTAGCTCTTAAAGACTTAATAATAATTCATTACATGTATTGCTTATTTGTAAAATATTAGCCTCCTTGTTAGGGATTTCTCTTTATCCTGGAAATATCAATATTGTCCCTGTCCCTTTTTGAGGTTCAAAACAGGCAAAATTTTCATTTCTAGTAATAGGGATCTGGAGTTGGTCATAAGATTATGACATCTTTGTTGTCAGTTTAATCAGAAGATTCCAGATTAAACCTTTTTGTGTTCTTTATAGAGAATACTAAAAACTTACTGATGGAACTCAGCTCTAGTCTCAGTAGGATAGATTTTGAATTCACACAATTCTATGTGCAGAAAATAAGTTGCTTTCTGGAATGTTTCTGAATTACTTTTTTTTGTAGTCTGTATTATATGTGGTTATATATGTAGAATGTTTTAGTAGTGTGTAAAGGTTTTAATGACTTTTGATGTAATTCTAGTAGCTATCACACGTGACCAATGCATTAATTATAAAGTCAAGTTTATAACTTCTCTGCAATGTTTTTCTGCATTTTTTTCCTTTCTGAAGTCATCTATTTCTTGCATAGTGTCAAATAACTTGGGACATATTTTCCAGGGGAAAAGTTGTTTGAATCTGATATGAGTCTTTTTGCTATTGTATTCAGAATAAGGTTCTTGCAATGATACTAGAAATAAGTTTTATGGAAAGGATAACACTGTAACTGTTTTTATCTTAAAAATCACCTTTTGAGTGTTCAGCGGGCAGATTTTGGAGAAAGTGTCTTTGAACTTCAGATTTTTCATGTGTATATTCAGTTTTGTATTTTAACTTCCTGGTAACTCACTTTCTAGGATACGTTATGCTAAATAACCAGGTGAACTCCAGTCTTTGAAAAGGTACATAATTTATAAAGGTGTCTCTTCATAAGCCAAAGTCTGTTTGTCAACAGCTGACTGATACAGAAATATTAATGCCATTGCCAAAATACCCTTACTCCAATTGAGAGAAATAGTGTTCACAGTTCTGGTCAGTGCCATTTTTAGTTATAAACTTTTCAATACACTAGAAACTGTAATTTTCACAAACCTTCTTTTAGTTCATCCTGTATTACTTACTAGATTGTAGCAATTCTTTTCTAGTATTGCCTTTTAGCATCATTATTCCACTTCTCACATGCCTCTTATTCCATGTAGCTTAGTATATTTTACTTTATCTTATTTCACTTCCTTTGTGTTTCTTGTCCTTTCTTTTTTGCTTTCTCATCCATCCCTTCCCCAAGAAAATGTCTTCTCATGACTTTGTCATTGGTGTGATTTATCTGAAATCTAGTTTAAAATAGGATTGTTCAGCTAGTTTAAAACACCATTTAGATAGTCATTCTGTCTTAAGGGACTAATCCTCATTCATTATAAAACTCAGTAAAATTGACTTGTTTTAAGCTACAATTGATTCTTTGCAAACTGAAAGTCTATACAACTTTTTGCATGGTTTCAGTAAATTTTAGATTTGAAAATTATACCTTTATTTGTACATGTGGATAAGCCTTTCATTGTACTTCAAAAAGAAAAGTAGTATTCTCACCAAATTTTATAGAGATGTTTGAAATTTTGTCAAGTTACGAATGAGAGGGATAGCCGTAGTATGTGACTGTTAATATCGAATCAACCCAACAGTCCTTTTTGTCATTTAAAAGGAAGAAGTTACCTTTTTCTCTCTTTCTCTCCTGATTTTTGAGCTTTTTCTGAAAGATTCACGCTATACATCAGAGGAAAGTTACAGAGGTTTTTTTCATAGTATTTTGCTAAGGGGTCTTATGGTGAAGTCTTTGTGGCCTGTTTTGTCCAGGTCAGAATGAACATTTTTTCGTCTGATTTTAACAGCTGTGAATGCCTTTTATCTTGGTTTTAATGCAAATGTGTGTCATTGTGGGATCCATGAAACTTTTCCCTTCAAGTTTGTGCCTGCAATGAGGAGGTCATGTTTGCTATCCTTTCTTTTCAGAGCTTCAGCGAATACCTTCTCTGCTGCTTTTTTAGAGCTATGCTGATCAACTGTGTTGGGATGGGAGCTGGTAACAGTTTCATGGTTACTGCATTCTGAACAAGACAAATTTTCCTTTGTTAAACTATGAAACACACATGAGTAATGAGAGAAACTGTAACTGTCTGTGTAAGGAGATGTCTGACTAGGTTTATAATATGTTTGAAGGATTGTCTTTCCAAAAGAAGCACCTTTTGAGTCTTCCAATATCACCTAAAAGAGTTCGGTTTTTTAAGAAAAAAAAAAAAGAAATTCTGATCTGAATGCTACTCCTCCATTGTGTAGATTGTTATGGGATTTCATTATCTGTACAACACAGAACTGAAAATGTAGGATTTCATTGCTCACTGAAAGTCTTCCTAAATATACTATGTTCTCTGCTGCTCTGATCTAAAATTTTAGTGAAGAGTTGCCATTTCTTCAAAGGTGCTCTTCATACATACTCTTTACAGGATCAGCTAAAAATTTTACTGATTAATCATCTTCATGTCATTAAAACAATGCCTATGAATTTTTTCTGTGTTCTGTGCTTATGTGGTTTGTTGGTTTGTTTGGTTGGTTTAATTCCAAGTAACTTTTTCAGAACCTATAGTAACTATAATTTAGCATTTGTATAATATGATGGTCCATCTTTGAGTTCTAGCTGGAAATAGTCTTACTTCTAAAACAGAGCAATCAATTAGGTCATTTTCTTCTAGTAGTAGCTACAAGAAAGGGAATCTTTCAGGATTAAAAGCTGTATATAGATTGTGTGGGCTTGTTTGAGTGAACTTGTGATGCCTCTCATGGATTTATAGTTAGCACAGCAGAACTACTTAAAAATACTTTATGGTACAAATGAAAACTGTGGGCAGAAAGGGAGTATCAGTTTTAAATATTGTTTAAATCCTTCATGTGTAGGATTTCTATAAGGACAAAACTGGCTTATGGATGTTAACACATTGAATTTTAGGGTTCACTCAAATTCATTTCCAAAATAACAATTTCTAAATGCTGAAACAGAGACACTGAAATCAGTGGGACTGCAGGGAAGTAACTGGAGTAAAAACATATTTCCATTGGGAAGGAGAAGACTGGAACTCAGTTTGTTTACCACAAGTTATGCTTTTGCAAAGATTAGAATTGTGAAAATACACAATTCCATGAATCTGAATTTGAAATCACTCTTTTGGAGTTCCTGGTAACAGTTGCATTTGCATATGTCAAGAGTAATACCTGCTGACTATCTTGCATGTGCATGCACCACCATGTGGATCAAGCAGGCAATAACTTTCTCCGAAACAGCAGGATGTTCTCAGCTCAAATCTTTAAACCTTCTTCAAATTCAAATTTAATTGTAATTGTATTGAAGCAACTATGACTTTCATAAGAATTCTACAGTCTTCCTGGTTTTTGTCTTTTCTGAGATATTAGGGACTACCTCCTCTCGTCTTAACTAGACTGGAAGAGGAACTGACTGACCTGTGTGCCATTAGAAATATTTCAAGATACATTGGGTCTGCAAAGGATCCATTTTAATATACTGTTTGTTCATTTAGCCCTGATTGTTTGTTTTCCCTTTCTGGAATAAAAGGTTCGTGGTTTGAAAAGTATTCCAGGCATTGTTTTGTTAAAAGCCAACACTAAACTATATATAACTTACTTAGGAAGATCTCATTTCTCTAGCATGCTTTGCACAAGAATGGTTTGTTCCTACGTGCAGGGAATATTAAGGTATGGTGTGTCCATCCCATCCCAGAAAGTAGCTGGGATTTGTATGGGCATTGTACATACCCTCTGGAGCCTTCATTTTTGGTGCTAGTGTTTCAGAAGTGGATGTTGGATAAATTGGTATTGGTACACAGCAGGAATTCAGCTATTGCACACTGGAGTAATTTCTTGGGTTGATCTGTTACCGGTAATATAGGTGACATTTTCAACACAGGGCTTTGCGTGGTGGCTGCTTTCCTAATTTTTTCCTACTTTAGACTTTGCCACTAAGGTAAATAATTTGATTGTTACTCCTACAGTTATTATTAAGTTTTCTCTGGACAGTAAGAATGAACTTCGAATATGTCACATCGAGTTCTTAGCAGCAACAATAAACCTGACCAAACCCACTAATTTCATTGTACTTTCATTCAGTTGAAATGCAATTCCAGATGTTTGCAGATTTAGGAGTGCTTTGTCTGTTTGAGATTTCGGAGTGCATTGTTTAATTAGTTCATTTTTGAAAAATTACTTTGGCACACATAAAAGATACACATTTATTACCTAATTTGTCAGAACAATTTCTTGAAAGTCTGAAACTGCCTTTGGTTTATAGATGTGGATACTTATTTGAGTTCCTCTTGCTTCTGGGAATTGATAAGGCTATTTTGCATAAATAATTTTTGCAACAATGCATTGCAATATGTAAAAATGTGGGCCAGCAATTTATCTGATGTCAATTACAATATCCAACACAAACCTGTTCATGTTTCTAAGGATCTAAATGTGCTTGTTAATCTTGGCTTGTGTGCAGGGATATGTGCTTGAAATTTTTGGTTTGAATTTTCTTCTGAACAAAGGGTAAATTTGACCAGAAACAAATAGAGGAGAACCTAACATTTGCTTCTAGTAAATTACCTTTTCTGTTGCTCTGTGACAGCTGTTTTAGGTGACGGGTTTCGTGTAAGAAAATTTAACCTGTTTACTTGAAATTTGGAGTTATTTTTGCTCCATGGGAACATTACCAACAAACAGAAAAGAAGACGGTGAAATGTTTTTTTCCTTCAAATTAGTGAACTGTTGTTTGCGTTGAATAACTTTTCCTTAAATATATGTACTGTTTCATTAACTTCTGAGGAATTTTGCTGTTAGTATTTTACAGTTAAAGCTAAGACCAGCAATCTTTTATTGTTGTTGTTGCTTATGTAATTCAGTTACCTTGAAGAAGCAAAACAAGTAGCTTCACGGGATATTTTCAATGATAGGGGCTGAGAATGTTTCCATGATATTGAGAGGACAAAACAGGTCTTCTTGATGTGCCTATAACTCACAGGTGAGAGGTAAATAATTGGATTTGCTTGCTTATTCCCTGCAAAGGTCTTAGTTGTATTATATTCCTTATACAGAATTTTTTCTTTTATGAGAAGAAAAAATCTGAGGAGCAACCTGATTTTATTTAATCGAGGTCTCTTCTTAGGCTCAGTTTTCTTTTGGCTCTGTTTTTAAATTGATTTGAATACATGGGTGGGAAAATACTTCAGTCATAAATTTCAGATCTCAACCATTAGTCATCATGGAGTCATAGAACGGTTTGGATTGGAAAGGACCCTAAAGATCATATTGTTCCAACCCCCTTCCAGGGATAAGGACACCTTCCATGAGATGAGGTTGCTCAGGGCCCCATCCTATCAGGCCTTGAACACTTTCAGGGATGGGGCAGCCACAACTTTTCTGGGCAACTTGTTCCAGTACCTCACCACTGTCACAGTAAAGAACTTCATCCTAACATCTAACCTAAATCTCTTACTTTGTTTTAAAACAATTACTCCTTGTCCTATCGCCATCTGCCCATGTAAAGTGTCATCCTCCCTCTTTTTTTTTTTAATAATCTCCCTTCAAGTACTAGAAAGAGTTTTAATGGAAGAATACTAACAGAAAATTGCATGCTGTGTTTTGTAACTCTACAGAACTCCTTAATACAATAAATTGAGTTTGCCTAAATTTCAGTGCATGTGTTCAAATACAATGACAGTAAAACCCAAAAGCAACCCCCTGACATTGATTCATAAAAGTAAGTGTGTGCAGTGTAGCCTTTACTTTAATTGCCAATCTTGCTCCTTTTTTTCTAAGTACTGCTTTATTTTTCGTGAAGTATCTTACAAAACTAGACTGCTTTAGCCTCCTTTTGTCGATTTCTATAGTGAATAGCAATAAGGAATAAATAATTTGTGGCTATAGTTGCTACAGCAATCAAATAGGTTGAGGACATCATTGATGCCAGTATAAACGAGAGTTCTCCTGGCATGTTGGGAGAGTGTGTGTTTGGTATGTTCCGTGCTTTCTGCCTGGATCTTTCAGGGCTCTCTTTGGAAATCTTTTCCCTCCTTGAAATGTTTTTTTTTTTCTGAGAGTATTTTGTACTATTGTAAAATTCTTTTTGAACCAGCGCTGCTTAGCTGTGGTTAATGATGATCTCTGTTGTATCACACAAATTATTCTGTTGCTGTGTCCAGATTCTTCTCTGACCAGCCTGTCAGGGTCCCATTCTAGGCCAGAGCTAAGAACTGGAGTAAAAGCAAGGAGTCAAACCCTCTTTTTTTGTTTGAGGCTGGAAGCCTATCCTTTGTGCAAGTATTGGGGCAGATGAGGAAAAATTATGTTGGAAGAGATATGTTCAAGCAGGTTCTATGGAATGTGGGACATACGTCTTCCTGACAGTATTTTTCTCCATCCTACTAAATTCGTTGCAGCAGAGAATCCCGTGGGTGCTGCCCCTAGGGTGGTGGTGAGGGCATCTGTCTCCCCCCCCCTTTTCTGGCATGAGTGTGTGAGTTGAGCTCAGGAATTATCCTGTTATGGATTTAGTCAAAAAGTGAGGGTAAGGCACTCAATAGAGGGTTATATCCTGTTTATAGGGTATAGCTGTATACCCTTCCATAAGGTATACAGTGAAGGGGAGAAGAAAAAGGAAAGCCGCTGGAGTAAATGTACTACTCAGTTTATTTTCACCAGTACTCATTTGATAATGTATTTTTCAGCTGATGATATGGTACTAAGATAAAAGAGGAACTCTTGTTTTATGAGCAGATGTACTTTCCTCATAATGTAAATTCCCCTGAGAAAATGATTGAGATTTCCCTGTGTTTCTCTTCTGTTCTTGAAACTGTTCAGGGCACAAAATTACTTGGGGGAGTGTGAAGCTGATGAGCAGGGGACTCTGATCACCAAGGACTCTATATGCCATATAAAGAACATACTGGAGCATTTGAAGAGAGAACCTGGTGGAAAGGATATCATTAAATTTGCACCCTTGAGAAAGAACCAAAAATTTTCAGCTTTAACCAGCAAGTTATTCTTCAGTCATGTGGCCATTTGCATTTCAGTGCCTGACTGCTGTACTGTGACAGTACTTAGCTATTTTGGAGAGGTGTTTATTTTCCAAACAGCTTTATAGCATAGGCAAGTACTTCCATTTTGCCTTTTTTCTTTTAATTCCTTATCTAAAATACAACCTTATCTGCATGAGTATTTGCAGTAGCTTTAAACTGTGAGTCTGTGCTGTTGTAGTTACTATGACATGGCTATCCAACAAGAAGGCAGCCCTCTTATTATGGAGTAAGAGTGTGTTTTATTTCGTGTAGCACAGACTTTGAAGGTTGTTTGAGCTAACCCAGAAAGAAACTGCTTTCCTTCCTTAGTATATGCCTGACATAGGAGGAAATTTAGACTTTAAGCATTTATTACGTAAGGGAGGAATATCTTTTATCAAATGCTCAGAGAGGACATTTAAGGAAGGTGAGTTTGGCCTTTGTGGAATTAGAGCAAGACTGGATATACTAGTCATCAGCAAAATAAGAAAAGTCCTGTAGCAGGTAATGTCTTCTGTGACTTAAAGGAGCAAGAAAAGGGCAAAATTGAGCTGCAGTAGTTAGGATTTTATTTTCATGCCCAATTGAAGATGTGTGCCAGTTCATTAGTGCAGAAGTTCAAGAACATGAGGAGTAGTTAAACTTCAGTTTCTAAACGCTGAGTAACATGAAGTAAATATTTATATCCTTACCCCTAACAGGTGGCACTGTTTCTCTCCTAGACCCTTGTGTGTTTTTATATAATGTCTTCATAGCTGGAAAAAGTTACATTTTAAAATGCAAAATATAGAGATTACAGATATGAAATTGCATTAAATGCAGTTTTTCTTATTACGAACTATCAGCCCACAGAAATGGGAACTATTATATTTATGTTTCCACTGTATTAACTGTCTCTTAGCAATCCAGAGTTTAGAATTCTATATGTATTTGAATCTTGATTGCTCATTAGTTCATAGGAAATATTACCAAGACCTATACTCCACTGTTTTTCATAGTTTGGAAAGCAAAGATAAATCATTACTGAGAAAATAACAGAGTTTATTGGTGTTGGTTTTGATTTCATGAGAGGAACAGCCTCTCTGACCTAAGCATTAGCAAGCATCATCCCCTTTTCCATAGCTGCTTGTTGGAAGTTGGTACATCAAGAAGGTGAAACTAATATGAACTCACTGATTGTTGTTTCAAAAAATAATTGTGCTGTCCATATTGAATGGGTCCAGTAAAATAAATGATGTTACCTTTTTTTGATGTTTAACATCTCTTGAAGGATGATCTGCCTGCATCAGGAAGAGCTATTTGACTTGCAAATTCAAGGCAAAGTGATCCCTTTAAGTATCAGATATGCATAAATATTAGCTAAAGTTAAAGCTGTTCTACAAACATGAAGCTGCAAAAAACAATACTGAGCTTTGAATCAGATCTGTGCTTTTCCATTCATTTTTTAAGCCTTTTGTGGAGAAGGGGAATACTACATCCTCTAGATGCTTATAGAAGTCTTGCTACTACACAAGCAAAATACTTTGAAAGGCTTCACAGACTGTGATAGAATATAAGAGAAGGCTTACATACTAATTCCTTTTTAGCTGAGTGTCTCTGGCTGATCTTTAACTGTATTATATTTTGTAAAGAACTGCTTGGTAAGAAAACACATCATCTTAAGGATCAGTGGACATTCAGTAGAAGATGAAGATTCTTGAATTGTCTTGCCAATGACACTAAATTGGGAGGAGCTGTTGACTCCTTCAAGAGCAGAGATGCCCTGCAGAGAGACCTCAACAAATTAGAGATGGGCAGTCACCAACCATATGAAGTTTAACAAGGGCAAATGCCAGATTCTGCTCCTGGGATGGAGCAACCCTGGTTGTGTGTATAGATTAGGGAATGAAATGCTGGAAAGCAGTGCTGGGAAGGGGACTTGGGGATCCTGGTTGATGGCAAATTGAATACAGGTCAGCAGTGCCCTGGCAGCCAGGAGGGCCAACTGTGTCCTAGGGGGCATCAGGCAAAGCATCACCAGCCGGGCGAGGGAGAGGATTGTCCTGCTCTGCTCTGCACTGGGGCAGCCTCACCTTGAGTCCTGTGTACAGTTTGGGGAACCACAATATAAAGACGACATTAAGCTCTTAGAGAGCATCCAAAGGAGGGCAACAAGGATGGTGAAGGATCTGGAGGGGAAGCTGTATGAGGAGTGGCTGAGGTCACTTGGTCTGTTCAGCCTGGATAAGAGGAGACTGAGGGAAGACCTCCTTGCGGTCTATGATTTCCTTGTGAGAGGAAGAGGAGGGGCAGGCGTTGATCCCTTCTCTGTGGTGACAAGTGACAGAACCGAGGGGAATGGCCTGAAGTTGTGTCAGGGGAGGTTTAGGTTTGATATCAGGAAAAGGTTCTTTGCCCAGAGGGTAGTTGGGCACTGCAACAGGCTCCCCAGGGAAGTGGTCACAGCACCAAGGCTGACGGAGTCTGAGAAGCTTTTGGACAACGCCCTCAGGCACATGGTGGGATTGTTGAGGCATCCTGTGCAGGGCCAGGAGTTGGACTCAATGATCCTTCTTTGTCCCTTCCAACTCACCATATTCTATGACTCTATGATTCTCTGAATATCTTCTCTAAGAAACTTTTTGATAATGGCAATCAAGCAAAACCAAGAACTTGTTGTTCTCCAGCAAGGAGCATGTATGTAAGCTGTGGACAGCATTGCATATATTTGGAGAAGCAGTGTGGAAGTGGCTGTTCACATGTGCAGTTCTTTGAGATGAATTGGTTCTTGCAGCCATTCTGTGACTTCCCTTTAGTTTCAATAATGTGGAGTTTGTTAGCATGCTCTTCTTTACAGTGAGACAAAGATTTTGTTATGATGGTAATTTTCTTCTGGTTTTTTTTTGGTTGTTTTAATGGTGGCAGCAGCTTTGACATTACACTCATGCTATAGTTCATTTCAGGCACATTGTGTTCCACTGATCACACTGAGCACAGGAAATGGAGTTATTCCATTGGTGAAATTCCACTGGTGAAACTTATGGAGTAACCTTTTAGTAAAGTTACTTTCTCTTCCGCTATTTAATGCAGGATTTAGCCAGATATTACTGATTAAAGTGAAAAAAATGCATAGGTACTAGGTCTTAGCAAACTTAGCAAAGAAAGTGGAAAATTGAAAGTGATCGTACATGGTTTTGTAGATTTCAAAGAGGCTTGTGTTGCATATTCTTTTAATTGTTTTAGAAAAGTATCCCATAAACTGAAAGGGTATTAGCATGGATTTTATTACCTAATGCTTGTTGCCATGTAACTGGATGCTTACAGTGAACTGGATTCTCTTAAAGATTTCTTTACTACCCTGAACAAATAAACACTACCTTCATTACAAAGTAAGGAGTTATTAAAGAAGGAATTTAGTAAGATGTTTCCAGTGACTTTTGGGTTACCCTGACTCAAGGTAAAATAATCAAGTAAAATAAGTATTAACAAGCTCATGACTTGTCCCAGAGTATAGAATATTCCTGAATTTCTTCGGAAAGGATGAGAAGTCCTTTTCCATGTATATCAGAATTGTATATACATGGGCAGTCGTGCTTAACTCGTTTGTACTGCATGAGTAAAACTCTCTAGATTTGGTTATTTACAATTCTCAGCAGCTAAGGATACTGGGCATGTGACACACTTACTCCAGGGAACATTGTGACAGAAACAAAAACTTTAATGATAACTTATAGAGAACCTTATAATAATTCTATTTATTCTCTTTTCTGCTGTTCCCTACTTGAATAAAGTAAACTTTACTTATTTCCTAACAAAAGAAAAATGGGTAAGCTTATACTGTCATCTGAAATATCTGTAACACAAGAGAGTGCAATTCAAGCATTAGTTGAATTTAGCACTGAAGAACATAAAAACTTGAACTTCTGAGATGGAAATAAATTATTTTTACAAATACCTAATGTGTTATAGGTATTGTGATAATTTATTTATATTTAAGGGTTGAATACAAACCAAGGAATCAGTAAGGAAAGAAAGCAAGAACAGGAGGCAGGAGAGTAGCCTGTGAGTTTTGTTTGCAGTTTGGGGATTTAATGAAACTTTTGCTCCTTTACTTGTAGCTGTCTTTTGCAATGTTTTTGCTTGGCCAGATTTAGTGTAGACTTTGTGCTATGTGTGTAATCCTGCTGATTTCAATTAAATTACCATGGCATAAAATTGAATATACATATTAGAGAACCAGGATCTAGGGCCCTTTATCAATTTCACCTGTGGAAATTGTCTTAAAACTTGTACACGTGAAGCTCTTCAGGCACTGTGCAGACATTTAAAGTGTGGGGACGCCTGCTCAGGAGCACGGCTGTGCAGCATCCAGATTAGACCTGGCTGTCATCCTGTCAGCTGCTGGTACACACAGAGGAGATGATCTGCCCATGCTGGCAATACTTCTGCCTGTCTGAAGTCAAGTGCCCAGCCCACAGAGATTAACATGTCACAGAAGCATGGTCAACCACACCATGAAATGTTTTCTAGTAATTTTGAAAGCAATATTGAGAATTTAGGTAACTTTGGCACATGATGATTATATAGGGACGGCCACTTAACACAAGTAGATATGTGACCACAGCATGAAGGAAGCAGGGACAACTTTTACTATCATTTTATTTTGTATATGTTTCCCTACCTCACTTCAAAATCCCCAGTATTTGAAGTTGAATTGTTTTTTTAAAATGCGCTTAGATGAGATGACTTGCTGAATATGTTTGACAGTTATGTAAAATTATTCTCTAATCATTGATTTTGTTGCTTCTAGGCAGTTTTTATGGATGTGGATATATGTGAAAATAGTAATATATGAAACTTCTTTAAAAATTTTGATGCTGGAGTCTCATATTAAAGCTCTTCTAAGTCCAATTAAAGATGTTTAAAGAGAGAAAGAAAAAATGCAAAGACCATTCTTGCATTAGAAGTTAGGATATTAGTGTAAAAATGGAATAAATTTTATAAAGTTAGGGTAGTAATGTAGTGAATGCAATTAAAAAGTGTATTATCATCCAGAAGATGTTTTTCTGAGAGGAGTGTGTATGTGTAGCAATCGGCAGGTGATTTCCTTTCTAAAAAAATATTAGAATGCTTTGGCATGGAAGGAGAGGTGCTCATGGCTTATGTTTGTTCTGTTGCTGGAAAAAGATCAACAGTTTACTCTGATAGCCTTCAAATCTGTGCAGTAGATTCTTCGATAAATAAAGATAAGACGAAATAAATCCCCAAGAAATACCTTTGAATTAATTTGGTTTCCTTGTCTCAGTTGGAAGAATTTTGGCTGCAAATATCCTTCACTCAGACTGCGTATGGGTCTAATCTTAGTTTCAAAATGTGATGAGAATGTTGTGATATTGTCTACCTGTTTACCACTGTGGAAAAGAAACCTGATATGTGGTTCAGCTAGCTGCTTATCTGTATTAAATAAAAAAATTTCAACTTTGTTTTATGACAAAATCAGCCAAAAATTTGTGTACTAGGAGGAGGTAAGAAAAAATCTGAGGCGGAGGTGGGGTTGTCAATGATTTGGCCTATATTTAGGGGTAAGACCCCAAAAGTTTTGCCAGATTGTCCTTCCTTACTGGAAAAGGGAATATTACTGTCTTGTGTACACTAATTAATTTGAAGGAGAATAAACAGAAATGTTATTGAGGACTAAGAATCCATAATTTACTTACACTGTTAGAAAACTTGTTAAATGCAGAGGCTGAACTTTGTGGAAGTAGAGCAGGGATATCATTTTACAAAGGTAATTCAGCAGTTTGAATTTGTTTTACATACCTGACAATATTTTTTTAAAAGAAATGTGTGTGCAATTTATTGTGTTAATTTCTAACTGTAGTGTGAACAGTCCGTGCAACTTTAAAAAAGGTCTGTCAAATACATCCAGGTACTGTGATATTGTTAGTGGATATCCTGTAAGTGGTTCCTGAGAAGGGACTGTAGTGTTGGGCTCTCTTTTTTGTCTTCAAGTTCACATTTGCTCTTCTTACTCTCCACTAATAGGTAGCATAGATCAGTCAGTGTTAAAGGAGTTGCCTCCTGAGCTCCTGGCAGAAATTGAATCCACCATGCCACTTTGTGAACGTGTGAAAATGAACAAGCGCAAACGTAGCACAGTTAATGAGAAACCAAAATATGCTGAAATCAGTTCTGATGAAGACAATGACAGTGAAGAAGCTTTTGAATGTAAGTAGTACATCATTCTGTTCCTTAAGCTAAAGAAAGCTAATATTTTGTTTTTACAAAAAGATACACATTTTCTTTTAAGTTGGCTTGTCCTAAAACATATGAAAACAAGTTTGCTGTCCTGACAACTGTTTGGCCAAGAACCCTTGTTTTTCTTTTTAAAGAAAAATTACTTGATTTCCATTTGCCATTCAAGATGAAAATCAGTTAGTTGTTAAATTTATTTTCCTGATTACTTTATTGGGAGCCGCTACCTAGGTATTTTTTTTTGCTCTCAGTTTTAGCATGAAATGTTTTTAACTAATCAAATTAAGGAGCATATCCTCTAAAGAAGTGCAGAAAACTTACATACAAATGTATGCAAAGAAAAATGTCATTAAATAAATTTTTAAATTATTCTTAGTTTTATTGATACAAAATGTGAAGAATCCTGTCTTGAATTTTTCTGACATGATGAACTGAGACTATTACTACACAGAAGTTTCTTTAAATATTTCTTCTAGTATTTCTCTGTCATATTGCTTGAAAAACTGGAGTTGCTTTTGATGGATTCTCAAAATACCATTTGCTAATGATGAATTAACTGTTTTCAAAGGAAGAGAGGAAGCTTCTAGTTAGAATTTTGCTGTGCAATCAGTTAAAGTTCCTAAGTCAAAAAAATTGTTATTTGCCTGTAAGTTAGGAAGACAATTCCTACTTGTTAATAAGAGTACAGTTAGTTTGTCTCTGTAGTCATACACTTAGCCAGCACTGAAAATGAACTGTTGCAACAGAGGGAATCGGTTCATTCTGAGTTAGTATCTTAGCTGTGTAACGGTGCAGGGCTACGGGAGAAGTGCCTGTGGCTGTTCACCTGCAAAGGAATCTTATGTATAAGGTTTTTTTCCCAAGTTTAGATGCTTTGCACCCCTGTTTATATAAACATCTTAGTGAACTTTTGTAAGTTCATGGTGTTTTCGTTTTTAGTATTTCTTAAGGTCCAAAAGAGAAAGATTTGTTTCTTCCGCTTTTTAATACGTTTCAGGTTCTTATCCAACAGATAGACAGTACACGTCTACATACACATACATGTCAAAATTATAGTAGTCATATGTCTGATCTTTATCAAAGAAGCAGAAAAGAATGTGCTTTTGTTGATTTGTTTTCCCTTTTAATTATAACTGAATAATGATGCTTTGTCTGTGAGTGTGACATCTTGAGGTAAATTGTGGTCAGTCAGGATTATGGCAAAGGATTAATGATGATTTGCTTCATTCAGGATTCTGTATTCTCTGTTTACCATATCATATCACCTGTTTATGATGTAGTAATCTGGAACAGCGAATTTAAATAAATGAATTAATTAAAGAAAATTATTTAAGTTGGTTGGGAATGGAGAGAATTGTCAAGAATTTCAGATACCTTAATCTACATAATAGCCATAGTGGCTTTTGAAATTCTTAAATATAAAGTAAAACAAGTTAAGGAAAACTTTCACAGTAATTATATACTTTAAGGGATTGTGGTTTCATTATATCTGCTCAGAAGATCTGGCCATCATTTTAAACAATTCAGTGAGTACGTCTGTCTTTAAAATAAATTACAACGTTTCTCAAAGAAAACTCTAGAACTGAATTAAATTTAAAACAAGACGAAATGATCAAGAGAGTGAAAGATTTGTGACAAGTACACTGGATAGGTTTGTGTGGTTACAAATACATGTTTCTGAATTATTCTGATTGCCTAAAACTGAACTTTTGGGAGCATTTGGAAGGAAATTATGTGTTTATATTCCAAGTAGTATTTATTTATGTATAAAATCAATAATATGTCTTGAGATGTTATTAAAACTTAAATTTGTAGTGAATTTTAGTGACTTCAAAATAAATTTTGTAGAGCAGTGATTGTGAATGGCCATTCCCATGTTCATATTATTTGCCTTGTAGAGCCAGCAGAATTGTAGCACATTCTATTTTCCCATGCAAAACAATATTGGAAGTTGCTTTTCTCATGGAGATGTAGCTGGGGTCAGAATTCATCCCACAGAACTTGAAGTGTTACAGATGATTTGTAAACTGTGGAGACAGATTTCATCTGCCTCCACATGGGGTACCTCTCATGGGGTAAAGAAATCAGTTGTGTAAAGCCGTTTCCCATAAACTCTTACTTTCTTCTCCAGTACATTTACTCTAGGTATCACAGAATGGTTTGGGTTGGAAGTGGCCTTAAAGGTCATCTAATCCCAACCCCCCTGCCATGGGCAGAGATGCCACACTAGACCAGGTTGCTCAAGGCTCTGTCCAGCCTTGAATACTTCCAGTGATGGGGCCTCTACAGCTTCTCTGGGCAACCTGTTCCAGTGCCTTCACCACCCTCACACTAAAGAATTTCTTCCTGACATCTAATCTTAACTCACTCTCTTGAAGTTTAAACTTTTTACCCCTTGTTCTATCACTTCATGTCCTTGTAAGAGTCCCTCTCCAGCTTTGCTGTAGACTCCCTTTAGGTACTGGAAGGTAAGGTCTCCCCAGAACCTTTTCTTCTCTAGGCTGAAGAACCCCAACTCTCAGCCAGTCTTCATGGCAGAGGTGCTTCGGCCCCCTGACCATCTTTGTGGCCTCTTCTGGACCAGCTCCAACAGATCCATGTCCTCCTTATCTTAGGGGCCCTAGAGTGATGCAGTGGGGTCTCACGAGAGCAGAGTAGAGGGGCAGGATCGCCTCCTTTGAACTGCTGGCCACTGGTTTGGATGCAGCCTAGGATGCAGTTGGCTTTTTGGGGTGTAAACACACTTTGTTAGCTTTTGTCCAGCTTTTCATCCACCAGCACCCCTTAGTCCTTCTCCTCAGGGCTGCCATCAATCTATTTTCCACCCAGCTTGTGTTTGTGCTTGGGACTGCCCTGACTGATATTCAGGACCTTGCACTTGGCCTTGTTGAACTTCACAAGGATCGCACAGCCCCACCTCTGAAACCTGTCGAGGTCCCTCTGGATGGGAACCCTTCCCTCCAGTGTGTTGACTGCACCACACAGCTTGGTGTCACCAGCAAACCTGCTGAAGGTACCCTTGATCCCACTGTCCATGTCACCAGCAACAATGTTTAGCAGTGCTGGCCCCAGTACTGACCCCCGAGGACAGCACTTGTCACTGGTCTGCACTTGGATGCTGAGCCATTGACCGCAACTCTTGGAGTGTGACCATCCAGCCAATTTCCTACCCATTGAGTGGTCCAAGATGGCCCTACATTTCTTTTGTCACAGCTAACTCTCTCAACCATTTCAGACAGTGTTAGTAGCTCCAGCATCAAGGAGATGACTCTGCTTCTCCAGAAACAAGTCTGATCCAGAAGCAGCACAGCTCTAAGTTTGAACTGAGTTATTACCCTAAATTACTTAGACCCCTCCGTGCAAGAGTTTTGTATTATATATTTTGAATTGGGAGTACTCTAGGGTCCATTGCAGAGCAGAGTTATTGTCTCAGGGTTTTTTTTTTTTATTATTTCCACCAAATATCTGTATAGAATATTCATCCCAGCTTCTTCAACATTCACTTTTGCAGGGCTTTTTGGTCTTTCCTGAAAAGCAGTTACAATAACCTTCTGTGGTGCTGATTTGCGCTTTGGCCCAGAATTGTGACTCCAGCTTTCTCCTTGACATGAATTTCCTGCAATATATGCTAAGACAAAATCTTAGATGTTTGGCAAAACAGAATATCTTAAAGAAAATACATTGCAAAGTCTTATAGGTACTTGGTGTGCCAAATGGGCAAAGCAATCACTGAATTGGAACATGAACATCCAGAAAGAGTCGCAGTTTAGATAACTTAAGAAATTATCTCAATGTTCTGTCATGAAAGGATGAAACTTATCTGGATTTGTTCCACTTCCCTTACTTTGGTTAAAAGGACAAATGCTCTGTAAATTTTATTTTATTTTATGTTTTAGGGTATCTTTGCCAGTTTCATGGGAAAAAAAGTTAGAATAATCTAAAGTAGAATTATATATAGTAGTTTTAGAGTGTTTGCTTGATTTACTGACCAACTATACAAGAGTGTTTTAACTTGCAAATCATAGAATCATTTAGGTTGGAAAAGACCTTTAAGACCATGAAGTCCAACACTACAACTAATGCTGCCAAGTCCACCATTAAACCATGTCCCTAAGCAACACATCTAATAAATGTTTAAGAATGTTCGATTTTGAGCTATTAAAAGTTTTGTACTTAAAATGAAAACGCGTTTCATTTCTAGCTTCTCGTAAAAGACACAAAAAGGATAGAGATGAAGCTTGGGAGTATGAAGAACATGACAGAAGAAGTTCTGGTGACCACAGGAGAAGTGGTCACTGTCACGAAGGAAGGAGGATTTCTGGTAGTGGCCGTTACCGTAATCGCAGTCCCGATGACTCTGATATGGATGATTATTCTTCTCCCCCTAGCCTCAGTGAGGGTAACTGATCACTTTAAAAATTTAATTTTATTCCATAATACTAGTGCCTTTTAAATGGATATGTTAAACATTTTAAAATAAACATAATTAGACGCCATGCTGAATGCAATTGTAAGAAATGTAAAGAATCCTTTATTTAATTTTTTGAGAAAGTGTTTGCCTCACTCTTTCTTCTCTTAATTAGTGGCTAGAAAAATGAAGAAAAAAGAAAAACAAAAGAAGAGGAAAGCTTATGAACCTAAACTTACACCTGAAGGTAATTTTAGAAGATTTATTTTCCATGGTTTGTATTTTCTGTTTTGTATTTAAAATAATTATTTATTAATTTCTTTTTTTTCGCCAGAAATGATGGATTCTTCAACATTCAAAAGGTTTACTGCTTCGATAGAGAATATTTTGGAAAATCTGGAAGATATGGATTTTACAGCTTTTGGTAATACATCAGAAATTTTCAAAATGCTTTCTCCAATAAGAAACACAAGAAGCATAAACAAATTGTATCTAAGTACTCGAGTCTGCTTCTTGGTGATTTAATTACATGAAATACTTGTTAGGGCACACTGGATTTATATGGCTTCCGCCTTGAGTGGTGGCCTTTACCTTTCCAATTTCAATGGCCTTTTACCCAACAGATTCTGATTATTCAATTCAGGCAGCAGAATCCTGATGCATTTATAGCTGAGACACAGAATCACCATGTGTTCCTTATCAATTTCAGTGGAAAAAAAGCCCACTTTGCATGAATGTCTGAGGAAGTAGTCCATGTTAACCAGGGTGACTTTCTATTGAAATGGATAATGGAGTATTCATTAATTTTTTTTCTGCCATCTTTGTCACAGGATTAGAACAAGGGGAGGGACGTAGTAAACAAATCATTGTAGTTTTTAAAGCCGTAGTCTATGCAACCTTGGATTTAAAAGTGAAGCCATTGGATCTTTCTGTGTCTGGTAACCTTATTCTTTTCCAGGGGTAAATACAATTGGGAGAGAGTGTGTCTCAAGGTGCTTAATTTCACATGGTTTTTATCTGTTGCTCTTGCCCAGATTTGAACTTCAGGGCTACAATAGTTTTATATTTGTTTTACTGAATTGAAAGTGGTGGCACAAGAGCTGCAATAAATGGGTTTTGCTGTATTAAAAACTTTTTGTGCCTTGTGTTAGGCTCTTAAAGGATGTTTCAGAACCTGTCGTATTTAATGACTAGTCATTGTTTCAACACAACCAGAAGTTATCTTTATCAGTCTTCGTTAGATGCTAACTATTGGAACCATTAGATACTGCCTGTGTGGACAATCAGGTTTTTTTCTTCAGCTGGCTTTTTCATACTGGATGTAAAATACTGTTTTCCTTGAAGTTAAATTAGAAATGTGATTGCTAATTTTTTACCTTTTTTTTCTTTAAAAGGTGATGATGATGAGATTCCACAGGAATTGCTACTGGGAAAACATCAGCTTAGTGAGTTGGGTAGTGAATCTGCAAAAATCAAGGCAATGGGGATTATGGACAAGGTACATCTTCATAATCTACCTTTTTTTTGAGCATAAAATACTGATTAACATGCCACCCTCTTTGGGTTTTCTTGAGGTGTGCACACCTGAAAAAGACTTGAGCTTCTGCTCACTTAGCTGAAGTGCTTAAACAGTTATCACATCCTAACTATTAACTCTTTCTGAAACTGAGACACTTTTGTTGAAAGGTCCGTTTGAAAGGTCCTCCTCTATGTGTCAGTGTTGACTATATGCCAATATGTAATACATGTGCCTGAGCAGTGAAATCTAAAATAATTAATCTGCTTTCACAAAAGCACATCAACCTATAGGCTTTGCTCCTTACAGCTGTGTTTGAGCAACTACAGTAAATCAGAACCTGCTGGCAAAGGAAAAAAATCCACCTTTTCTGATATATGTCATCAGTGCAATGTAGATGCATGATATCCAGCCAGCAACAGAGAGTTGCATTCTTCTTTCATCTCTCCAAGGTTCACTCTGTGTGCCTGAGTCTCCTCTCCACTCTGTGTGCCATACTTTTTCCCAGTCAGTTAAGGGGACTTTTGTTGCTGCATACCTCTAGAAACAATGTTCTTGATTTCCTTTTATCTTTCTGGGACTCATGGCTTTGGGCAGTCTTATGTTAAACTCTGTGCTTGTTAGTCTTATGTTAAACTCTGCGTCACTCTGGACGATTCCAAACTTCTTTAATCTAAAATTTAGGTATTCTTCCTGGACTTTCCTTCAGTCTCCCTACTTTTCTTTGTAGTATATTGGTGGCATCAGTGTTTCTCTTTCGTAATAGTTCTCGCCCATAAACTCTGCTCTGTATTTTTTACACATACATACGTACATACACACACATACTTCCAAAAGTGAGTAGTAGTATCTAGATGAGAGAAACTGGCTCTCCTAAAGTTTAGCATATTCTGTAAATTATTTAATCATAATTCTAGAGAAGGCCAGTGAGTTTGAGGTATGTTTTTCAACATGCTACTTCTTTAAAGTTAACATTAAGAATACATTTCCTTTTTATTAGCACTCGAGTATCAAGGAATTTATATCTACTTGTTCACACAGTTTTTTTTTTCTCCTAATAAAGGTCAGTCAGACTTTGTAGTTCCTACTTGGATTTGATAGGTTTCTAGTAGCAAATATGTATACAACAGGTATACAACATTAATGACAATTTAAAAATCTATTTCTGTGGATTTTGCTGGTTGAAAATACAGTGTAATTGAAATCCTAGAATATATTTTACCTATTTGAGTTTTAGTATCAGCATTCTCTTTATGTCAAATTGGTTACAGTTTGAGTGATTTGTATTATACAAGCTCTGCCGTCATGCCTTGGCATTCTTTTCAGCAATTTGGAAGCCTTTATGTTCTTGCAGTTGTTTAACATGTTTCTTTTCTTGTTTTAGCTCTCAACAGATAAAACAGTGAAAGTCCTGAATATTTTGGAGAAAAATATTCAAGATGGATCAAAGCTTTCTACTTTACTTAACCATGTGAGCTTCAAATTACGTAATTTCACAACATTATGTAGAGTTTTCTTCACTTGAGTCCTATTTAGTGATAGGTTTAAATACTATGTATGTGTGTGAAAGGGATTTCTGATATAACATGTGTAATTGAGATTAATATTTGAAGTAAAATTCGGTTGTATTTTTTTCAGGTCTAAATACGTTTTACTGATAACTAACAGATGTAGTGGGAGCAACTGAATTTTCTTTTGTTTCATTTTAGATATTATAGTTTCATCCTGAAATATTCATGGTGATTCTGGTGTAATTTGCACCTTTGGACATTTCTTTTTTATGTGTCCATAAAGTGCCTTACACAATGAAGGAAGTACTCTAGTGTTCACATGGAGCGTATCTTTCTCCTGAGCATTAAGGAGGAAGTGTTTTGTTTAAATCTGTTCTTACACTGCAAAGTTACAGTTGTCAATGTAAATCAAATTAACAGGAAGTTTAATATTTTAGTTTGAGAGGGGTTCCTAAAACTATTAAAAATTATTCCAATCATTGTGGCAAAGAAAGCCTCTGCCAAGGAGTAAGCTGACTACTTTTACAGTGTAGTGAAGATATCTTACCTCCATGTTAATAGTATTTTTCAGAGGCAGAGGACGCTTTAATATTGTTTCCATTTTCAAGATTACTTAGGAAACAAAAATTACTTGGGTTTTTTTTAAGGACTTAATTGTGTAAGGAGCAAGTTACTTGAAGCCACTATGTGAGAAATTTGCAGGGACCTCCTGATTTGCAGATTTCTGTTTATTTTAGAATTAGGTATAGCATGTATATTATGAACTGTGATTCTTGTACTGCAAAAGGAAAAAGTCTTATTTTTACAAAGAAAGCCAACAGTGTTGAACTGTAGTGTCATACAGGCAGTAAAGACTTCTTCTTTGGAGTCTCTATCTGTACCAGAGAAGCTGTGAGAAAATCTGCCTAGTAGTGTTATTATGATATTTAAGTAGGGCTGGATGGTCATAATTAAGCTCGCGTATGTTCGCTTTTATACCTTTTACAAACACAGTAATACAGAGATTCTGTAGCCTGTGTTCAGTCTGAATGGACATATTTGATAAGATGTGTTTTAAACCCATTGATAATAGATGGGTTGACCTGTGAAGCAGAGAAAGTAGCGTACTTACAGATTTAGTGTGACTTGCGACAGTCTTTTTGTGTAAGAATTCCCTCTAGTGGCAAAAATTGGATTGATGAAAGCAGCAACTGGTGTCACTGAAGAGAACACCAGATGAATGAGTTTAGATTTTGCTTAACGTATGCTGGTCTTAAATAGAGTGTGTGGCAATCTTCCCTTATAATGCTTCCCAGTGAGACACAGAAAGCTTTTTTTGTTCTAGCAGAAGAATACAGTGAGACATTGAAGACTTGTTACTCGGGGAGATGTTCCAACCATGTTGCTAGTAAAACAAACATTACTTGATTTTTAAAACAAACTATTTTTGTATCAAAAAGGAAATACAATATTTTATACATGAGCATATGTTATGGTAAGACTAAAAATGTGACTTCTTGTTCACACTCTTCTGTTTTTCTTTACTGTTGCAGAATAATGACACTGAAGATGAGGAGAGATTATGGAGAGACCTTATTATGGAAAGAGTGACAAAATCAGCTGATGCTTGTCTTACTGCTATCAATATTATGACATCACCAAATATGCCTAAAGCTGTATATATTGAGGATGTAATAGAAAGAGTTATTCAATACACAAAATTTCATTTGCAGAACACTCTATATCCTCAGTATGATCCTGTGTATAGAGTTGATCCTCATGGTGGTTAGTATGCTAACAAGTCTTCCCATGTTAAAAGCTATCAAAACTTAATCTACTGTATGATGATGTAAATTATATGACTTTCTGGAATAAGATTGTAACTTTTATACTGATAGTTCTTTCATACCAAATACAGCATCCTGAATTAATGCATTACATTAGATTGAGAATGATGAAATGTAGAATAAAAAAAATAAAATTTGCCATCTGAAGAACTTAGTCATACTGCAGCTTGAGTTACTGCAGTAATGTCAATGTAACTAAATTATTTAGACTAAAGTATTCAGAAGTTTGACGATGAGCTTTTGTGTATAGTTATTACATGTAGGAGTAAGTAATTTCATAGACATAATCTCCATGTATATAATCATTTACTTCAGGGAAAACTATTTAGCTTCTAGCCTTTTGTTGCCGTGTTCATACCTATAGATAAATGTATCCAATTTCAAGAACCTTTCTAAAAATCTCGGATCCAGAACTTGGAGCCTATATAAAAATTAATGTTATGTGAAATTCCTGCTTTCCAGCTGATTCTACTAAGTAGTTTTTCTAATTGCTTTTACAAAGCTGTAGTCATGCGGTTGTTTTGGGGACACTTTTTGAGGATAATCATCTTTCCAGTATTTGTTGTCTGAAGCATTGAAAACATTAATGAATATATTTTTTCATTTTCTAGGTGGTGTTTTAAGTTCAAAAGCAAAACGTGCCAAGTGTTCCACCCACAAGCAAAGAGTTATCGTGATGTTGTATAACAAAGTTTGTGACATTGTCAGCAGCTTGTCAGAGTTACTTGAGATACAGCTTCTCACTGATACAACTATTCTTCAGGTAGGTTTTATCAGAAAAATTTCTGTCCAGGAATGTTAGATTAGCTTTGCTTTTCTTAGAGCAAAGGTGAAGTATGATTGTCTCAGTTACGTGAAGTTTGAAATCAGTAGCAGCTTTTGAATTCTTAACATCAGAGTGACTAGTTTGTTGTGTAGTAGATAATCTGCAAAGGAGCATTTAAATTATGAATCTTTAATGGCATCTCTTGTACACTTAAGAAAAGTTTAACCTGATTGTATTCAGGTGTGGAGTCATAGGATGATTTACCTTGGAAAAGACCCTTAAGAACATAAAGTCTAACCATAAACCCAACACTGCCAAGTGCACCACTCAAACATGTCCCTAAATGTCACATCTTCATGTCTTTCAAATACTTCCAGGGATATTGGCTCAACTGCTTCTCTGGGCAGGCTGTTCCCATTCTTGAAAATCTTTTCCATTAATCATTTTTTCCTTATATCCAATCTAAACTTTCCCTGTTGCAACTTGAGGCCATTTCCTCTCATACTGTCACTTGTTATGTGGGAGAAGAGGCCGACCCCCACCTGGCTACACCCTCCTTTCTGGTGGTTGTAGAAAGTGATAGGGTCTGCAGTGAGCTTCCTTTTCTCCAGGCTGAACAACCCCAGTTCCCTCAGTTGCTCCTCATGGGACCTGTGCCCTAATGTAATTTAATATCTTTATTTGCAAATAACATAAAGTAATGCATCTTGTTGACTGCTTAACCTGCTGAATGAATAAGCTGCTTGTGAAACTGCATAAATACCAGTTTGTTGGTCAGATATACTTACAGTAACTTCTTTGCATTGATAGGTATCATCCATGGGAATAACACCCTTCTTTGTAGAAAATGTCAGTGAACTTCAGTTATGTGCCATCAAATTGGTGACTGCAGTAAGTATTTTTTAATTTGTGCCTTCACGCTCCTGTGCTTCTGAGAAATCTTAGCTACGTGGTTTTCCTTATTTCCTACATTAAAATTTGTACTTATGCAGTGGAATAAGGTGTAGAACTAGTGTGATATTTCTGTGTAATAGAATAAATTCTTTTCCTCAGAAGAGGTGGATGTGTAACAGATTCACAGGACAGGTAGATATTATTTCAGGAAAAATGCAGTGGAACACAGGTGCTTGTTTAAATGGGAGCTTTCCATCTTACTAAGGGATATATACTCCAGTATTCTGCCCAAACGAAAGAGACAAACTCAACAGTCCTGACCCTGTAAATTGAAAGAACATGTCGCATCAGACAAACATTAAAGCTTAGGATAGGAAGTAAAACTCTCAGATGTACTCTACAATCCGCATGTGTTCATGTATACCACAGTTTTTCTCTGTATTGAGAGAAAGAAATATTAAGTACTAAAGCTTAGTATTATACTGTTTCACTTTCCTGTAGTGTATGACACCATTGACAGAAATTTTTAAAACAGAAGTTGTTTTCAAGACCTATTACACATTTATGTTATTTGAACATTTTAAAAAAATCTTTATTTGAAATTGTTTTTATCTATTTTATAAAAAAATAATTAAATAAATAATTGAATATTGAAAATCAAAACATTAAAATAAGGTATGCATTAATTATGATTTATTTTTCATTTAGAGTGTATGTTTCTACATATATTTTTTTAACCCTGCATTTAACAAGTGGTATTTTATGTATCAATAAATAATTTTCTAATAATCTTGTAACTATTACTATTAAATAGGTGTTCTCCCGGTATGAAAAACACAGACAACTAATACTAGAAGAAATTTTCACTTCCCTTGCAAGACTACCAACTAGCAAGAGGAGTTTGAGAAACTTCAGGTAATTTCTGACATAAATTAATAACTTGTAAACTGTAACATTTACAGTTTATAGATGTAGGATTTTAATCTTCAGTAATAACTATGTTAAAAATCTGTGTCTCCACAAGCTGCATTTTTTGCAGGTAGAGATTTCAAAAGAGGAATTATTTGACAAATGTCTTGTAATAATCACTGTTTTTTACGCTATCACATTATTGCCTACCTACAAAAATAATTGAAATCTCTCATTATTTTTGCTCAGCTAAGAATGTGAACAAGTGTGATGTCAGTGTACGCTCAGAGTTTTTTCTGTTGGACAATTTTTTGGTTCTGTCTGTATGGAGTTACATAATTTCTTCATTTCTAAAGCTTAATAGGAAAATTCTAGCTGAATTTCTTTGAGGACACACTCAGTATACTCTTCCCAGAACAGGAATCAGTTTCATTTCAATATCATTTCATGTGTCAGAGATTATCATCTCTTCATATTGTTAAGGGTAGCAATAGGTGGTGTTGATGTATGTATGGGCAGTAAACATCATACTATTTCTTAGGTTATGTCATGGGAGAAACATGGAGTGTATTCATAGTCTTCTTACCAACTTAAGACACACTTAGGCTCTTGCATGCTCAAATTTGTAGTCTGCTATGCTACTGCAAATTACCGTAGGTGTAACTTGTAAAAGTCAATCCAGGTCTCTTCTTTAAAAACCATGCATATTTTGCATACTTTAAAAACCTATAGAAACAATAAATCATTATGGAAATGGTTTGATGTATTTTGTTCTGTTGTGTTGAAAGAGGACATGGCATTATACATAATAAATTTATTATTAAGTGTTTTAGCATGTAGGTGTTTGATTTATTAAACATTCCGGTAGCTTTTTCAGCTGATGAACTTCACAGGTTCTCTGATAGCCCATCTTAGTGCTGTTTCAGTTCACCTCTTCTGCCTAAGAACAATACTGGGTTCTTTTAGATCAAATGTTACACTGCATAAGAAAGAAGCAAATAACTAGATAAATATCTAGAATACAGATTTCCAGCTGTGGTTATAATTTTTGAAGGATACTATTTAAGACCAAAGATTTTTGTTGTGTTTTGTCCTGTTTGTTTACTTTTGGTGTTAATGCTTTCTTTTCTTATTAACAGGTTAAACAGCAGTGACACTGATGGAGAGCCCATGTATATTCAGATGGTAACAGCACTAGTTCTGCAACTTATTCAGTGTGTGGTGCACTTACCATCCGCAGAAAAAGATTCTAATTCAGAGGAGGAATCAAACAAGAAAGTAAGATATTTTTAAAAAGCCTTTTTTGTGTGTGTGTTTACGGAAATGACTTATGCATGTAGATATAACATTTTATAATATTTTATTACAGTGCTGTAGTAAACATTGTAATTTTATGTTTGCTGTAATTTTTTGATGCATGAGAAATGCTGATCTGGAAATCATAGTTCTGTGTATGCTATAATAGACGAATGTATTTCGTTATTTTTAGGTGGATCAAGATGTGCTTATTACTAACTCTTATGAAACAGCCATGAGAACAGCTCAAAACTTCCTTTCTATTTTCCTTAAGAAGTAAGTACTCTTGCATTCTTTAGTATATTGATGAAACCAACTCCATATGAAGTCAGTCATACTTCAAGACAAACCTGACCACTGCACAGTGATAAATACCTATACATGGAGTTATTTATAACGGTATACTTTATAGGTGCTTAAGAGTTTCCGGTCTAGTCAAAAATGTTTGTGGAACAGGAATTCTGCACAGTGTAGAATTCTTAATACATTCAAGAATGCTTGATAGTTTGTGTAGGATTCTTTTATTAGAGGTCTATTACTTAAATGAGGCCTGGAAAAGAAGGTGGAGTAGATATATATACGTCATGAAACCATGTTGATTCTATCATCAGATATAAAAAACCTAAACATTACTTTCATTTAGCTGAAGCTAGCAATGTTAATAGCTCAAAAGGGAAAAAACCCCATGCCTGAACAACCAAAGGATTTCAAAGAATACATCTTTAGTGTTTTATTGTATCAATTTCTACACTTAAAGCCAAAAAGCTATTTAATAAGCCATCAACAATCTCTCTGCATGATTCTGATGTTGTTAAACTTAGGGATGCCACATATAAGTCAAAAATTATCAGGTGTGTTAACTTTTGATTTTTAATTTATTTTTTTTTTACATTCTGATTGTAACCTTTATGAAGCATAATACTGAGATGTCTTGTCACTATCAGATAAATCAAACCAAGATTAAGGAGTATAAACACATCACCTCTCAACTATCCTACTCCAGCTTAAGCTTTACAGTTCTACCTACTTTGTCTGTCCAAGTCAATGCAGACTTTATTGCAAAGCTAAAAATAAAAAAAAATCTTGGCAACAAAATTCTGTTAGCACGAATTAGCTGCTTTACATGCAATGCAACTTGGAGTGATAAGTGTTTAAGCTGTTTCTCTGTAAATGAATAAAACAAATTTTCTGCTAGTTCTGTTACAAAATGCATTTTATTTTAAACAGGTGCGGCAGTAAACAAGGGGAAGAAGATTACAGGCCACTGTTTGAGAACTTCATTCAAGATCTTCTTTCAACAGTCAACAAACCAGAATGGCCAGCTGCAGAGTTGCTACTTAGCTTATTAGGAAGACTATTGGTAAGGGATTCTTGTTTTTAACTGTATGAATTTATTTTATACTACAATGAAGACTTTTTTGTTTCAGCTGAAACTACTACAGGAATGCTTTCTGATCATCTGCAGCATATAAGGATTTTCTTGAGTGCTTTACTACTATGTAACACATAAATAATAAAATTTTGGTTAGAGGATCATTCATATGGAACTTCTTAAAACTCATATGTATACAGTTCCTCATGGAAGTCCAGTTCCACTATTCCATTACATTTTCAACACAAAAAAATGCCTATATAACATCTAATAAGTGCACATATTAATTTGGAGTAAAGTCAGACTAATAGCTGTAATTATTCATATTAAATATTTTCTCTAGACTGTTCCTTCATCATAGAACCGGAAAACAACTAAGTGGTTTGTTTTCTCACAATTACAGCTTTTGGTTATGTCATTTCGCAGAATGGGAATGTTGCTTTTCAGTATCACAGTGTAATTAACTCAGGAATTTGAGCTGTTTCTTGGAAAATATTTTAAGGCTGGGAAAATGTAGCTTTATATTTGTGTGAATAATGAAGAAATGGCATTATGATGCTAAAGATCTCTGCTATTGAAGATGATCCACTGTGTTAGTTGTCCATTTTGTTTAATGAAAATATGTATTTAAAAAAACAGTAAGAGGCATATTTGGAGAGAGAGAGGGAGACCCAATAAAGAGGCATTAATGTAAAGTAATTAATGTATCTGTAATGTAATGGTAAGCTACATACTTTTATGCAACATGGAAGTCAGGTGAAAATTTTAGAAAGGTAAAGCAATCTCTTGTGAGAAAAACTTCAGTTGCATTTATATTTAATAGTTTATTCTACTTTTCTTAGGTTCACCAATTTAGTAACAAATCTACAGAAATGGCATTAAGAGTTGCATCACTTGACTATCTTGGAACTGTAGCTGCAAGACTAAGGAAAGATGCAGTCACTAGCAAAATGGATCAAGGATCTATAGCCAGAATCCTCAAACAGGTGTGTGAGACATCCTATGCCAGCTGGATTGAGATCTATCCATTCAAATTCATGAAAATTATAAAGATATTTGAAAAATTGACATTATGGAGAATCACTGTTCAAGTTTCTGAATCAAATATACTGTGTTTATTAGTATCACATTTGTTAGCTCATGTCTTCCTTGCACCATCTCTGTAGTGATCCTATGAATTGGTTAGTTACAGTGGGTAATCAGTTTGCCAGTTTTCCTGTGACAACAGAGAGAAAATAATGGAGCAACAGTTATGTTCTTTCTTAGGAGACCTTAAAAATACGTATGTACCTGTATTTGCAATTGCAAAGTGGTAACAGTACATCATATGATAAGAAAATCTAATGTCCTATGTGTCCTTTTAAAAATGGGGACTTGTGTTTTTCTTATGGACGTTATGCATTTCTTTCTGAACTACTAACAACTGTTCTCAGCATTTCCCTTTCTGTTACCTGAAAAGACTTCAGATCTATATTACATGTACTTTACAGTGACCGTTAGATTTATTTTTCTGCACTTTGCAGGCATTCAGTTGCAGAATGAAAAGCCATCTACTGCTTTATGAGGCTGATACTTCCCGTAACTTTTGTCAATTAGAATATTCTACAACATATAGTGTCAAATCTTTATGTCCGTGGCTTTATATAATTTATACTTCTATTTACTAAGGGGTTATAATTCTCCACTGTTGACAGCAATTCTAACAGTTTTACATTTGACTTAGGGAGAAAGTATTTCAGAAAAATCCTTTTCTCTTTCCTTATCTCCAGAAATTATAATACTATTGAAAGATATTCTAGAAAGATACATACCTGAATTTTTCTATTTGGTTTGGGCTTTTTACAGGATCACATAGTTGCTAGGCATCTGCAGAAAATAACATTGCTGTGGGCAATTGAATGTTAGGAACATTTTTTCAGTTACTCAGGAAGCTTAACATCAGTAATGGTAGACAATACCATCCGTGCATTGTGGAAGGTGTGTGTGGTACAGTACCATCAATCAGAGCAGAGTGTTGTGTTATTTATGAAGAACAATACATACATGACAGCTGAGTTTTGCTTTGCTGTTCAAATGGCAAGAAAAGAAGAACAGCTGTTGGTAGCTGTTGTCATCAGAAACTTAAATTATTATTTCCATTCAGTAGTGAACTTACACCTCCACAGATTTTTCTTTCCTGCTAAATTGAGTACTTAGACTCTCTTGGATATTTTCTTCTATACTCTATCATTAGCAGGATATTCCTTAATGATTGATAAATGCATATTGCACTCTGTACTGTGGTTTGGACTCCTTATTCATACAATTAGTTTTTGGGGGGAAATCTGTTCTGTTTTGACATTTTTGAACAGTAGATTTTTTTTGTAGAAATCTGTCACAGATTGTCAAGTTCATTTGAACACTAGTGCATGCTTGTCATTAGTTTATCTAATATTATATGCATTTTAGACATGCTTTGAACTCTTGAATTCATTCATTTGGGGGGAAAATAATACCTTTCTCTGCTGTAACTTCAGCAACTGCAAGGATCAATGTGTTTCAGTATATTATTGAGGAAATAAAGGTGGTTTATGGGTTTGGCCCTTCTTTTTTCCTCTGTGACAGGGTCCTCACACAAGATCATAGAACAAAATGAATCAGATCAGTCAGTGTGTTTTAAAACCAGTCTTATTCTGCTCTTAATATTTTTTAGACTTTATAACTAATTGGTTAAAAAATTATTAGTGTTCTGCAATTATGCAAACAACTGACTTCAGTGTATTTTATGTGTGGACATGCGGATTTTCAGATAAAAAGTACAACTGTGCAATATTCTGGTTTATAACTATCTTTCTACTTCTAACAGGTTTCAGGAGGAGAAGACGAAATTCAACAGCTGCAAAAGGCTTTGCTAGATTATCTGGATGAGAACACAGAAATTGATGCATCATTAGTGGTAAATTTCAGCTTTCTGTTGTCAGGCATATATAAAAATAATTTCAATAATGTGTATTGAATAAAATGATTTTTGATTATACATATTAGCACTTCAATTAAATTGTCACCCTAACATGTACTGTTGATTGTGTTTTCTAAAATAATATTGATGCATTAGATTCCCTTAATCTCATTATAAGTCTGTTAATTTTCTTTTTCTGTGTCTATTGGTTTTGTTTTCTGTGCATCCTGCTGTATTTCTACAGTTTTCTCGGAAGTTTTATGTAGCTCAGTGGTTCCGTGATACAACTATGGAGACAGAAAAAGCAATTAAATCTCAGAAAGATGAGGATTCATCTGAAGGAACTCATCATGCAAAAGATGTTGAGACCACAGGACAAATCATGCATAGAGCAGAAAGTCGCAAAAAGTTTCTTCGCAGCATCATTAAAACTGCTCCATCTCAATTCAGTACATTAAAGTATGTTTTAGTACCACTTACTCATTTATTAGCCATGGATTTGATGTTTTAAATAATTTTTTGTATCAACATGTCCTAATTAACACATGGAATTTGTTGCAGGATGAATTCTGATACTGTGGACTATGAGGATGCATGTTTGATTGTTCGCTACTTGGCCTCTATGAGGCCGTTTGCCCAGAGCTTCGATATTTATTTGACACAGGTAAATTGTGCTGGAAATCGTCGTACAGTAAAATACAGTTGGCTTCTGATTCCAAACACTTTTTCAGTAATGTGATATATCTGTTTATTGTTGAGCAGAGGTATTTAACAGGCCACAGTAACACCATGTACTGTCATAGTCTGTATTGGTGTCGTAAGTGATTACGTTTCTTTTTCTGGCATTCGTTTTGTATGTCATAATGTACACCATTATTTTATTTGCCCATGTGTGTGCATGGCACAGTCATTATATGTACACAGTGAAAGGATCATTACAAAGTGATGAAATAGTTTTCACAGCTTCTGTAAGATGCATGCTTATTTGATAAGATTAATTCATTAAATTAAGTGTAATTTGATTTTCAAATACAAGCCAGATTGGCCAGTTGCTTGCATCTGTGTGTTGCTGTCACTTTGGAAGCTGCTGTTTGACAAGTGTCATTTCTTTGCTTTTTCTGGGGGAAAAGCAAAGTAGAATTTGAAATTAAGAAACTTATGACCCATCTTAAAGAAGAGCAAATCCTAGTAAATATCCATGTTTAGTTTTCAGTGCCATGAAACAACACTAGCATGCACCCTTTTACTCTCTGAAAAAATAAATTCAGGTTTTAGTTATTACTATCTTTATGTAGTTATTATTATTATTATTATTTTAGTTACATTGTTTATATGTTATTCTGGTGCATTTTTGTTGTTAACCAATGCTTGCTACCTTCCCAAAAAACCTGAATCTTTGTTTTTGTTCTCCTTCTAGATTCTGCGTGTACTTGGTGAAAATGCAATTGCAGTCCGAACAAAAGCCATGAAGTGTTTATCTGAAGTTGTTGCTGTAGACCCCAGTATTCTAGCCAGGGTAAAAAAGGAAATATCCATCATATGGCATATGTTCTTCTGTCACAAAATAAGTCTTCATTTCTTATTTTGCATCCTTGTTTCGTTTGTTTTTTTCAGCTGGATATGCAGCGAGGAGTTCATGGGCGGCTCATGGATAACTCCACCAGTGTACGAGAAGCAGCTGTGGAGCTGCTTGGCCGATTTGTGCTTTGTCGCCCTCAGCTTGCTGAGCAGTATTATGACATGCTGATTGAAAGGATATTGGTACGGTGACCTGTGGTATTTATGATAAAATAAGTGGTGTTGGAAAACTTGCTGTTAACTGAGCTCGTATGTTTAATAAGCTGGAATGATATTGTTATATCTTATTGCTTGAATGGTGAGCATCATGCTTTAAAAAAAACCTTGTAAATTGCATCACTTGTTTTCAGAGAGGCTTTGTTATGTCGAAAGGTAAACATATACAGAAAGTTGTACTGCATCAGAACCAGGGATATATTCCTTTTGATTCCATTACTAAGGCTCAAATTAGGTGAAATGAGGAATTTGGCTATATTTCTGAAGTCTGAAATATGGGTCATTGAGGGCAGCTTATATATGCTATTTTTAGTGGTTTGAAATGCTTATTAGAGTTTTTGTACCAAAAAAGTGCTAATTTTTTTCTAGATGTTCAGATAAAACACAATGTTAATTTAACTGTAGGATAACACCAGCTCTTAGCATCCATGTCAGGTTTTTAGTCAAGTGGTACTCATTTGCTGCAATTAGATGCTAGAAGAAGTTTGTGAAGGGTTTTGGAGCTAAGTAGGTCATGTGCGTACTACACTGCAGAAAGCAATTCAACGTGATATTCAGATTCAACAGATCTTGAATAAGGTGAAATGAAGTGAAAATCTTCCTCTGTCTCCTTAGATGAAGCCTAGTAAAATGGAAAAGACTGCTTGCATGTGTCTTATCCATAAGCTTTATCCAAAGGCTTAAAGTATTACCATCCAGATCTATAAGGAGTCTTGTGTATTCCAATAGAGTAGATAAAGCATCATCATATCTGGCTTGTAAGCTCTTGAATTAAGAAAAGGAGTTATGCATTTGCAACGTCATGAGCTCTTAGATGGGAGGGTATAAATGGAGGAAGTGTTTCAAGATTCTGGGAACTCAGCCAGAACCTTTAGAACAAGTTATGCTGGGCTTTTGTATAAGTGCACTCCAGAATATTTTAGTTGCCTTTTCTAAATAAATTTTGCAAGTCAGATTGGATGATCTTCAAGTATTAATTTGTGTAATACATAAATTAATGTTTCTGATTTGTTTTCAAGAGTGTAATTCTTTTCACAGGATACTGGTATCAGTGTCAGAAAAAGAGTCATAAAGATACTTAGGGATATCTGCATTGAACAGCCAACGTTCCCCAAAATTACAGAAATGTGTGTGAAAATGATTCGGAGAGTCAATGATGAAGAAGGCATTAAGGTAGAATGAAACATATCCTTCAGAATTTTAATTATCATTATTTTTGTGGTTCCATATTTTGACCAAAAAAAAAATCAGAAAAGAATTACATTGCTCCTTTGTAATATTTATGACTTTTAGGAATTTTTGAGAGCAGATATTTTAGTATATCTTGCATATAACATTATAAAGTATTAGTCCCTGCTAATTTCATATTAATTCTGAATGTTCGATGAATCAATCATATTCCCCCTAAAACGTTACTTATGTGCTTACACTCTACACTTTGTACAATGTATATACAGAGGGGCACAAACCTAAGATAATGTATTAAATCATAAGCCTGTTTGATTTGTTTAATTTGGCAAAATAATCTTAAGTTTTTTGGAGTAATTAGAAACACACTTGTAGTGATTTTGTATCAAGCTTTCAGTAGGATTTGAAATCTGCAACTTTGAAGCTGCAGCAGATATTTTTACCACTTGAGATACATTAATGGCTTTCTGAGAGGACTACAAGCAGATGAACATCTAGATCCAAGGTGCCTCTGGGAAGGGAGGATGACCTTACTTTCTCTCATTCTTCCCTTTAGCTTTCTAACGATATCAGAAAAAATAGGGCATTATCTTCAATGCATTTTTTACATTTCCATGAATAAGAATCATTTTGGAATCATTTTGTTCATTTTCATTCTATTCTATTTTGTCCTCCTTTCAAAAATGTTGAAAGGGAATATAGTAGTGTGTTTTCCTGAGGAATGCACATTAGTGCGGGAAGATGGTAACTCCATTTTCTGTAGCATCAGTTTCCACTGATTCATTTTGCTGAAGTTTACATAGAAGTCAGTATAACTCCTGTAATAGCAGACCCAGGTCTGTCTCAGATAACATTTCCTTCAACAGTCTCACTTAGGTTGCATAGTTTCTTATGGAATGGCATGAAACATCAACAAATCTGTTGTATGGATCTGTTAGAAATAATACTGGTGTAATGATTTAAGTTTATTTATTTATGCTAATATTTTCTTTTCCTGCAGAAATTAGTAAATGAGACATTCCAGAAGCTCTGGTTTACTCCAACTCCACACCATGACAAAGAAGCAATGACAAGGAAAATACTAAACATCACTGATGTGGTACGTTAGACAAATTTAAACTGTGTGTGAAATTCAATAATGTTTTTAGTATCTTTGAAGTATTATCTGTATTTTTTGGAAAAATTTATCAGATGGTTTTCTTTTTATCTCCTGGCATGAAATGTATGCGAATATTATTCATCTGATTGAACAGGCTGTAGGAAACTTTAAATGCTCACTTAATCTGCTGGCAATGATAACTGTGACCACACTATATTCAGATTGCATAAAGTACTGTTCATTTAAAACACAACCACCTTCTAATATATTTAACATTCTGCAGGAATTGCTAGAAGGAGCGTATAGTTAAGCCTAACTAAGTTCTCTCATAAAAGAAAATTTTCCTCAAACAATTGATAACGTATCAACTGGGTTAATAGGTTAGTAAAAGGTTAATAAGGTGTTTAAATAAATACAGAGTCATGTTCTTACTCAGGGTAAACTAGTGTCTGCATAATCATGTCTTACTTTTTAGGAGCAGCAAATTAAAGGGCTCCAAAATAAATGTCTCTGAAATGAAAATGCTTTAATTTGTAGTGAAAATATGTTGTATAAAGCCACTGTGCTGAAAAGGTGTTTTAATATCAATTATACAAAGATGTAAATATCAAATAAAAGCACTCACTTCATTGCTTACAATTATAGGTTTAAACTTCATTCTACTTTATAAAAGTATTTTTAGAAAATTATAGTCTAGTGTGCGTTTTTCCAATCTGAGAAGTCAGTCAATTTGACTTCAGCTAAAGTCTCAGTTCTCCTGCTGGTTCTAGTTTGAAGCACCTGTATGCTGTTTCTGATATATGATACCAGTGAAGGCTTGGTTTGTTTATATAAAAATACATATATATATATATATATATATATGGCTGTATGTGTGTGTTTGTGTATATATGTATATATACTTTTCTCTGGTGACCAGTGACAGAACCTGAGGGAATGGCCTGGAGTTATGTCAGGGGAGGTTTGGGTTGGATATTAGAAAAGAGGTTCTTCACCCAGAGGTGGCTGGGCACTGGAACAGGCTCCCCAGGGAAGTGGTCACAGCACCAAGCCTGACAGAGTTCAAGAAGCGTTTGGACAACTCTCTCAGGCACATGGTTGAATTGTTGGGGTGTCCTGTGCAGGGCCAGGAGTAGGACTCAATGATCCTCGTGGGTCCCTTCCAACTCAAGACATTCTGTGGTGTACATGCCTGCTTGTTTTCCATGTGTCAGGCTTGTATTTGTGCTTAAATCTGTGCAAAATGTTCTACAAAACAAAAATTTGTTTTGCATAAGAGCCAGCAGTCTCCAGTAAAATGTGTAGGCTTTATATTGTATGAAATATCAATTCTGGAGTCACTTAAATGAGAACTATTTTTCAAATGCAGAAGAAAGTTTCTTATCTCCATTGTTCTAAATGCACATGAAAATACATCTATGTATGTTTACTGGTCTTTCGAGATGACATCTGTATTGAAGTAATTTTTCCTCAGATACCTTCTTTATTAACCAGTTTATTCTCAAAAATACTTCTAGGTTGCAGCTTGTAGAGATACAGGGTATGATTGGTTTGAACAGCTTCTTCAAAATGTAAGTAATGAATTTTGAATGTATGGTATAATTGTTAGAATTTTAACATTTCTTTTGGTACTAAACACATAAAAATGGGACTCCAAGAGCAATCCTTTACAGTAGTCAAATTCAGTTCCTACCCTTTAAATATCTGACCAGTTCTATCTCCATTGGTGCAGTTTTCTTTATCTCTGACATTAGTTTCTGTCTTTGCAGATCATCTCTTTTAAAAATACTTCACTTCTTAGTTTTGGAGGGATTTTGTTTGTTTTTAATTTTATCATCTCTTCGATAATGAGTGGCATAAACACGTAGTCCACAGCTAAGATACTTAAGTCTGAAATGAGGCATCTAGTGTAATGTAGATTTTTTCTTTTTAAATTTTAAATAAGAATATTTTCACATGCAGTGTATTTGCTACACAGTTTAAGGAAGCAATTAATCTTTATTGGAAAAGTTACTTCTGCATTATATTTCATTTATATCTAATACAGAAATTTCTAAGCACTGAAGTTGCTTTTTTATATCTCTTAACATGTGTTGTCATTCTCTACATCTTGTATACGCTGGTTAATTTTCCAGCAAAAAAACCTTTTTGAGTTTATCCTAGCCTGGAGTGTCGTGAAAATAGATAACCAAGTAAATCAGAGCCTCTTCATTAAGAGCCTCTTCGGTGAAGAAAAGGCTACAGTATGATCTCAGTGCTTCTTAGATATTAAAAGGATTTTCATGGACAGTACCCAAAGTCATATGAAAGAAGGCTAAACAGTTTTGATAAAACTGTTAGATCCTCATTTGATATTTTAGCTTAGTGTCAAAAACATTTGTTTTGAATTTACTCTTTATTTCTATAAGCTCTTTATTTCTAACTCCTGTTAATTTCTGCATTATTCCATTAAGCATAAGGTCACCTTTCATCTCAATGGAAAAAATAGTAGAACTTCTATGGATTCTTATTGCAGTTAGTTTTTCTTTACTTATCTTTGATTTTGGTTTGTTTTTTAAATTCACATAATTTTTTCTTCAACTTGTAGGCTTTATGGAGAATAAAATACTTTTGTAGTCTAAAATCCTTTGTATCTGTAGTAATTCTTATAAAACCAACATGTATCCTGTGCAAATAAATGCAGCATTAGTACTAAACCATTTTCTGTTTCATCTGCTACAGCTGTTGAAGTCGGAAGAGGATGCCTCATATAAACCTGTGAAGAAAGCCTGTACTCAACTCGTTGACAATTTGGTTGAGCACATTCTTAAATATGAAGAATCTTTATCAGGTAATAAAATATAAAACTCAGCTAAAGTCCTTTGAATTTTATATGATACTGTAACAGTTGTTGAAACCACTGTTGCAAAAGGTTACTGTTACAGAGTTCCTGTTACAAAGCTGATTGTAATGAATTATTGCTACTAAGTTCATTATGAACTTTTGAGCACTGTATAATAATAAGGCTTCCCTAATTTTTACTAGCTAACCACAATAACAGAACTACTTTTAGAATAACTTTTTCAGGCTTTCAGATCACTAAAATCAAAACAAATATGGCAAGTTTTATTTGCATTAGTATGTTCTACAGTTGTAATAGGACTCATTGACTGGGCTAGTCTTCTGTTTACAGTAAGGAGTTTAAAAACTAGTGATGTCTTTGAAGCATCTTTGCTTCTTTTTTCAAGTATTTTTGGTCACATGCAAATGTTAACACATTATGTTCTCACCTCTATTAAGAATATTCTGATTTGATCTTGAAAGAGATGCAATGAAAAAAATATTCAAACAATGCTTAGGCCCTATGTTTTTCATTGCTTAAGCAGCACTTGGACTTTATATCATTTTTGTATTTTGTGATCTTTTGCAGATTCTGACAACAAAGGTGTGAATTCTGGTCGATTGGTTGCTTGCATAACCACTTTGTTCTTATTCAGTAAAATAAGGCCCCAGCTGATGGTCAAACATGCCATGACGATGCAGCCATACCTGACCACTAAATGTAGTGTAAGTAGAGAAAATCAGTCTGTCTTTTTCCCTAGATAATTGAGCATGAAAACAGCTGTCTTGTATACTTGCAGCAACTGAAGGTAGAAGGAAAAGAAAATTTAATATTGTGGGTTTACTTTGTGGGTATCATAGCTTTGAAAGTTACTAGGTCCTTTTGAAGATCTCTGTAGCTTCTAAGGTGTTCTTCCTCATCTTCTACCTCCACATTTTACAGCCAAGTGAAACTGAAACCTGTGCTGCCTCTTTCCCAGTTTTTCTCCTGTTATAAAATAATTTCATAAAATTGTTTTGGTTTATAGTCACAGTTTTAACAGTAGTTAATATTTAACATATGAGTCTTAAGACTAAGGATAACATTGCATAAGATAGAGTGATCTAATATATAGCAAATATATGAGAAGGAAAATGTCTTGATCCATCCTCTTCCAGACTTCGTCTCTCACTTCTGTAGCTCTAGTGCTCTTGTATTCCTCTGTAAGACATTGTAGAGAGCTCTCATACAGAAATCCTCCCCAGCTCTGGTCTCTGAAACCCTGCAGTGATTTCTGCCCTTTATATCTGACACTCCTGATCTGGTAGAAGGAGCAGGGCAGCCATGGCTCAAGGAGGAGTATGGGTGGGTGGCAGCAATGCCTTTCATTAGGTCAGCTGCCCAGGGTAGCCTTGAAGAGTAATTATTACCAGCTTAGATTGGAAATACAGCCTGGCATTTTCCAGGTGCAGCCCTGGTGTGTTCTCTGGGCACATTTTCAACAGACTGTTAGAGCTGCTTCTGAACAAACAGTATAGGAAAGAGTAGTCTGATTATTTACCTGCTGCAGCTTGTTTGGTGGGTTGCATCTGTTTTATACTTACACAGGTTGAGATGAGTCATAGAATTACCACTGACATCTTGAATAGGTCAAATAGCTTGACAGTAGTATTTGGGATTTATTCTATCCTGATTAGTGAGCTTGATTTGTCAAAAGACCATTTCAGGATGTCTCTGTAATAGGTAAATATAGATAAATATTTTCCATAGGTTTCCATAGGTTCCATACTTAAAATACATTTACAGTCATGATAATGCATTCAAGTAATAGTTTTTATTTTAACTTCTACACTTGATCACATTATCACTTTTTCTTTAAACCACATTAACTCATAGCACAACTTCATTTTGATGCTGATACCAGTTTCCAGATGTTGTGCATTCTCTAGTTTGCCTGTGTCTGGAAGAGTTCCTGAATTTCTTGTAGGACTCCAGAAAATTATGAGACCAAAAGTTTTTCAGGTCTGATAGAGCCATGATAAGAGTTGTAATTCTGCTTATCCAGTCCTTTTTTTCCCAGAACTTCTGTAGTAAACAGAACTAAATTTCATAGTAATACACAATTTAATAGCAGATGTAAATATATAAATATCGTTTCAGATGTTTACAAAATATCTTAAATATTTGGGATTTTTAACTATCCCTGCATATTAGTAATACTTAGCTTATAGGTAACATGACCAGAAATGTTAAACACTGTATATGCTGTTGTTTCAGACCCAGAATGATTTCATGGTGATCTGCAATGTTGCAAAAATCTTAGAGCTTGTAGTGCCACTAATGGAGCACCCAAGTGAAACCTTTCTTGCCACTATTGAGGAAGACCTCATGAAACTCATCATCAAATATGGCATGACAGTAAGCTTTTGATTGCTACTATTCTGTTGATTCCATTTCACGTGGAGTTTGGTTTAAAGACAACGCCATAAAATTCAGTGTACTTGGTTTACCAGAGTTTGTACGTGATGTTGTTATTTTTTAATAAGTTCGAGCAGTCCAGGAGATGGACGTAACATTATATCTGTTAGATTATTAGTTTTAGTTCAGGATAGCGTTTTGCTGCATAACTTCACAGAAATCTCAAGTTTAACTTCTAAATATACAATTCATTTGTTCTTCCTTGCTTCTAGGTTGTTCAGCATTGTGTGAGCTGTCTTGGGGCTGTTGTGAACAAGGTCACCCAGAACTATAAATTTGTATGGGCCTGTTTTAATAGATACTATGGTAAGTAAAATCACAAGTAGTTGTCACTTTTCAGTTTTGGCTACAAGTCTTGTCTCAGTGATACACCACAATTAAACACTGTAATAAAAACTTTTGTCTTCCTGCAGGTGCACTTTCTAAATTAAAAAATCAACACCAAGAAGACCCCAACAGTACAATACTAACTGCCAATAAACCAGCACTCCTTAGGTCACTTTTCACTGTTGGAGCACTGTGTCGGCATTTTGATTTTGATCAGGAAGATTTTAAGGGCAACAGTAAGGTAAAATAACTTTTATTTACTCTCCATGTCTTAGATATATTGAATGCTCCACTTTAAGTTGAAAGCACACTACTTGTAATTCCTCAGAGCTATGTATTTTTCTGCATATGGTATAGCTTTTTGTGCTTTTGCAAGGGCTATGCAGTAAGATTGTGTGTCTTCTTTTTCTTTTTGATATTTATGCTTTTGTAAGAGATTAAAAACATCAGTTTCATCTTCAAATAGCTATTATTTTTGTTTTAATTTGCTCAGGTTAACATTAAGGATAAAGTACTTGAACTGCTGATGTATTTTACGAAGCATTCAGATGAAGAAGTACAGACAAAAGCCATTATTGGCCTTGGTAAGAAATATTAATAGTTTTTATTATTTTTGCTCCAGTAAAAAGCTATGTGTATCGGTAGGAATTCCTGTATTTCTTTAGTCACAAGAGAGTTTGTTTAAAATCAAAATTTACTGCATGTTTGGTTTGAGAACTGGCTATAGAAAACCTGTCAAAAGGTTGCTAGTTGCATAATTCTGCATCAGACTGGGTGCTTTTGGCACTGAATGCCTTTTGATGTATGACCAAGTTGTAAAGTGCAGCAGATTTCCAAGGTAATGAAGATGTTATTTTTTTCTCCAAAAGCAAGTATATTGTAACTCCAAACCTTGTTTTTCAGTCCACAAGGTAAAAAAGTGCTGGAAAAACTTTGAATATTCTAAGTGTAGGAGCAGACACTGTGCAGGAGTCAAGGGAACCCTGGCAGTTTATACTGGCTGAGTGGCCTCTGTGAGGTTAGCATGGCATTTCAGTGATTTCAGTGGTGAATGAACTGCCACTGTCTGATTCATATCATGTTCATTTTCTACTTCTCTGTCTACATCTGAGAGAATCTTATTTGGCCTTGGTTTCTGGGGAGGTTCAATTCAGGGTTATTGCTTGATCTGAAGTAAGTTGTCTCCCAGGCATGCGAGCTTCCATTGTATGATTTAACTGTGGACAAGATGTTTGCCTCTTTATGTTGCTATTTAGGGGACTTTTTAGATATTCTGCTTCAATTCAGCTTATGGCTTTGAGGATAAGGACCAAGATTGAATCTTCATTTCATGTTCTGTGAGAAACCATTTCCGACAGCTGAGCAGGATCAATGGCATTGGAGTTGCCTCTGTTGTGGGAGCAGTGCTATGGAATACTTGGAGTTTTTCCAAGCATTACATCAATGTATGCAACACAGCTATAGTCCAGTCCAACTTATTTGTACTCTACAGAATAATACCTGTGGGGTAGGAACTGTATTCCTTAACCATAGGCTTGATTACTTTGTTCATGGATTTAGAATATTCTGCATTTGCCAAAAATGTTTCTAAATTATAGACTGAATTGTGATGGGTTTTAGGCAAGGGGTTAAAATAGGGATGGCTGTCCATAGTCATTCGTCAGATTTTTTTTTTTCTCTGCTTTAAGTCTTTATTTTAATTAAACCTTACTTTTTTTAGTGACACCTCGATTTCATCTGAGCACTGGTTCCATTCTGAGGGTAGCTGTTGGATGTATGTAAACAGTGTAAATTTCCATCCTATAGGCTGCTAGTTGAGCAAAGTTGTCAAAGTCATTCAATGTTTGTGAGCAGCAGTAAAGTGAAAAGGACTAGCAAGCTAATTCAACATCGGTACATGGTGAAAGGTGTCACATGAAGAATGTGTACTTTCCTGTCAGCATATCATTTCAGTAAGGACATACAACAGTTTTAGCCTTTGCTTTGAGATGTGCTGCTGCTGTTGAAGAGTTAAGCTTAACCCTAAACTTAATAATTATGGTTGGTTATGCTTCTCTTCCAGATGTGTATTTACAAAGCAAGTTGAGGATATAAACTTTTGTTAGTAAATTTAGCTAAACTTATAAGTACCTAACAGTTAATATCTTAGTCAAGGTCAGTGCTTACTCTAAAGGCTGTTAATAGAGTGAAAACAAAAGCGTGAAGAATAATGATGTGATGCCATCTCTTGAGATGTGAAGTCAATCCTTAAAAAAACACAACAAGTGCCTTTCTTCATCTCCTATGACAGCTATGCCAAGTAAGATTTCTTCCGCAGTTGACCAGGGATGGAAAAATACAAATTTCCCTGAGAACACTGGTGGTTTAGATGCCTTAAAGCTAATGAAGACAAACATGATGTGGGTTGTTACACATACATCCATGTGCTTTTCATTTTTAAAATTAACCTTAAAAATGGGTTGGACGTTGGACGTGGTCAAGTTACAAACACCAGTATACACTTGTATAGAGTGCACAATCATACCACATACTCCTAAGACCACTATAATTCCTTTCCCTTCTCTTTTCCCACCTGCTTCTCTGCTTCTTGCTTTGAGACAAAAAGGGGATTTTAACACACTGAGGTCTTGCCTTGGACTTAGCCTTTACCTACACTGTCTTTTTGTTGTAAGGAGCCAGTTTTAAAAATGTGACTCAGTCTTCCCTCTGTTACAGCTATTTTTGTATTTTACATTATTTTGCATAATTTTATTTTCTTTCATTTTTCCTCTCATTCTTCTTTTATGTTTCTGTATCTTCTGTGTGTTCATTCAAAAGCTGAGTTTCCTGCAGTCATAAAAAATATATTTAATGTCTGCTTTTCCTCAACAGTATTTAAAAAAATAATCAAATAGTTAAATGTAAATTAAATGGGGGTGTTATGGTTCCATTACTGTTTTTTATGATACTGCATAAGAGTTTGTCAGCAACACTTATAAACTTATGTACACAATCTAAAATTGTATATATTACTACTGATTTAGAAAAATTTTTATGAAATACAGACTTAAGAACAGCTAGTTCCTTGGCAAGGGTAAGGCTGCAGCTAAAAACAGTTCTGGAGTGTGTATTTCCAACACATGTAGTCTTGGAAACACTTCAGATAGTTTTCAATAAAAGACCTTAATAGATACATGAATAATGATATCAAGAGGCATAAATGTTACTGTGTTCACAGCTGATTTTTTTGTTCTATTATGATGTTAAATATTCATGATATTCATCAATTTTCACACTTCTTCTCTGCCTCCATCTAAGTAACACTGTACAGTTTCAGAAGAATGTTTATCTCCAAAAGTATTAGAAAAATAACAGGTAATTTTTAGTAATGTTCCTTTTTTGTTCTTGTGAGAGCTCCTAGTCACTGAGATGCAGCCACTATACTGGACCTGGATCCAGACCTGTATACCTTTTTAGTGCAGCCACCCTGAGTCAGCATCCCATTTTATCCCTCAAAGAGAGTCAGGGTTAATAGAACTGTCATGGCTATCAGAACTTCTTATGAGCTATAGATGGTGTCCCTATGGAAATGCAATACTGTTTAGACTAGAAAAAGCTATGCTGTTGGGAGGAGATAAATTTCATACCTCTCTATTGAAGGACTTAAAATGCAGAAATACAATTTCTAGATAATAATAATAATGAGAACTATTTCCTCTTTTTTCCACCCTTAGGATTTGCATTTATCCAGCACCCAAGTTTAATGTTTGAACAGGAAGTGAAGACTCTGTACAACAGCATTCTTTCAGATAAGAACTGTTCAGTAAACTTAAAAATCCAGGTGTTAAAAAATCTCCAGACCTACTTGCAGGAGGAGGATACACGTATGCAGCAGGCAGACAGAGACTGTAAGTGCCGAGTTCTTCTGTGCTAACGAGGCATGCATAACTTGACTTTGTTACATACAATTACTATGTGTCTGCACTGACTCAAAATTGTGATCAGATCTGTAGTATGTACCCAAAGTATTTTATAAGTATTTAAAAAGAGGTTTTTGCATAATAAGTGTATTATTTACTTTCAAGATATAATAAATTTATACTTTTACAGTATAAATGCTGGAAGGAGTCCAGAATACGTAATTGCTATAATGATGGTAGTAATAATTTTTATCAAAAAACCCTCCAAGTTTAATTTGCAGATAAAAAATAAAAAATACAACTTTTTTTTTAAATTAAAAGCCTTTATTAAGGAATAAGACTTGAATTAAAATAGTTTGTCTGTAGTTTTTTTATATATATTTAGACATCAGACTGTTCTCTGTTTCATGCCATCATTTTAAGACAGTTGAAATATGTATTTATTGTGAAACTTAAAAAGCAACATACATCAAGTAAGGCAAAACAAGTGATTATACCATGGTGAGTATGCTGTTGCTTTTGTCCTTTTCACAGGGAAAAAAGTAGCAAAACAGGAAGACCTGAAAGAAATGGGTGATATTTCCTCAGGGATGAGTAGTTCCATCATGCAGCTATATCTCAAACAGGTCCTTGAGGCTTTCTTTCATAACCAGTCCAGTGTACGCCACTTTGCTCTAAATGTCATTGCACTGACGTTAAACCAGGGCCTCATCCATCCTGTTCAGGTATGATAAGCTTTTGTGCTGAGACTTCTTGTTATTCATGTTTTAAGAGGCTTTCACGCTTACTATGTAAATTTCCAGGTTTTCTCTTCTAGTTAAGTTACAATAATTTCTTATTGTAGCAAGAGGCTTTTACAGAAAGCATATTTTGAAATCTCCTCTATGTTGTTTATCCAGTGAGATTCCACATTATCTGTATTGTCTACTTTTGGATTATGATGTAAAAGCCCAGGCAGTTCCTAAAGAGCATGTAGAAATATACACTGGAGCGTATTTCTATTATGAATTCAAGGTTTACACTTTATCCTGTGTCATCTTGCTTCCACCTGAATCCCTATATGCTCCAAACACTATGGAACTGCACAGTCAGTGTTAGAACTTCAGTCATCATTTCCATTATTCTTTGCTTATACCATGTTTTTGTAATTAATTTTTGATACTGCAGCCACTGCACATGTCCTAAGTGGTGTTTTGGGTTTTTTTTTAATGAAAGTGTCTGTATGCTAAATTGACTTTAGAGTTTGACAAAAAGGGAAGTAGTCATAACTTCTTTAGAATGCTAGTGTGTCACAGTATATTGTACTATTAACTTGCAAAAAGTAGTTAGGTGGTAAGTTGCATGGAGCTTCCTATTCTAGTTTCTGCAGTAGAAACAAAGCACAAAAACCAAAAAAAAAGGTACAATACCTCTGAATAATCATTTCATTTGTTTTTCAAGTGCGTGCCATACTTAATTGCTATGGGCACAGATCCAGAGCCCTCCATGCGAAATAAAGCTGACCAGCAGTTGGTGGAAATAGACAAAAAATATGCTGGGTTCATTCACGTAAGTAATTCTAATTTAACATATTACAGAACACTAGTATATTCTTTAGTGGTTTAACATCTGAGTATGCTTTATCTACAGAAAAAAGAGTATATAAAGTCACAGATAAACAATAACTAAGCAATTGTAAAGATGATCTTAACTGTTTCCCCTGTTTGGATATTTCTGTTCTGAGAAACAGGATAAAATAATTTGAAGTGTCTCTTCTAGTACAAAATTTCCTTTAATTTATAATTCACAGTACTATTTTCCACACTGAGTAGTACTTGATAAGAGGGAAGGACAAGCATTTCATAATGTTTAGCAGTGGTTTTCCTGTATCAATGGACTAGGGAGAACACCGTGTAACAGTTGATTAAGTCCTTAGTGTATGGGTATTAGAATGTACAAGGCACCAAGACTTTATAAATTGTAATCTAAGCAGGAGGAGCATAGGAAGCTGTTTAGGTCCGATGAATCTTGCTGAAAGGAAAACCTGAGAGCTAAGTGAGGACATGTGGAGTTGTGGCAGCGTGCCAATTGTTCTGCTTAAGGTCTGAAATTAAGCTGCAGCATTCTCCTTATTTTAGAAAATCCCAGTCTAGGTTCAGTGTGTGTACTGCACTGTAGGACTTTTAATGTGTGCTTGTATTCTACTGCAATGGGAGCATGCTGGTGGCATCCAAACAGATACCTAATCCATTAGATGAAGCATAGCAGATCGAATTTGGTATGTTAGGTAGCTGGGATTTAACACAGTGTATAGATGCAGAGACAACTTCTCTGAACAGCAGTAGAGTATGAAGAGAATTGAATATGCAGCCTAACTAGAGATTCAGTTTGTTCTGAAGCTGGAGCGGGACCCTTGAATTAAGTAAAATCAACTGGAAATTATAGGATATATGAAAAGAAAAACCAAACAAACCTAATTTTCTGTTTGTTAGTCCTATTGCACTCATATGGATTCTGTTGGTTTCACTACAAATGATACCAAGCATGTACATTTGGTAAAATATTCTGTTCATGTATGAACACATTTCAGTGTTCTTGAAAATCGTTTAAATTGAAATACCTGGATGTAGTGGGTAGACAGATTAGCTGTATGTTTCTAGCAGAATTTACAGTCAAAGCAGTTCACAAGAAATTCTGATCTCTGACACAAGTTTTCAACTCAAAAGGTAATATTGCCTCAGTACATGTTTTAAATTTAAACATAAGATGAGCATCCCTTTAAAAAGAGTAAGTTGTAGTGCTTTGGAAGCAATGGTTTGAATAAAAACAAATACATTTCCATTTCAGATGAAAGCAGTGGCTGGTATGAAGATGTCTTACCAGGTACAGCAGGCAATTAATACCTGCCCGAAAGATCCTGTAAGAGGTTTTAGACATGATGAGTCATCCAGTGCATTGTGCTCACACCTGTACTCCATGATCCGAGGGAACCGTCAACACAGACGAGCCTTTCTCATTTCTTTACTCAACCTCTTTGATGATACCGCAGTAAGTACCACATTTCTTTCACCTAAAAAGAAGCTAAAATGCAGCATTACAAGCTTAAATTCTCCTTTTACAATGTATTTTTGCGACATAATTATTGACAGCTATTTCCCTAATGTACTTTTTTTGCTTTGTAATATAAGGTATTTATCTATATAATAGAATGCATTTGTTACTTTTACGTAACTCTGTACCTTTTTATACTCAGTTTGGACTGATCAGAAATAGTGTGTCTTTGAGTATGACTAAATTTTGCATGTATATATATTTGTGTAGGGTGGGTTTGGGTGGGTATATAGAATAAAAATTCTGATAATTGTTTTGTTCCATACTGTTAGGAACACAGGATAAGTGTATGAATCCAAGATATTTGTATGTGTATTTATGTAATTTTTTTCTTTAACTTGCAGAAAACAGAGGTGAATATGCTTTTGTACATAGCCGACAATCTAGCCTGTTTTCCTTACCAAACACAGGAGGAGCCGCTGTTTATAATGCATCATATAGACATTACACTATCAGTTTCTGGTAGCAACCTACTACAGTCATTTAAAGAGGTATGTGCATTTATATTTATTATAGTGGCAACATAAGCTGCTCTATAACATGCTAGATTTTTCAGTGTACCATTATTATGGTGTGGACCAGTAGCATTGCTTTGTATGTAACCAGTAGTAAAAAACCAAGCAACACTACCTATTCTGACCTGCATCTCGTAGACGCTAGTTCAAAACTTTACTTACATTGCTGCTTATGTTAATAAAAAAGAATGATGAATTTTGAGATCAATGCTATATAATTTCCCAATATGGCTGAATAATAATTAATTGCATGCATTCTGGAAGTACATGAATAATCATGGAATACTAGTTTATTGTGGTTGGTTGTATAATTTTAATAATAAAATCCAGTTGACAATTTATTTTGTTATCAAGTGTTGCATTCATGTTGCCTGAGAGATTTGAAATACATAGTTTATTACAAGAGAGGGGTGGGCAATATTTCTTAAGGCAACACATAAGAACCTGAATCATGATAAGTATCTGTTGTTATGGCAATACACAACCCTGTAATTAAAAAGCCCCTGCTTCTTAAAGATTTCAGTGTCTTTCTTTCCTGAACAACTTTTAACAGTAGAAGGTGCAAACTGTCAGGAATCAAACCTCTTTCTAGAATGTCCAGTCCAACTAATAAGTACAGGTCAGAGTTGATGCCTGAACATACAGTGCCTGGAAAGTACGTTGCTTTGAACTCTTACCCTACTGAAGTTGATTTTTAATCTGCTAGAAAGAGACGTGCTAGAAAGCACATTCTTGAAACTGAGGACCAGTGTGTAGCACCCAGCATAGAAAGGATAAGATCCTGGTTAGGACACATTATTGTCTATGTCATGAAAAATCATACCATGTGCAGTAATAATGCACGTATGAAATTCTGTAGCTCTACAAGTAGTAGAACTAATAATAGAATCATAGAATGGTTTGGGTTGGAAGATCACCTAGTTTCAGCCCCCTATCATAGGCAGGGACACCTTTCATTAGACCAGGTTGCTCAGAGCCCCATCCAGCCTGGCCTTGAACACTTCCAGGGATTAGATAAAGGGGTGGGGCGATGGATTGTTATTATTAATACTGTCTATGATCACTTTACTCAGCAGTGTAGTTAGCGTCATAGAATTTTAAGAGACGAGGATTTAAACCATCTTGGACTAGTCTATACCAAAGTATGTGTGGAAATTTCCATGACACACAGAAATAGCATCCAGGTGAAAGAAAAACAGAATTTTCTTTCTGATTTATTGTATTTGGCCTTCTACCATATTTTACTGTAACTGCTAATAAACTTAAGCAGTCTTTTAAGGATAGCATGTCATGGGAATGCTTGTTGTTTCAGTTCCTTGCAAAAAAACTCTAGGCTTTGGATAAATTTTTCAGTATCTTTTTGCTGTAAAGAAATTTAAAATTATCAAGTTATAAATTAATAATCTTGTTCAGAGAATTCTTGCTTATTTATGGCAGTAATGATTTTGAAAAGATTTTTTTAGAAACATACATGGTACTTACTCTAATTTTGGAATGTGTGTTAACTCCTCTGCCTTGCAGTCTATGGTGAAAGACAAAAAAAAGGAAAGAAAGCCTTCATCAGATGAGGAGAGTGAGAGTGACAGTAACAGTGGCAGCGAAAGTGAGGAGGAAGCTTCTAAGCCTCGGAGGTTACGGAAACGAGTGGACTCTGATTCAGATTCTGATGAAGAAAATGACATAAATGCTGTGATGAAATGTTTACCTGAAAATTCAGCTCCTTTAATTGAATTTGCTAATGTCTCCCAAGGCATATTATTACTTTTGATGCTGAAACAGCATTTAAAGAACCTCTGTGGATTCTCTGATAGGTAAGGCTATTTAGATAATAGACGACTCATTATGCAGTGAGTTATTTGTAAGGATTAGGTTTGGGAGATATTTTTATTTAAGTTGATCATAACTACTTGTTTAAGCAATAGATTTTTGTAAAAGAGAAACCAAATGTGTTAAGTTGAAGGTAATGGAACTCTGAGTTAGAAAAAGCAATGATTTCATTTCTTACTATGTTGTCTATTGTTTATGGAATTATTAAAATACAACTAGTTGAAGATTTTTAAAGCTCTTTGTTCAAATTACTCTGGACTTCCTTTAAAAGCTCTTCTCCACTGTTTTCTTTAAACAGTAAAATTCAAAAATATTCTCCATCTGAATCTGCAAAAGTTTATGATAAAGCTATAAACAGGAAGACAGGAGTGCATTTCCATCCAAAACAAACTTTGGATTTTCTGCGAAGTGATATGGCTAATTCCAAGATCACTGAAGAAGTGAAGAGGAGTATAGTAAAACAGTACTTAGATGTAAGTAAAGTTGCTTTGCAGAAAACCTGAAATCCTTTCAAACTAGGTAATACGGTATAAACTTGAAAGTACATGCTGATGTACTGGATGAACATTTCAAAATTTTAAGTTCCTAGTCGTCTGATGTGATATGCTGACCTTCCTTTCAGGATGTTTAGCAGGACTATTTCAAAAACTTCTAATAAGTTTAAACACAAAGCAAAGTAATTTCAGCTAAAGAATATTCACCTTTATGGAGTATTTTCTAGTTTCAGGTATCCATCTTGTGTATCGTTCCCATATAATTTGTTCACTTTATCCCTGTCTGTTTCCATCATGGGAGCAGAGACTAGGTGTAGTTTATTAGCTGTTCCCCCTCTCCCAATAACAATTGAGAAAACTTGCCATTTTGAAAACGCAGGAAGAAATTTTATGTATCTACTAAAAAAAAGATAGCGAAGTTAAGTTTGTAGACCAAAACATAAACTGTTCGTGTTTGAAGTTGCCTGCGGTTTGTTTTACTCTGTTTCTTTATGTTGCTATTTGTTTCATCCTTAATGTAATGTGGCATAAATGTCTACTTTTAAAGTTACAATGTGGACTAATCTTTTTTTTAATAGTTCAAGCTCCTTATGGAACATTTGGATCCTGATGAAGAGGAAGAAGATGGAGAGGTGTCAGCTAGCACAAATGCTCGGAACAAAGCAATTACCTCGCTGCTTGGAGGAGGCAGCCCTAAAAATAATGCAGCTGAGACAGAGGACGATGAAAGTGATGGGGAGGATAGAGGAGGAGGCACTTCAGGGGTGAGGCGGAGGAGGAGTCAACGTATTTCGCAGCGTATTACGTAAAATGATTTTTATGTGCTTATATTGTCAGTTTATTATATTAAATGTACACCAAGTAATGTAATCCACATGAAAAAAGCATTTTGTAGATAGAGATTCTCTACTTAACCGTTTATACAACTTTTGTAGAAAGTTTAACAGAAAAGACAATAAAAAAAAAACCAAACTAGAAAATGAGATTTATCCCGTATAAAAAGTTATTAATTTTCCTTTGGAATGTACTGTGTGTTATCCTTTTTATTGTTGCCAAGTTTTTATGTAGCTTTATGATTCATGTGTATATATAATTTTATATATCAATAAGAGATAAAGACACGGGTACAAATTAAGAGTATGTGGTTTTACAAGGATATGTTAACCCCTTGGCGCTGGCGGTCGCGGTGCGTCTCATTGCCGGCAATGGAATGTGTGCCGGGAAATCCCAACTCCCGGCGTCAAGGGATTAAAAGCAATAAAAGCAATAATTTCACTAAAGTTCTTTTGTGTAACACTTGGTCTTTTTTCCCCCCAATGTTTTAGTCATTGAGAAGGTCAAAACGAAATTCAGACTCTACGGAGTTGGCAGCACAGATGAATGAAAGTGTTGATGTCATGGATGTCATCGCTATTTGCTGTCCAAAGTACAAAGACCGACCACAAATTGCAAGAGTAGTACAGAAAACCAGCAATGGCTTCAGTGTTCAGTGGATGGCAGGCTCCTACAGTGGCTCCTGGACTGAGGCTAAGCGCCGTGATGGCCGCAAACTGGTGCCTTGGGTAGACACTATTAAAGAGTCAGACATTATTTACAAAAAAATTGCTCTAACGAGTGCTAATAAGCTGACTAATAAAGTTGTGCAGACTTTACGATCGCTGTATGCCGCCAAGGATGGAACTTCCAGCTAATGAATTTGTACATGCAGCCAAATTTACAGGAAATGAAATAACAGAAAAAACTTGAAATATCAACTTTCTGGCAAAAAAAAAAAAATCAGTTAAATGAAGAGTAAGAATGGAACCTGGGACGCGGGGAAAAAAGAAGGAAATGTTTGGTAAACATTTTTGTGGGAGCTTCCTTCGCTGTTGTGCAGCAGAAACTTCTCAGTTCATTTTTACTCCCACTGTATTATAGTTTAACAAAAAAATTGTTTATATCTTGAAAAAAAAAAAAACCTTTCTGTTTAAAAAAAATAAACAAGTGAATGTTGGAAATTAGTCTGTTAATGTTCTTAATAAAGTGTTCTTGGAGTTTAACCTAGCAGCGGATGGCTTTCTTTAGCTTAGCCCAGTTTCCAGGAAAGCATTGTTTTACCAGGCTGTAAAATGGCAGAATCTCCTGGATATATAATTTATTCTGTTGAAGAAAAAAAAAAAGGAAAGAAAAAAAAAGCATGCAGTATCTATGACCTATCTGCAGGAGGAGTTTTTGTAAATGTAGATTTTGATGTATTAGGTCACCCTGAAATAATACAAGAAAAGGGATCCCCAGCAAATCTGGTGGAACGAGTACTGCAATAAATTTTTTTACTTCTCTTTGTTACTTGTCTGTTTCCATTTGAATTTCTTATTGTAAAGATCTGTTTAAATCCATTTATATTATTTTGCAGTCTTTTATGTAAAATTTACTATATCAGTGGTTTTCAAAACAAGACATAAAATATTGTTTATACAGTTTGTATAGGCTGACTTCTGAATAATTGGTATCTTTTTATTTTTATCCCTGAAAGGGTATAAACACAAGTTAACTCCAGGGTTTTATTGTATCCTGCAATATTTAGTATTAACTATATGATTTAGCACTGTGCCAAACACATTTTCGAGAGTACATTTTGATATAAAAAGAAACTATAGTTTATTCCTTGTATGCTTCAATTTCTTTCTAATGCTGTCCAAATGGTAATTTATGGTAGTTCAAATCTGGGGAAAGCTGAATGACTATTCTGCTTGGGCAAACTGGCCATGTGTGCATTTCTCTGTGTTAATATAGAGAGGTTTGTGTCAAGAGGAGATCTCTACCAGTATCTGAGGAGTGAATGGGTATGAGTCTGGCTAATTACACTACATTCCTTCACAAATGAATTTTAAAAAAAAAAAAAAAGAAGTTTGTATATTAGACTATTTTTTTTACTAATTGAAAGATGTTTTCACGTTTTGTAAATTGAAAAAATGCTACTGAAATCTTCCAGAAGCATTTGCTTCAACTGCCTTGCCACAACCTTTCGTAAGCAGTTTGTCTTCCTAGAAAGTAAGAAAAGCAGCATATTTGCAGACAGGAAAAAAGTCTAAAACAGCTGAACTTCTTAGGGGACTATTAAACCCTGCTGTCTTTTCAAATGTATTTATCGAAAACAGATGTTCCTCAACACGTAATTCTTTTTCTATTATGTTTTGTTTCTTTTACAAATTTAATATATGGTAGGATGCTCTTTTTATGAAACTAACTTGCAGAATTCTAATACTTTAGTCAATTTGTGAGGAATAGTAACAGTATTCCAAAATATTCTTATGTACAGAGAACTCACAGTAAACAAATTATTAATAACTCCTCAGAATCCAGTTAGTAAGTTGTTCCTATAGGAAATGCCTTTTCGCTGTTTCATCACTGGAATTTTTCTGAACAGAAATATTTTTAGCACCTCTTTGTTTTCACAGTTGATAGTGTTTTCTTCACTGTATGAAAGGCCACCTGTTGGGCTAAGATAGATATTGTTAAAGTAGGGAGAAGTAGAAGTACAAGTCACTCCTCTGCAACACTGGAAGTGAGACATTTTTGTATCAAACAATGAAAGACTGTATTTCTCAGGACCAGATGCAGCTTTTATAGCGGGAGACTCAGAGAATAGAGGGGTTATATAACATGTCACATGTTATTACTAAAAAGAGGTGAAAATACTTCACAAGGAAACTCCCAGGTGATAAAAACAAGGATTTCATACAGTTGCAATGTAAAATGAAATTGTCTGTTAGTCATCTCTGATGCGATTTATATTAAAGCATCTTATCTTTAATAGGTAATACAAATATTTCTTTGTTCATAAATACTTTTCTGGCTTTTACAGTAGCAAAGACGGGGTTTTATTTCAATGTGCTTGGTATTTATTGGAATAAAATTATCAGAAAGAAATTATGATTAAACAATGGAAACCTGAAGGCTAAAGTTGTCTTAGTTGAGGGGATTTAGACTATTACTATATTGTGTGATATGCCAAGTGCTCCTTGATGGGATCTGATGGCTGTTATATAATTTACAGTTATAAAACTGATTTTAGATTATTAAATAAATTGAATATGATTCTTACTAATTAAGAGTTGAATTTTACCCTCCTGAACTACCCAGAGTAATACCTAGTTTTGTTTTGCCAGTCACAAATATTGCAGTTACGTGCTGTGAAAGGAAGAGGTTGCAGTGCTCGGTTTTGGTAAACAAACTCCTATTTACTGTGTGTAACATGGGCTGGCGATTTTCAGGAGCAGGAGGTTGAGTGCCCGAGGCTGCAGTTGGCATCAGTGCAGTGCTCAGCCTCGGGGTAGCAATTGCGATGTTACCAACATGAACCACGTTGTCAGCAACAACGTGCACCAGGATAAGTGTTTTTCTATATTGTGGGGGAAAAAAAAAAAAGGTGTTTGGTTTTGTTTTGCTTTTTGTTTAAGTGCTGCAGTGCAGTAATTGATGCAGTGACACGATTATACTCCTTTGTATTGACAAAGCTTTGTAGTATTTTTTCACTGTATGGCTACCGATTTTTACATACGTGACTATAAGATTATTGACTCTTTTATTCTTCTTGCTTTCTTGCTTTGAGTACAGGATCTGTACATGGAGCTTGTTGCAGTAGCTTACCGAAAAAGGGGATATTGTCAAGCTTTTAGAATTAGCACTAGCCATATTGTACTTTTTAAGAAAACACAGACACTTCCATAATCTAAATAAGAATGAAATTATTATTTTTAATCTTCCACTTCAGTACTGTAAAATTGCAGAATAATTCTTGAATATTTTCATTATCTCTGCAGCTATACAAGATCACAATAGTTTTTGACAAAACTGTAATTATAAATAAGTATTTTTTTAAATGATTCAGTAATGCCCTTTTGTATTTTTGAGGTTCTTTATTGCTTATATTAACAGCTCTAATGTGTATAAAGTAGGCATGGGAAATATTCAACATAAATATTTTAGTGAGGTGTGGCCATTAAAAAAAGCTGTTTAAGTTTTTAAAATTTGAGTCAAACTTTAGCCTTTGTTTTGCTGTTGTGGTGTCACTAGTGAGAATATTGTTACTGTGGAATAATTGGGTTGTACTAAACACTAGCTTGAACATGAAATACCTTGTAGCACTAAAATAGTTCTTAAATGTGTTTGTGGCTCATTGCAAATGAAGTTTTTAGTTTAGTCAGACTCATGTGGTGCTAGTTAACAGCAGGGCATTCTGCCAAATGCAGGTGTCAATACTGTTCCAGGGAAGTGAATGGATCAGCTCAGCTGATCCTGACTGTACAGCTTTGAGCCCCAGGCAGGTACAAGTGATGCTGAATTCAAACAAACGCCTACTGCTCTTCTATGTGCCCAACACTCCTGAAGTCTCATGCCCTACCAATAGCAAGAGTCCAAGCCACAATTCCTATATCCTAGTTTTCTTCCACTCACCAAAGAGCCACACCATGATCGTTTTAGCGCTTCCATACTCATGAGAGAATTTGTCATCTTATCATTGAAGTACTGAGTTGTAATGGGAGAGTTCTTAATGTAAGTAGTAAGTTTTTAGATTTCATGGTTCCTTGACTAAATATTAAAGTGTTATTGTTATATACAAATAAGTTCATAGTATTTTCATATTTCATTTATTTAAAATAAATGTTTTAAGAGTTCAGTTTGAACCCTTCCACAATGAAATTTGCAAGTTTTTATCTTAGAGTATGCATACACTTTGTTGATCCCTTTCCCACTGTGCTCACACTACTCAAATTATGCCCGGGGCACCTGTAAGCCATCCAGGGAATACACTTTTGGGTTATTCTGGGAGAATTCTTGCCAGTGTGTGTTCATCCCATCAGACATAACTACATAATTTCTAATTTCTACATTATTCGGGTGCAGTTTTGCACCAAATTTTGGAGTTCTCTGAAAGGAATACTTTTTCTTGGCGCTCATGCAGCTGCATACACTGCTCACAGCTACCTGAGTTCCTGGGTCAAATACCCTCCTCAAAACAATCCTTAGGTTGTGGGTTGGCTTGATGGGCACCGATGGGGTGGGAGCAGAGGGTTTATCCTGCATGGAACAACGATAGCTCGGGCCACCAACGCCAGTCATGTGCACTTGGCAATTGTCCATCCAGGCGAGGGAATCTGCACTGGAGTCGAAGAGGGATGTCACCACATAACTGACTGTCCCAGTTACAGTTTCTGACACAGAGTGGCAACTATTTCTCATTATTCCAGTGACTATTTAAAGAAATCGAAAGAGCTTTTCTCCATCGCTGTACTTGGTGCAGCTGTGTTGAAAGGCTCCTATTTCTGTTTTGAAACAAGAGCCTGCTTCCTAAAACCTAGAAAAGTGATTTCCATCCCCACCTGCCCAGGGGACTGGTTATTAAAAGGATCCTACTGCTGTGCCTGTCCTGCAGCCTCTGTCTTACAGGAAGCTTTAGTAACAAGCACTTAAACCATGTTGGGTGGGTACCACTTATGTTGGTGTTGGCTGTAAACCTCACTCCTGAACACTGTTGTTTAAGGAATCAGCTGCCTTTCAATGCACTTCCTCCTTCCCCTTCTCCCAGAGTACCCTCTGAATTTGTTTTACCTATCCCTTATTTGTAATTCTCTTCCCAACTACAGAAGGCTAGAAAATGTGCTGGACAGCCCAATTTTGTCACTACGTGTAATTTATTTTTGAGAAACAATACAGGGGATCATCTGCTTCTCATTCTGACTTCCTAAGCACAGACTGAAGACAGGTTTTCTTTGGGAAACAATCTTTTCCTCAATCTCTTATTTTACCTATTTTGTTCTTAGGATTTATGGTTGTACAAAAATATTGCTGAACTGCACTTAAGTACCTGTAAGCCAGAAATACATATGTGGAGGGAGACATTCAATGGGTTTGCGTTTCCTTCTTAGACTAAATGTATTCTGTGTGCACAGGCAAACAAAGTGTAATGATTCCTTGAGGAGAGCCATTTGGTTCATGTTTATGGAGCTTTTTTATTTTGAACAGTCCCATGTGGAGATGGACTTTCAGATTCAAGGTCAGCCTCAAACACCTCCTGTGTGATGCATCACTGCAGTTCTGAATGTTACTGTTTCATCTCCACAATACAAACCTGCAAGTCAGATTCAAGTTCTATGTTTTGGATCACTCCTCATCAATTCTTTTCATTTGCTGTCCAAAAGTACTGCTGTTGCCAGAGAGAGAGGATTCCTTTCCTCCCCTTCATATTGACATCCACATGAAATAATTGGTGCAGAAGTTGTTACAAAGTCTGTGTTCAGCCTTCAAGCCATCTTGACCAAACTTTCCAGACCAACCGTGTACAGGCTTCTACACACTTTTTCTCTTTGGGCAACCAATAATTATAGGATCCTCCATGATTAGTGTAAATTTTTCCTACCTTTGATTTTTAGGTGTTGACTGAGAAACCCACTCAGGCCACTTCCTTAAATGTCACACCACGGATTTTTAGGAGGGTGCACATAGTTGGTCATAACAAGGCATGTATTTCTCTGAGCAGGCCCTTTTCAAATTTGTGTAGTTTCTGAACTTTCCTTCCATCTATTTGTTCTGTCTCTCTACATCAGAAAAAGAAAAAAACTTTCTATTACTTCAGTGTGTTTAAAAAATTTCCAGTTGAGAATCAGGGTAGTCTTTTGGTGCCTTACCTCTTCTGTCTTACCTGAAGCTCACAATGTGACTTTAAAGGCAAGTTTCAGGGTTGTATTTATTGTTTGGGTAGTAGATACTGGTGGAGTTTTGTTCCTTTTTCTTACAAAATTTTACAAATCATAGTGCAGATTTAGCTTGTGTACATGTTCCAGTGCCACACACAATTTCTTGTTCCACAGCTGAAGACACTCTCTTCCACCTTCAGAAGGTGTGAGCCTGAGGTTGAGCCTGAGGTTGAGGAGCTGAGGAGCTAAGGAGCCTGAAAGTCAACCACCTTCCCTTGTAGGTTCCCCTTGAAAATACCTATTTCTCCTTCTTTACTGGCCACTGGTTTTGAAACTAAAACGTAAAGGCCAGCCCTGTGTATGTTCAACTCTGTTTTCACAGTTTTACATCTTTTTAGTAGTCTCAGTTTAAATAGCCAGAGCTCTGGCTTAGAGACGCAGTTCTGCTGAAGGTGCATAACTAATGTCAGCCAGTGGTAAACAGCAATTTCTTTATTACTCTCTGAGTCCCTTAATCATAAAGATTCATATTAAAGAACAAAAACTATTGAAGTGGAATGTTCTTATTTTTGTAGCTTGGTCTTTTTCATCTTATTTTAATTCTTGTGTTTCCTTGACACACAAGGTGGGTGTTGTCTTCAATATCTCTTTTTAGGGTATGGTTTGTGGGGTTGGTTTTCGTTTGGTTGGTTGGTTTTGGTTCTGTTTTTTTTTTTTAACTTCCTGCAAGAAAGTTCTTTCCTGAAATAAGTTGCTTTTGGGTTTCTAAAGCTGAAAACACTAAAGAAACCAAAGATCAAACATAAGCATGTTTAATTGTGAAATTTCAATATCTTTCAGATGAAAATGTCGCACTACTAGACTGCTAAAGGAAGTTCAGGGTTTTATTGGGTGAGACCCCAAAAAAGCATAACTGTGCTTTAGGAAAATGAAAGTTGCTATAGCTTGTTCGACTTGAGCTGTTCCAAAAATCAACCCTTCTTTCTAAAATACTTTTCCTCCATTTCTCATTTTTTATTGGGTTATTCTAAGTATGCATGACATTATATATATTCTATTTTCCACATTTCTCTACTCTGTATTTCCTTATGTCTTTTCTTAACTAATTGATGCATTCATCTTTCTTTAGCTGATGTTTCATAGTTTACTTCAGTGCAGAGCCTTTTGGCTGCGGCCATGAGGAATCACTGGGTTTAGCACCAGGGAAAGGGTGGGGATACCAATGCCACCCACACTGCACAACAATTAAATTTAGGGGGCCAAGACCTCTCAGGGACTATCCTGAGTCCTGGTTGCCGGTCTGGCCTGGCCCTGAGGCCCCTCCCAGTGTCAGTGGAGGTAGAGTGGCTCCTTGTGGGGGTGGATGGTCCTCGGTGCTACTGACCCTTCTCTTCAGGGCTCACCAGCTGCCTGGGAGTGAAGCCCTGGGCACAGCCTCCTCTACATCCTGCTGCAGCATCTCTTGCTCCACAGAGGTGGACCTTGGGAAATGGACCTCAGGAGGGTTGCAAGGACAACTGACAATATCAACAAATCCTTTTGATGGTTGCCATGGCGTTCTATCCTTGCGACAGGTATTAAGGATGGTTGCCATGGCACCTGGCCATAGCAAGGGGGTCTCAGGGAAAGCTGCTCTGTAACTCAACCCTAACAACAAGTTTATGGGATGGTTATCATGGCATCATCCCTGAGCACTGGGGCTCAGTGCTGGTTGCCATGGCACTGGTCCCTAGCAACATATCTCAGTGTCTGGTTGCCATGGCATCCTACCTCTGCAACACAGTTTAGTGATGGTGGTCGTGGTACCCAAACTCAGCAAGAGGAAATTCTGCCATGGCACTGCCCACAGCAACAGAGCTCAGCACAGGCTGCCACGGCACTGGCTCTGACAGTGGGTCCTTCTGGGAGACATCTCAGCAACAGGACCTTCTGATGACTCCCATGGCACCTGATCCAAGAAACACGTCCCAGTGCCCACTGCCCTGGCGGCAGTTCCCAGCAACCTTTGTCTTTGGTTTCTACAGCACCCAACCCTAGCAATGGGTTTTACTGCACCTGCTGCCATCATATCTCAGGCAAAGTGTGAGTTTAGCACTGACATTCTGACTGGGAAGTTTTTGGGCTGCCTCTCTGCCCTTGTTTCAGTAATCTGTGATGCTTTGGATAGGGAGGCATCTGAAGTATTTCCTTCCCCAGTGTTAAAATGAAATGAACTTATCGCTTTCTCTTCCTTCTCATGGCTGGCTGTGGTCATAAGGAGACTTTCATACTTGGACAAAACAATATTTTTCACAGTTACTTCCTGATGATTTTTTTTGCTGCCACTCTGGAGAAAGACTTTGAGTAAAAGTCTTTCATGCTGTGGACTGACTCTTGGAAGGTATTGGCCCTTTCCATTTGGAGATAGTCCTACCCAAGACCGAGTTTTCCAGTCTGGTCACTCCTGTGAGAGAAGCTGATGCAGATTCTGAGGACTGATAATAAAATGTGGCCAGTCAACTGTCAAATCTATCCTGGTATGTGTGTGTAATACTGTAACAGCCTTTCTCTGAACCTTATTTTTGACATTTGCCAAGATGCAGCTTCATGTGGAAATATGAAATTTTTATTTTTTTTTTAACTATTACAGTTCTCAACGACAGTAATTGGAAATTAACACACTTTTGACTTGAATGAAAAATTCAGATTTCTTCACTACAAAAGTAAAAACTACTGCTGGTGGGAAAGAGTCACCACAACTGCATCTGTTCAGACTACCATGACTACTTGATGGTCACTGAACATATGGGAAATTTTCCCATAGATCTCTGGAGGCTGCTAGAGGAGCTCTAAAAAAGCAGCATCATATAGATGGATGAACAGTGATATTGCTCTTTAACCCAGTCCTTTGTGTCTTATATTGCTGTCTGATTTTCCTAACAAAACTCTGTATTTCATTTATTGCTGCCTATTTGTACCTCTTTCAGTCATTCAAATTCTTCTAAGATTTCTCTAAACTACTGCACAAGTAAGCTGGGTTTGAAATATGAGGGTAGTGCATGTGCACACATACAGTCCTAGTGGTACACAGCAGTGGAACTGCTCCATGTGTAAATAATTTACAGCAGAAACTAGTAAATTAACTTTTATTAAATCAGTTTATCACAACCATCATGTTACAAAAATAACTTCAGAATGATGTTAAATATTAAATACAAAGGTAAAACAGTTGTGCAGTACTCTTAAAATAGAATAACATTTTTTGTACGCATGAATGTTTCTACATAAAGTAGCTGACCTGGATCTGTTTAAGAGTGTTTGTCTCTCTTTACCAACCATATTTAGTTCTTCTTGACCTGAAGACATATAGAAAGAAAACTACACATTAAGGAATTGAATTTCACCGAGGCAAGACTGAAAGCAGTGAGAGTTTCCATGCTGCTTAAGAAGGAAGCCAATGCAAGACTCGATCTGTTTTAAGTAGAACAATTATTGTTTTTACTGAAACCAAACACTGGCAACTGTTTGGAAGTGCACAGTGGCTGGGAAATTTTCACTTATCTTCCACATCTGCTATCATGGCCTCAACTGCGTTCCAGTCCAGCTTGCTGAGGATACTTCCCGTGCTTTCAGAAACGCTGTCGGTGTTGACACTGCCCAGAGGAGAGAAACTCATGTCATGCCCTGCAGGGGCCTGTGGGAGGGAGAGAACATGAGCTGAAAAGTGCATCTTTCAGGGACAGTAGAAACAATCCCACCCTTTTCAAACATGTCCTAATCAAGTTATGTGATTATTCTGCAACAAATGCAATTTGTTTTCCTGTTTATGCACTCCAACCAGTGTCTGTTACCTGGACAGTGTAACTATGCGGTTGTTAAAAAGAATGTTCAATTTCAAGGCTCACAAGAATGACTTTGCTTGTAAAGGCAAAAGGTACTTCAGTTGAAGCACCGTCATTTATGTCCTGCATCTATCCCATAACATATTTAAAACAGAGAACCACATTTTAAATAAAGCAGAAGTAAAGAAAGTGTTAAATTGCAAGTACCAAATAGTTCCTAGTACAACTAGAAATTCTACCTGAAACATGGAGTCATGAGCATCTTGAAGTATTCTTTGGATATCATCAGGCACAGTCCAAGGACTTCCTATGTCTCGATCACTCTCTTGATCAATATCTTCTGTCTGAACTGCAGTGGTAACTTGTGGGGGCTTTTGTTTTGAGGTTCTGCTGACTCCGTACTTGGCAGCTGAGGAGAAAACAGGCCAACCACAGCATTGTAATGCTTCTTGCTGTTTTCTTCTAAATCTCTTTAAACTTCTCCAAGAACAGAATCTGCAAGTTCTAAGAACTGAAAGCTGTGAGTAAATCCATGTGAAAACAGCATGCCCTGCTATCCTGAGCTGATGTGGGGTGATGGTGAGAAAAGGCTGCTGGTCCCTTCCAGCCTCGTGCTCTGAACTGTCTTCCCAGGGCAGAACACAAAGTGGAACAGGACCATGTACAGTGTCTAGAGCATCCAGGTTCTACAGCCCAGTCCCCCAAAAAAGGGACATTGCTTCATTATTTGACAGAGGACTAAACTAAACAAATCCGGGATTGTGCCTCTTAGAAGACATAAAACTTTAATGAAATGTTTAGCAGTGATGGGGTATATTGGAGAAACAGATACAGAAGGTACCAGGAAATCAGAAAAAGATCAACCTGTATACAGAGTTTAAAAAGAGAATGTATGGAAAGGAGGAGGAAAATTACTTTCCATGTGTAGAGTGATTCAGGAACAGTGTCCTTTCTGCTTACTATTGCTTCTCTCAATTTCCTGCATTGCCAACTCAAATACACTGACATTTGGCCATCCAATTATGTCACTAGTATAATTCTGGTGTAAGGCAGAATGCAATCGACCCACAGTATTTCCTAAGTTTTAGGTTGATTCTCTCCTCACTCTTTTTCTGTCTGATCAGAAATTCTGCTGCTGTTAACAAGTTCTATATCTGTTAAAGGCTTTGATTAGGAGGGAATATTTATGAGAGGAAACTTTTGTGGATCCAGACCTACAAAGATAGGCATGGCAAAAAGTACCACTAAAATCCCAAAGGATTTTTTTGTTCAGTCACAAATTTTTCCACAATAACATTATGAAAAAATCATATCTTTTCTAGATACTTTACAGATGGTTAATAAAGACAATTTCTATTTTAAAGATCTTAGAGAGTAAGCAGAATAGAAAGGCAGGGAAGAGGCACGATACTTGTGTCCTGGTCTTCTAATTAACTTTCTCTTTGTAGGTTTCAACCAAACGAAACACTCAAGGCTTCTGTCCCTCATGATTTCATAATGTGTGTTTCAGAAATTCACTGAAATCTAGCACATTTTTTCAGATCTTGAAACTACCACCTGGCTAAAACCATTCAGAAGGTAAACAGAGGTGACTGATTAAATATTTCACAACATTTTACTTTAAAGGATTTTTATGAGGGGAGAAAATGATGATTTTTATTCTTCCAAACTAATGCTGTATCTGAGGCAGGATGTATTCACAGAATCAAAGCGTGAGTAAGGTTGGAAGGGACCACAGTGGGTCATCCAGTCCAACCTCCCTGCTCAAGCAAGGCCACCCCACAGCACATGGCACAGGATTGTGTCCGGATGGTTCTTGAACATTTCCAGTGAGGGAGACTCCACAACCTCTCTGGGCAACCTGTTCCAGTGCATGCAGTAAAGAAGTTGTTCCTCATATTCAGGTGGAACTTCCTGTGTTCCAGTTTCTGCCCATTGCCCCTTGTCCTATTGCTTGGCAACACCAAGCAGAGCCTAGCTCTGTTCTCTTGGCACCCTCCCTTCAGCTACTGATAGACATTGATGAGGTCCCCTCTCAGTCATCTCCACGTTCCGAAGAAGAGAACACATTCTGAAATGTGTTCTCTGTGTCTTACTTTTCCCCTGTATTATGTATCTGCACTGCACTATGTCATTGCTCTATGTAACTTACAGTGTCTAGAATCAACAGGACAGTTTGCAGCATTTCTCGGTCTTCCTCTGGAAGTACTTTTCTGTAGGGCCATACAGGCATTTCCTGGAAAGCCAAAGAAAGCATTTCTTCTTTTAAATGCAGATCAAACATATTCAAAGATGCTTAAAAATTTCCATCTATGAGTTTTGCTTCCTGGATTACCCAGCACTCTTGCTATGGAAATTTAAGCTACTTTGGATTTAAAGGGAGGTGATAAGGAAAGGTAACTCTCATCATTTAACAGGTCAATGACAACACAGTTACAAAAGCCTCATAACAGGAGACTTCCAGGATTCTAAGACTGATTTTCTACACAGGTATTAAAGTTCCTTCCTCACAAAAATGCAGCAGTAGCTTGAAGATCATCTTCAGCATGGGTTTTCATCAAGGAGTAGTTCTTTCTTACCCTGGGACTGTGTTAAACCAAGAGCTGGGGTGCCACGGCGTAATCTTTGACCAAAGCTGGGTTTGGCAGCAATTCTGCTCCTTTCTGACAAAACAGGACTGTTCAGATGCCCTCTAAAATAAGAAAAAACACAAACAGAGCAACAAAGCTTAAATACTTACTATTGTCTACCACCTACCATTCCTCTACATAACAATTTCAAGTGTGGTAAAGACACCAAGACACAAGAGCAGGTTTAATGCTTAAGAGCTGTTACCCTTTACTAGATGCCATATGCCTTCTTCTGTACCCTTGAGGTGATCTGGTGCTGGACAAAGTTTTATCATCATGTGCTGGTGTTTCAGATAACATTTCATTCATCAGAGAAAGTGCCTGTGATATTCTCATTCTGTGATGCTCAGATAACAGGGCTCTATGGAGAAATAATATTATACATTACCTTATGCTTTCACTCATTTCGTTGCAGCTGGCTTGTGAGTCTTGTAAGGCTACACGAAGAACATTTTTTTTGCAGTTTCACAGAAGATGTACTAAACCTTTTAAGATCACTACCAAAAAGTTAAATAATTTCTTACCAATGGGTTTGACAGAATGAATGAGTCGATGTTAGGGAAAAAAAAAGAAACAATGAAATTTGGAAGTGAAAAATACAGTCAAAGGATGAAACATTTCAGGATTTTCCTAAATGGCAAAACAAACATCAATTATTTATGCTTTTGGTTGAAATATCTTGACATATCATTGATACCTGAAGTTTCAGAGACAAGATAGTTAAAACTACCTCTTTCTTAACACTGAAAGATTAATATATAAGTAAGGAGATTAAAAGTAATATTTATAGCAACTTACTTGTCTTTTTCTTCTTTCCTCTTCTGGAACATTCTAATATCCTTTGAAGTAGGACTATAATGCTGTGTAAAGAAAAAGTATAAAATTCATTAACTTACTATGTACTGTGCTCTCATTCCAATCTCTCACTTTCAAAATGTACTTATTTGACTTAAAAGTTACTACTTAAGACATCTTCAGAATGAAAAACAGTATGAAAGCATACAGCCCTACCAGAAAATTCAGGCAAGATTGTCTCTATAACTTTCCAGTCTCTAAAAGTATACTGAAAGCTTGCAGTCACATCTTCCATAAGTCATATGCTCTAAACATTAACATTCCTAGAGAGATGTTTTCACTCTCAAGTTCAAAGCTTCAAATGGCCTTGCCTTTAAGTCTGCTAAAAATCAATGATGTTCCTAATAATGACTAATTTAAAAAACAGGTCACGGTTGTACTTTGGCCTGTGTTTGCTAGAGTATAATTTGAATTTTTCATTGCTTTCTTCTTAAAGAAAAAAAAGCAAAACCCATACCAAACCACCTTCCAAAATCTGAGAATCCCTCCACTAATGATTTCAGGAGAAAAGCCTATGACAAAAGCATCAAGTATATATTTATGGGTTGGCAACACAGGAAAGGGAGAGAAGTAGGATCTTTTTTTCTTGAATCACTTCTCTCTACAGGTGTACAAAAAAAGCAGCCCAGCTCCACTCCGAAGGGCTGTTTGGAACCAGGGGAAATAATGTATTTCAAATAGATGAGATCTGTTACTCTTTCTAAAAGTGAATACAATTGAATTATTTAGTAACAGGAAACTTGTGTGTGTTACATGTTTGCTACTTTGGAGTTAAAACCAGCAGAGCTGCTGCCCGGAAGTATTTACAGCATCCCCTAAATTCAACTAACAAGTAAAAAGTATAGGGATATATTTACTGTTACTATGTCTCACGTCCTATAACCCCAGAGCTTCCCCTGACTCAGCAGGGTCTTTTCAGGTCCTAAAGGTAGCCAGATGACAAATGCATGTTTTAAGAATTAATAATGATTCGGAAATCACTTCTGAATGGTTTTTGTAACTCCCCCCCCGCCCAGTTATTTCCAGAACAGTGCAGATCAGAAGAGATTTATCAGGCTATAAACTTGTATTTACTGCTAACCCTTTATAATTGCACACACTTCTGTGTGGGTGATGGCTGCCCTCAGTATCTAATCATGTTCCTAACGGATTGCTGGCATTTGAACTCTGCTTTTTAAATCCAGTGAGGTTTTTGGGGAGGCATACAGATGAAACAAAATGTAAACACATCTTAGCAACTGTAGCTCTCACTCCCTGACAAAATGTGTCTTTCATCAGTGGCTGTTACAGCTGTATCCATTACAGTTAAAAGACTGTACGTCCTAATTGCAACCAATTGCCAATTGCCATCACTGCAGCCTGTGAAGAACACTGGTGCATTTGCTCACTGATCTCTACTGACACAACTGTGTCCAGCTCCAATAAAATAAAATTCTACATACAAACCCCCAATATTAAAATAGAAAAAAAAATAAATGACTGTCAGCCTTTATACTATCTAACCTGAATAATCGACACTTGTACAACATGTAACAGTTACTCTTCAAGTTCCCATTATTCTTACCACATTCTTTCTTAGGTTGAATGGATTACATTCTTTCTGTCTTTGTTCCTCCAGTTTCTTCATATAGTCTCTCATTCTTTCCTTTTGCTTTCTTTTCATCCATGTTTGTATCTCTTTCCTCTCCTTTTCTGTTTTTTGAGAATGTGCAGCAGCAAAACCATGAACCCTGAGAGCAGATGTGAATAAGAAATAATCTAGCACATCCTGTAAATTGCAACCTGTGGCAACTACACATGATATAATAAAAATACTGTTAACCCTTTAAAATTCTGACTCAGCTGGAAGCATAAGTAATGAACAAGAGGGGAAATTTTCTTCTGCAAAATTTTGCTCCATAAAATCCTGGCACACAAGTAATTTCCAAAACGTTTCCTAAATTTTTTCTGCCAGTTGTCAAGTACATCCAGATAATAGGACCAGAGCTTAAACTGGTGTGAGCTGTGGCACCAGTGCAACAGACTGGCATCCTTAACAGCTGTATTTTTTTGTTTTGTCAGCAGTTCAGATCACAAACAGGAGTAAGAAACAGCTGTCACTTTGACCTCTCTCAGGGGAGAACACAGCTGATTTTATAACTGACACTCAGGAGGTGTAGAAACCTCCATCAGGAAGAGAAGCATAACAAGCCGGAGTTTGGGGCCAGAAGCTTCTGAATCTGCTGTGCTACTGACAGCAAATTTCTACTCTGTCTTTCAGAACAGTTTTAGAAGGTCCCAGTCCATTTGCTGAACTGAGCCTGCTGTATATAGAGGTTTCTGCCCCAGCCTACACCTGGTAAACCAAAATAACAGAAAACAACAAGCACGTTTTACAAGCCAGTAAATTTGTGGCTAATTAACAGTTCTAATACTAGTCCCATTAACATCAACTCAAACACATACTTGCTTCCATCATTTACAGGGTATGAGCTATGAGAAAAATAACGAGGGTTAAAACGATTTAACTAGCACATAATAAAAACAGCCATGGTATTACCGAGGGATTTTCTTAGCTTGTATTTTTGTAAAGCCCGGCTCCGGCAGAGGGATGTAACTTTCTACTACAGGATCATTAATGTCAGTAAAACCACTCCGACCAGTAACTTGCAGGGGACCTTCTAAAGAGCTTGAAGTTAGGTAGAGGAAAAAGAGATGTTACCAATTTAATGCAGAACGGGACTATGAGAACAACAAGCTAAAATACTTCCACCCCTGCTTAAAATGAGAATATTCAGGTTGTTTTACGCAAAGCCTTTGGACTGGATTTTCTTTCCCCACATCTCTACTGTGTGCACACAAGCAATACCTAGACCATGTGTGTAGATGTACCACCTTAAAAAGGTGTCAGCCCTCCTCTTAGCTTTGCTGTCATCAAGTACACTTGAGCCAACATATATCCAGAAGTCTGACCCCATCCAGAGCTGAAATGCCTGAGCTCCACTGGGGTGTGTGAACAAGGCTGGCCCAGAGGAGGCTGAGCTGGAAGCCAGGAGCACCCACAGGGTTTGTATTGCTGCACATGCTGAAATAAGGTTATGGGATGCTACCAGGTTAGGGAACCCCCAGTCTCAGTGATCTTCTGAGCAAGAATCAGTGTGAGTGAGAGGATAGTTTTACCTGAATTCTGCCCATTTCTTTCCTGTCTTTTTATCAGTTGCTCCCAGGAAAAAACAACTCTCATAGTTTATGACTACAAGCTATAGTTGCTTCAAGTTACTCCTTTGGGTAAAAATCACCTGTCTGCTAAAGTTTACTGCCTCACACCCATCTTCCAGCTTAAGTAATCACTCCCTAATTACTTCTGTCACAACAAGGAGTTCCAGTAAATTACTTGAACAATAAGATAAACCATTCAGTTTACTGCTATGCTTCAAGCAAAACAATAAAGGTGGGTAATGGAGTAGAACGATCAGGAAGAAAGAAAAGCCAGCTACTCTTTTCTACTGCTCATCTGGATCCAGAAGAGTAACAGCAGCTGACAGTAAAAAATACATATGTCACACCATTTTATTTAATGCATAGGCTCATTCCAGTTTTGAAATCTTCAGTTCGTTGCTTTACACTTTTCATATGGTAACACCTTAAAAACTTTCTGGTGATAGTTGGCCTTGGTAGACAACTGCTAGCAGCAGTTGCATGTACTTCCTTGAAAGAGAGGTTTGTAAATAGGAGAAATAACAAATACACACAGACAAGAGCACCATCTACATTAACAGCTCTGTTACTTGCAATTAGAAAAGAACTTTGAATGCTCCTGCGGCTTCTGCATAAAGTAAATGCAACAGGCACTACAAAAATCAGAAAAAAATGCCTGAAATTAGATAACAGAAGGGATTTCATTGAGCTTGAAAATGAATGCCTTGATTTTTATGAAGTGATGACTTCATCCTGACAGTCTCCTTTTTAACAGATTTTCGAAAAAACCAATCTCAAAATACGTACCTATCATGTAAATCTCTGCATATGTGAGAACCTGAAACAGAAACAATCCTTGTTAATAAAATCCTTGCAATTGTACACAAACTAATCATACATATGTTAAACAGCCAGTGAGATAAAATACAAAAATATATCAACCTGAATATGTTGACATTAAAAATAAACTCATATTGGACATAGGCTTAATGGCCTGTGAGAGAACGTGTCATTGATTGTCAGGTTAGCACAGATTCTCCAGAGAACACTAATTAACAACTCCCTGGATAATTTGAATAGTTTTGCTACGATGATGATATCACTGTTGTCAGTCTTCTGCCATGACCAACTAACTGGGAATTATCTGTTCCAATTAATTATACAGTGTTTCATGGAAAATTAACAACTGACACTTACTTGAAGAAGCCAGGAACTCAGAAGGAGCTTGGAATTCAGGAGATGCAACTGAAGAGCAGTATGGATGTCCTGGATGGAAGAGCACTGCTTTCCCTCCTAAACTAAACTCTACACCTCAAAAAATTATAGTTGTAACTTAGTATCACCTATAGCTTTCTCAGCTTGCAAGTAACAAGTTTATACTTACAGAGAAAACCGCATTACTATTTTCAAAATTAATCTGGGTGTGTATACCACTTGAGATTGACTTGTGCTGTATGCAGATACAGGAACCATGTTTTAACACCTTTTAAGACAGATTGCTGCAAATGTGGCTATCAAATGCATGTTCACATTTACAAAGTATGTAATATTTTTGGAAGCTTAAATGCAAGCAATTCAGGCAATATGCAGCAAATAAGACATTACATTTTTAAACTCAAGCAAGAGATTGATTTTTTTTCCCTCCTCCTTCCAATGCTACCACAGTCTTCCTAATTGCAAAAATCAATTTGCTGTCAGTTTGCAAAACGAAATGAGACTTCATAAAGTAATGTTTTAGTAACAGTAATGTTACTAAAGTAACATTACTAAGTAATGTTAAAGTAACAGTAGTTACTTTATAGTGAAATAAACCAATTGATTTTGCTGATGTGGTTGGATTTAACTGAGATCTCACCTCCCTAGACATAGGAAGATGACAGAGATGATAAAGACAGCTTTTGGAGGAAGCTTTGCGTTGTGACACCATGCCCTCTTCACTTAATTAAGTAAATACAATTCAGCACAGTGATGGGTTTAAGAAGCAGACCCAAAGGTATTTTCTTCCAACAACAGTGAATTTGAGCGTAAGTATGATTCACTGCTGAACTGTTTTCAAAATTTAGTGATACTGTTCTGTCATGTAACACAAACTCCTTATCAGCGCAGATCAATGAAGCCATTCTAAACAATGCAATCCAGAAAGACTGATGACTGACTTTAATAAGCTAATTGGCATTATGTAACAGCCCGTATAACAGCAATGAAAAAGTATTACACCAGGAAGAAAAGTTTTACTTATTTTTAGAAGGTGTAAAAGGGAAAAATATATAATAAAGATTATACCAGAAGGTGACTTCATGCCACTGGGAAAGTTAGAAGCCAAGGCTGCAGTGGCAGGAGTGTGTAATTCCACTGGAATATAACTGGGTACAGGATACTCCAGGTTTAAGCCCTCCTTTTGATCATCTATAACATCTTCAAAAATCATGCCTCTCAAATAACGTTCTGATTCTGTGAAAAAATAATACAGTAACCAATGTAGGCCAATGGAAAATCCTCTCAATGCAAAAACTATCACTCATATATACCTGTTACTGGCATCTTTAGTTCATCTGTCAAACCTGTAACAACCTGAACTCGGGTCAGCTGTGCCTCTCTGAAAGGGCACTTCCAGAGCTGTGGTGTGTGTACCAATCCTGCACACATGAACTGAGCCAGGAGTTGCTCTGTGTGAGGTTAATGGACATCTTAAATATTGTTTCAGGCGTGAATATAGATATAGCCATAATTTGGTTCTACCACTTGGCTTTGTGTTAACTCCATAAGTAGATTAGACTATGCTCTTGGCACAGTACAGTAGCTACAATTAGGGAGGTACTACATAGTCGTTTCTTACATAAGCAATAAATCGTTCAATACATCTGCTCTAACAAACAGTTAAGCTGATGTAAGCTTTTAATAAAATACAGATATTACAACTGAGTAGCCACCAAAGATGCAGGAAAAAACTTACTTCATATACATAAAAAAATAAATCCTGGGGACAAATATCATATTGTTTGACATCAGTGAGTAAAGCACTTACAAGCAGCATGTTTTGGATTCATGTTACAATAGAAATACATATATTTTAAACTTCTATGGTTTTGGAAAGTATCAAGGCTTATAGATACTTTCAAATGCATTTTTATTAAAGCAATATGTCTAATAGTCAGATTTGCAACCTTTCATTTTTGGTTTATATTTCAATGACAACTTACGAGATTGCATTAAACTTCAGTGGTAATTAAAAGTCAGTCAAGTTTAATATTCAATTGCAAACGTGTTATCTTTCTGTTAACTGAACACATACCATCATCAATGACTTCAGCAGCTTCAGAGAATGAAGGACGAGCACTAAGGTCTGAATCAGTAGCCATTTCAATGTCTTCTATTAGTTTCACTAACTGTAAATGAAACCCAAAAACTAAGTAATGACACTTTCTTCAAGGTGTTTCTGAGACTTTCACCACAGATATTCATGCAAAATATACTTTAAATAAACTTTTTTCATCATAATCTTATAAACATTTTAATGCAGTTTCCTGTTTCAAAACAAACAAACAAAAACAATTCAGGAATCAAAGTAGCTCAAGCAGATTAATTTAATTTAAGAAGTTCAATCTTCTGGATTCGTACTTTGAGAAAAATACATATAAACTCTATTATTTGCGAGAACAATTTTACTCCTACTGATGACGTTTTTATTTTTAAAGTAGATGAAGTTTTCCAATATATCTTATCTAAAAACCACAGAAACTAAAATACTTCAGTAGTCTTCATAAGTCAGAAGTTTCCTGATGTTTAAAACTGGCCATTCTGGCCAGCATTTCTTCCACTGTAAGTAATCATGTCAGCCAACAGATTCAGCACTAGATGTAGAAGAACTGTATATTATTTTCAATCTCTCTCAATAGATACTAAGCAGATTTGAGAACACATAGTTCTGAAATGTAAGTTTTGACTTCAGCTGCAAAAAATTACACAATAAACTGTTTAAAAAATGAGAGCTAGCTGTCGGAACTCACCAGTTTGGTATTTCTGAAATCCTGCTCCATATTTTCTATCATGTTCTGTAGTGTCTGTAATTGCATATCCATTTCCTGCTGCTTTGTGGAAAAGTATTCTCTGCCAATTACTTTGGATGGAAGCTCTGAGGAAGGAAGAGTTCTGTCACCTTCATGTAGTATGTTCCAAGTTACACTATCTGTAGCAGAATCCGACTTCTTATCTTCCTTTTGCACTTGGCTTGATGCATTCTTCTGATGGTCACCTTGAAATAAAAAAAAAAAAGAATGCACCAATATCACTGAATAAACTGCAAGCATGTAAATACTGCAGGTAATCAGGCACAGATGTGTTGAACATAAGGATAGATTTTAGGAGCAGGAATCATCACAAAAGAAGTCAAATGTATAAATGTTGATGTTTAATGCTAAAAAAGCAGGAGGTTAATTGAGAGGAAAGCTGCAGATTTTCTGTGGAAGTATTATAACAAAACTGTCTCGCTTTTTTCAGGTTTAAAAACAAAGTGATTTACCTTGCTTCTGAAGAGCCTCACATGGAATTGCATTAGTAACAGAAGCTGCTGTGTGGTGAAGTTTTGCAGTAGATGGAATTTCAAACTTCTCATTTTGCTGTGCAGCATCTACCTCTTCTGCAGACTCAGGTATCATGGGCAAATTGCTAAGGATGTCACTGTCTTCAATGTCGATCACACTGATATATTCATGTTCATGCTAAACAACAACAAGATTATGAAGAATTATACCGAATGTGTTTTGAATATATTGTTTACAGTGCATTATTAACCATAAAACTTTAAGCTGAAAGGATTTGTTCTGGAGACAAAGAACCCAAATTAATAACACAAACTGTATTTTAATCACATGTACATTGGATTACACATGTACATGAGATTACTAACCAAATCAGGTGCATCTGACCGAAAGGATGGTAAAGGTTTCTTTTTCACTTCAGTGGGAAATCCCAGGTTTAAATACATGTCAGGTGGTAGTATTGCAGGGGCACTAGATGATTCTATGAGAAAATAATAATAGTCAGTATTATATTTACAGCAAAAGCCACAAAACTTCAGACTAAATATTTGGAAACAACTCTGCATTCTCTAGATGTCAAGAAAAGCTTTGACTAACCTGCAGTCTAAATTGCTACTAATTTCCAAGTCTATCCCAGCTAAGTAAAATAAAAAAAATTCATCTTTAATTGACTCAAAGAAATTATATTACCCAGCTAGAAAGACCTCTAATAAAGCTATTTGCAAACAAGTTATGTCATGTAGTAAAATTATCTTCAAATGGAAAAACACAGTTGAATTTTAAAACAGTGGAAAAATTAATATGCTCATTTGGTACCATAGGGAAAATACTTAGGTGCTGAAATCTACATACTTCAATTTATGAAGGATTTTTAATATGGGGGGAGAAAAAACAAACCAAAATATATCTTCTTTAGCCCAAATTCAGTTACCTTCTGTTTTCTGTTCTACAAATTGATCCAAAAGATGACTGATTGAGAATAAAATTCCTACTTGGGACTGGAACATTATAACCTGCATCTAGTAGATGCAAGGAAACAACTGTATAAGTAGCTAAGCTACTGCAGCTCAACTGTAATCTGTTTTAACATCCCACTGGTCAATTCTTTTGGTCTACATTACACCAAAACCCCAAGAGTAAGCGGCACTAAAATCAAGATAAAATCCACAAAATAATTTCATACAGGAACGCAAAGGCATAGGTACACTGCTTCATGAAAAATTCCAGCCAAACTTTTCATAAATAGTATTATAACTATTTAGTATTGGGTTTCAAGAAATCAGATGAATTACTGTATTATCTATGCCCTGCATTAAGCTACCCCATGTACAAAACCCATGTTAAAACTGCTATATTGTTATAGACTTCCCAAACAACAAATGAAGTAGAGAGAGCCTGGAGCCACACCTGGCACAGGAACAGATGGGGCTGGCTCATTTTTTTGAACTTCAGAAATCTCATTTCCACCACTGATTCCATGATCCTGATATGACTCGAGCACTTGATTGGGAAAAAAAAAACAAACAACCAAGATCAAAATACATGAATGTAAGGAAAGTAACGATACTGATGGCATTATCTGAATGCACATTTCTAATCTGACAGCTCACAATCAAAGAAAAGTTGTGGTGGATGAGGCAGGGAAACAATTTCAGTCACAGGGTGAAACACTGTCTAAAATGCATTTAGATAAACACAAATGAAGGTAGAAGATTTCAGAAAAAGTCACATCAGAACTGATTTACAAAAAGCATGTGGACACTCTTACATAATTGCATCAGTGATATTTTTACTTATAATTATTTTAACTACTGCTTTGTAATTTATATTCTAATGGCTTCTGGTTTAATTCTTTTTGAAACAAAAAATCATAGCACAAAAAAACTGTTTTTCCCTTTACAATCTTATTGCATTTTGAAAACTGACAAAATAACTAGAAAGAAGCAACACCAGAAGCAGCTGGTTTCTGTAAGTCACACAGGTAGCACTTACTTGGATGAGTATTTGTACTTGCATCTTGAGTTTCTGCCGGTTTTTTCCCTACAGAAGCCATGTAATGCAGATCTGCTGAAGTAGTAATTGCTTCCTCCACTGTGTCTGAAATGTAATAATGCAGAATGGGTGTCTACAAATAACACAAGAATTAGACATCCTTGAAAGCAATGATACTAACTCAAAACTATGGGTTCCAACAGTTTTTTCTTTGTATTCCTGACAGATATTTTTAACTTTTCTCTAAGCATATGTCATGAATGATTCCCAGAAAAGTTCATGCTACCTACTTGATGTGAATATGCAACTGTATTGCGACTTACAATGTTACACTGAATTAAAATCAAGGTTCAGTTTAGGTATATGATTTTTAAATTCAATATTTTAGTATGCTGTACCATAAAAGTCTGCTTCACAGTCCAAAAAGGGGGGAAACATTTATGATGTGTATACCTTAATTTCTTTATTGATGTTTCTACAGAGGTTTGCAAGCCATTATTTAGAGAATAGATTGTATTTTGTCCTCTGATAAGACTGAATATTGTGCTGAATACTAGAAAGAAGCAAATCTTTCCACAGGCATGGTCTTAATGTTGCAAGCTATAAGCATTGTAAACATTGAATCTCTTTTAAAAGAGCCTTAAATTCTGTGTAGTTAGACTATGCAGGCAAATAAAATTGGAATAATATCTGTTTTGTAAAAAGAAAACAATTTAATATTAAAAAGCATTGTTCACAGCATTATTTTGATAAATCACATGAACAGAAATGACCAAGAACCATAGTTAATGGAAGCAATAGTTACCATAACCATAGTTATAATGAAACCATAGTTACTGAAATTCATTCAACATACTTATGTTGTTATTTCACTAACTCAATTGTTTTTAACCATAAAAACACAAGACTATCACTCATTATGAAAAAAATTAAAATACTTCTGTGATTTTCAGAACTATTCTGAGTCTTCAGATAATTGATATAAGACCTTAAATTTGCCTGCATGTCTCTCCACACCAATCCCCTAAAAACTCACTATGCCTAAAAAAGTTTGGAAACCTGTTGTCCATCCTGAAAGGTCTGGGGAAAGACACCATAAGCCATTAAGCTGTATTGCCCACAGACTACACGATCCAAGTTTTTAACATCTTGATGACCACAGAGTTTTCATTTGAAATCTAACAAACTTATGGTCCCTGTTTTTTTTGTTATTTAAGCACTCAAAGCACTAAAAAGACTTGTACTTGCCCATTGAAACAAACAAACCATCTTGAGGGTAAGATGCCGATTCTGTTTTGTGATCCTAATATAAGGAAAAAAGGAATCATCTTTAAAAATAGTTCCAATGCAGATTAAAGGCTTTCTTGATGCTGTTTAACTATCCAATATACCTTGTGTGAGTAATAACTGGGGGAAAAAAACCATTGTAATTTTGTTTTGTTACTCCTTTTTAAATTCTTCTGATCTATTCCAGCTCAGTGGAATTACTGGCTATGTGACAACCTCATATGTACCTCAGGGTGATCTGCAGTAACACAAATTCTTTATTCCTCTTTGAGTATATGCTATATCTGCTGTACCCTAAGTAATATCTCCCTGGTCTGGAGAGGGTCTCCAGCTGCTGTGCTGGAGTGAAGTCTCAAAGGTGTGGTACAGACCAGAAACAGAGTCTGCTGCTCTGGGTAGTGTTCTAGCTTTAAATCTGGTGGTGTTCTAGCTTGAAATCTGGTACTTGCAAGGATAATCCCCAAAAAGGTATCAAAAAGGCCTTGGCAAATGAAAAGTACAAGTATATAAATCAAAACCTACCCTGATAAAGACTTTCTTTTCTCAGTTTCTGGTTTGTGACAGAACTGAGATCTCATACTTCCCATTCCTACTTTTACACTGTCATCCATATAGCCCCACATGAAAAGAGTAATGCCTGGGTCATTTGTCATTTGTGAAATGACAAATGCCTGGGTCATTTGTCCTAGGCTAAATGCAATTTTTTTTAACATTTCTGTATGTTTTTACTATAAATGTTCATACAGACTTACATCCTATAAAAACAGACAAGTTCATGTTCCAGGAAAAACAATAGTAATCTTAGAATATTTCATAAAAATAAATCTACTGTTTACAGAAAATGCAAGTCTGTCAATTAAATATATATATACCGTTTCTAGGCTAGAGCCTAAAAGTGATGTACATTATTGTTTTGGTTTATAGTTTTCCACTTCTTTCCTTTCTGTTAATACTTGAATGGAAAAAAGCAAAGAAAGAAATATTATTCTATACCTCAGTCTCTGATTCGTCAACCATTTCTGTGTCACTAATAGTGATGATGGAGGCCTCTGGGCAGAAGGACACAGTTGGTTTCTTCTTCTCCTCCTTCTCTTGTAGTTGTTTCTTGTTACGCTTTTTTCTTCTGTCAACATATTAATTACAGATAAAGAATAAGATGTGCACTGAATTAAAGATGGAAAAGATAAACAGAACTGTTGCACACAGATCAGTTCAAAGCACTATTTTTACCTATCTGAAATCTACACAAAATTGTTGTAGAAACTCATAAAAATATTAACAATCACACTAAAATCTGTTAATTGACTAATAAGCTATTTGTACTAAACATTACAAACTACATAACAATCCACATCTATGTTTTGTGTATAATTAATAATTACTTCGCAAAATACCTGTAAAGAATCTGTGAGACAAACTTCAGTTATCACAGAAACTTTCTAATTATTTTATAAAAAAGTTGCAATTCTTCTGTGATATGTGATAAGTAGATTATAAGACAACTAATCAGAAGAAAGCAAGTGTTCTATTCTAGAACATTCTACCAACATTCTATGAGAACTGAACAAGGATATATAAGTAGCTTAAACAAACTGTTTTAACTGCTTGTGCAATCAATTAACAACAAATAAATCAAATTTCATAAATAATAAGATACTTAACAAAGAAAATACTGCTTCAGCAGGAATTTTGCTAATTAATCACTGTCTGTATTAAAAACCAGCCTAAATATTGAACTATACTGAAAGAGTGTAACCCTTTTTTTCCTGAAGATTACTACTAACAGTGACAACATGCAGAACAGACAGCAGCCTATTAAGATTCATTGTGTGTAAACTGCAAAGTACTTCATAAACAGTATACAGCAGTCAGGTAACAACAAGGCTTTAAAAGACAAATAGCAATATGTAAGAATTCCCCCTTGACTCTTCTTCTTATCAGTCTGCTAACAGCAAAAACCCCTTCGTGCCTTAATGATATAGTTCTGCTGTGTTTTTACTAACATTTAGTATTTTATTCTCTGCCAAGAGAATTACATCCAATCCCTCTGATCTCAAAGCTAAAAGGTACAGGTTACCAGCTAGTTTTTCAAAATGAAGTTCCCACTTAAAAAGTCTGGCTTGCCTTTTTCTATTTTTCTGCACATCTCTCAGTTCAAATGGTTCAACATTAGTTTTTAGTAACTGGATAGGTTCAGTTTGGTCTTGTCCATAGGAAGTGCTGAGCACAGAATTATGCTGATGGCGTTGCTCAAACGCAATGAGATCTTGAAATGGGATGAGTTTTGGTGCCTGAAAGGGTTCAGAGAGAGAGAGAGAAAAGAGAAAGGGGAACCCATCAGATTGGATGAAAAAAGTAGGTCCAGTTTGGATCTCGGTTATACAAACAAAACTCCTGTAGCAATTTGTAAAGAAAATGGAAATGTAATATTAACAGCATCAGGCCAGGACCTCTGCCAGTATGTACATGTGTAAATTATTTTCTTAAAGTAAACTAAAAGATGGGAATTTTCTCCACAGAACATATTTCAGTAATATTTGCATTTCCTATCCACGTAGTTCAGGATGAAGGTAGGAACGGTGCAATGTAGACAAGGACTGAAGAAATACCTTTCAAGAAAAAGCATTTCCACTCTTTTCAACTGGAATGTGCAAGCTTATAAGATTGTAACAGAAACAACATTTTTCAAAACATCAAGTTCTCAGCATCCATAAGATAAGGTTTTCTTACTCAGCCTTTTAGCATCCTATTTCTGCACTACAAAAGAGGATTTATCACTGCATTCTATTTCTGTAAATAATTCTATTACCATTTCGGAAAAAAAACCAGTACTGCTCGTTACCATATAAATATTATCCGATACTTTAGATAGTAAAATCTTTGCATTCATTACTAATGGGCTGAATGGTGATGAACTGTGGAACATGGAATCAATCTAACACCATTAAAAACACTTTCAGGCTTGCAGCCTCATATTGACATGCAGATAAACTGGTACCTCTAGATTGCTCCTGGTAGCTGTGCTGAGCACTTGAAACTCCATAGTCTGGAAACATGAATTTATTTGTGATGAATAAGAAATTATGAAATGGCAAAACCACTACAACTTAGAAAAAAGTATTATTAAAATCCAGTACCTTCCTCTTTTGAAGTAAATTAACCTGAAGTAGTGATATTCCTGCATCCTGTAGTATTTCTCTGGAGTCAGTATCCTTTGTTGCACGTTTAACAGGTATTAAAGTAGTAGTGATTGGCTGCTTTACAGCTGGTGGAACTCTGGGTACAGGGTCAAGATGCAGGTGCAACAGTGGAATACCAGCCGGGTTCTGAGTGATCGGCGCTCTGTACCTATTCACATCTGCAAGGAACTGCTGCTGAGGTGAAACTTCTTGCTGCCCTGCATACTGATCAAGGTTCAGGTGTTTGGGAGGCCCCCTATGCACTCTTTCTGCCCATCTCCTCTCTTCCTCGTGCATTTGCCTTGGGATCTCAGGGTCGTATCTACTCCTGCTGAAATATTCTTTTTCCTTACTCTTTCTTGGCGTGCATGATGACTGATGGTTCCATAAGGAGTCTGATGAACTCCAAGCTACTCGTGGTACTGGGGGTGGTCTGGCAGAAGCTGATGACATTTCTACTGGATGGAAAAATGCTGGTTTGAAATAACTTGATTCAAGCCTAAGCAAAGGAAATCCACTTGAGTAACTTGTTTTCTTTTCAATAGGAATAAACCCCACTGTTTTCTGGATGTTTGAGGAAGGAGCTAGGAGATGAAGTGGTTTAGTAGGCCCTGAAGAATGCTGATATTGGGATGGTGACATAAATCTTGTTTCCTTGCTGTTGCTTTCAAGTAGAGTTAAAGAGGCATTCACATCCAGATGACTCTAAATCACAAAAGCAAACAATCCAGCATTTACATAGGAACCATGTACTAAATATGCACAAAAATAGTTTTGTCTACACCAATCACTACAAACATATTTCCTAATTCAACAGGATAGATAACATATCAGATATACTGAACTATCTTCATAAACAACACTTTGATATACATACTTCTACATGGCCACTGTTGCCTTCATCTTCTACACTATTCCTTTGATGAAAATCAGAGCTCTTTTGACCAGGTTTTCCCTTATTTTCTGGAGAGGGCAGCTGTGTTTTTGGAGAACCATTGCCTTGGGCAGTGTGTGCATGCTGGCTCCCAGCCAGGTGAACAGATTGATGCTGCTGCAACATTTGTTGCACATTTGGTACGTTGCCAAAGGATGACTGCACTATTTGCATTAAATTCATGAAGTTGATCTGCTGTAGCTGAAAACACACAAAGTTAACACTCTTAACAACTTTAACAGGAATCTTAGCAAAAATTCTATGTCTAGACTGTGTTATTGCTGTTCATTATCCTGTAAAAACAGGTGTCAAGATAAACATCACAAAGTTTCAATTTGTATAATTGAAAATTTAATTCATATAATTGTTTATTGTACTGGACTTTCTTTTAAGATACAATAAATACCTGCGACAGTCAGGTTATGCTAAAGCAAGACAAATTCCTTCACTTTTTTTGTGAAGTTTTAGTAAATGTAAGGTCACTTAAAATTGGCTCAATGTACTAATACACCTTAAATCCTAGTATAGCTGCGAAGCTGTTACAGCACCAGAATTTTTCCTTATGTATACCACTAGAGCACACTGATTTATGTAAACTAAAATACACTCAAACTTCTATTATCACATAACTCATTTTCTTGAGTCAAAACCAAGAGTTAAGTCTAAAATAACTTTTCACGGTGCTTAACATGGAACTGGAAATCTCTTTCAAAAACAACCACACGCAGAGAATGCACTTAAAACAATAATTACGTCTGTTGTCTTCAATAACACAGCTTGAACTGTGAAAATTATTTTAAAAAATGAGATGCTCTCACCTGAATTAACTTAAACATTTCGTCTTGGAGCATATGTCTGACAGTTTCTGATGTGTTTGATTTCTCCTCTGGAGGGACTTCTTCCTTGACTTCTTGCTTCTTTGCACAAACAGAAGTGTGGGAGGCAACACTTGACGTAGTTGACACAACAGTATGAAAAGGCTGGCAATCACTTACAGAAATGCCTGCATTACTTCAAAAGGAAAAGAACAAAACTATGAAAAACATTCATAGTTCAAAACATCTATATAAGGTTGTCTTAACTAAATCCAGAAAAAATGTAAAGGTATCCGTTTTCTAAAAACAAAATTAATTTGTAGGAACAATTTATTAATTAACACTGCACAATCTTCACCAGAGACTATGTATGACAACTTTCCCAATGCTTCTCTAAGTTTTATATGATTTTGTACCCACAAGCATATCTGAAATATTATCTTCATTAGAGAAACAAGACGAAAAAAACGATTTCACAGAAGGGACAAAAAAAAAGGCCTGGTTAGTCATAAAGCCAAACAACTGATAGAAAATAAGGAAGGACTTAAAAATCAACAATAAAATTTCAGATTAAAAAACACATTTAAAATTAAAATAACATGCCAGATAATACAATACATTAAATTTTCTCATAGAGATAATAAAATCTTTTAGTAGGTAAAGAATATCAAGTAGATGGATTCCTCACATGAAGAAAAAAGGGTTGGGATTTCCATTAAGCTATAAAAAAAACTGAAAGACTTTACCTACATCAACATTGACTCAAAACACCTTTCTCTGTTTAAGAAAAATGCTGATAATGCTATGGATACAGGCAACATTTGGAGGACTTTTCACAGTTGTACAGAATGGCCTCCACGCATGTGAAGAAACAGAAGCATAAAGCAATGTCTAATGAGTAATACTGAAAAGGTTTTGGATATGTAATAAATGTGAAGGGGCTTTTGGAAGACAACTGGAATGTGCCTGAAGCATGGCCTGAAACCCCAAAAGTTTGAGTAAAGTTTTTTTAAAAGAAGTTGGCATGAAAAGCTCGAGAAGAAAAAGAGATTAGAGACATATGGAAATGGAATCCAAAGGGATGTGTAGTTCTTATCTTCCTCTAACCTGAAAAAATCTCATAGAGGACTGCTCTAGAACTGAAGGTCTGAGACTGACTCCTGACCCCTTTTCTCAATTCCAACCTTCTCCCTGTTTACAGAAATATTATCTATATATTTATGTGAATCTATCAGATGCTGTAGGACATATACCTTTTAATAATTTAATAACAATGTAAATATAAGTTTAAAATATTATTGTTCAGGTGATTTATGTAACAATATATCTTCTATAGTAATATTGTATAATGCTTCTGTCTGGAACTAGAAAACAAAACTATTATGTCTCTTGAAATCTAGTAGCTCAAATGACATGTTTGATTCTTGTGAAGTCTGGTCAAGATGCAAGTGTTTTGATCCTCGGGGATTAGACTACAAATAGGTTTCAGGAAAAGTTACTTAGTTTGCAGGTACATTTTACTTGCAAATATTTTGTAAGCAAATGTACACATCACATTACTTCAGACTAAAAATTTAAGGGATAATCTATTTTTTATAACAGTGTAGGTTTCTCTTACCTAGGAACTTCTGCATCTTGTTTTAAAGAGAATGAATGAGAATAAGTGCTAGTAACAACCTCAGTCATACTATAAAGAAAGAAAATAATAGTATTGTAAATACCACAATAATTTGTTTTGCTGTTTATTTTCACTTTATATAACTATGTGTATATAAGTGGATGCATAACCTCTCAAAAACGTATTTTAATTAGTATGAGATGAAATACCTGAAAGCCACCTGATCAGAGCTATACTGATCTCCATGGCTTCAATTACTGCACTACACTGCAACCTGAGATGGCAAATATTGACATTCATGCTATGTCTCCCTAGCAATCAGAAACTGACTCAAACAAAAGCACTGAAAAGGTTCTGGCTATTCAACACAAGCAGCAGGCAAAAAAGAGGTTGATTCCAGTGGACAAAGGAAGACAAAATCTAATTTAAGCAATTCTGTAAATATCACTGTAATCTGCACTTCTAAAAATAGAAAAAACAATGGCATAATAAATTCTTTTAACAGCCTCTTATGTGCAGTTAAAACAAAAATATGTAATTTTAAAATAGCAGAGCATTCTAAGTCCTTCTGAAATTAAACCGCTTAAAAGAAAGCTAATTGAAATATACTAAAAATAAGCTGATTCTTTTTTGTCATTAAAACAAATGAAATTATCTCAAAAGAGCGATATTCCTTGTGGTAAACACAAGGAATGTTGTGTTTACAGAATATAGAGTTTCTTCCCTTGCAAACTTCCAGAGAAATCAAACTCAGCAGTCATCTATTCAAACAACCAGGTTTATGAATTGTTTCTTTAACTTTATACATATATTTTATTATAAACGTACAGAGATTTTAAAACATTAAATTTTAAAAATATCTTAGTAAAGTAAATTTCTTAAGTTGTGTAAAATGCCTTCCTTCCTCTCTCAGGAGCTAACAAGCTTATCATCACTTTTGTCTCACCTTTGGCTTCATAAACAACAACTTCTATGTTTTGTAACAAATTAATTGTCATAATTTCCTAGAGAGCTCTTCACCTGAATTTTGCCTGATGCTGCTCCTATTTCAGGTCTGGAACTGTGTACCTGAAAGCTTTTCAAGTTATTGTCTGACCTTTTCTCAGACGTAAAATACACCTTCCCACAACCCACACTTCTTTCATTATATCATTACTAAAATAAAGACTCATCCACTCTGCACTTTGTATATGTGAAATGCCTGTTTGAAACTAGGAGTTTGTCGCTATAAACAACAGCACGAGCCCAGCACACTTCAGTGGATGCCATTATTAACAAAAATACCTTGGATTTTTAAGCAAAGATAAAAGGGAATTAAAAAAACCCGAAACAAATAACAAAAAGTCTCTTACACATTCTGTTCAGCCTTTTCTTCCTTTGTTTCCTCCACATTCTGATCTTCTTGTGGACTATCTACATCTGAAATGGAGACCTGCTGGAACATAAAAAGATGCATCCAAACTTTAAATTTTTCTATTCCTTCTGCTTTAATAAAGTACTTTTTTTTTTAGCCCATGGCAAATGTACTTATGATTAATCATCCACTTGAAAAAATCAGACAAAAAGTAATCAAAATTACATACTTATCAGAGAACAGCTACAGATCAGAAATAAGGAGATATCTTGACAATTCACCTGGGCATCTTGCTTTTTAAGTCATTATTATGAGTTTTTAGTTTCAAATTCATATCCATATAGTACCCTGCATATATATTCTGCTAATCTCACCCCCCCCTTGAGTAAAGATGAAAATGTGGAAACAATCCTATTATACACAAACTATCTGCAAACTAAGAAGTTGAAACAAATGCAGGATTTTACACATGCCACAGATTCACTACAGTAAAATGCACTGCAGAATTGAAGACCACAATATATTTATTGTTTCCAATCCCATTAACAGCACTGAATCTTGAGTACTACAGGCAAGTAAACTGGTGGCATTGCAATTCACTTTTCAGCATAACAGCCCTTAGTCAATTTAGGAGACAGGATACTTATGACCAAAAACAATGCATGGAAAAAGAAGGCTCACTTACAGATCCAGACTGAGTTTTCACACAGAAGCAAAATAAACTTCTTGATCTATTTAATTTTTTAATGCAATTTTATGTATATATAATTATATCTTCCATAGGTAGTATGGCCAGTCTTTGCGAGCGAAGATTTGGGAAAGGTCATTACCCTTCGAGCCTGTGCAGTGGATTTTTTAGGTGAGACACAGTGTGCGCTGAACTGAGCCCACCCTTTAATCCTGAGGTTCATCTGCCGGGGCCGAGCGAGCTTGGACAGTGGCAGCGAGGTCCTCAGGACGTAGGTTTGTTTAGAGTGACCTTCTCTTAGATGGATGGCCTTACAGGGCTGACGAGCTCCATCTGCCCGGGGGAGTTTTTCCCTGGCCTGGAATCGAACCCGGGTCGCAGTGGTGAGAGTGCTGCAACCTAACCACTAGACCACCAGGGGCCCCCTTCCATAGGTACATATATAGGTATACACACATTTAATTTTATGAAAAATAAATCCGTTTTCAAAAGTGCTCAGAGCAGATCTCACCTTACTACCCTACAATCATGACATTTATTGCTAAGCAAGGAAAAAGATTCACCAATCCTAAACACTTTAAGCCCTCAACTTCACAAATACAATGATGAAATCAGGATATTTTGAAAAGAGTATTCATAACAATTTGATGCTTCCACATAAGATCCTATCAGATCAGGAGAGAGGCTGGAGCTGAGTAAGGCAGCCCAATGTGCTCACTGAGAGCAGCAGTGAGTGGCTCTTAAAAGCAGAGTCAATTCCTTTCCCAGTCAAAGGGAAAGAATTTGAAAGGGTCAGTTGAATCTGGTGAATCAAGCAGTCAACCTTGACTGGTGCCACAGCCAAGGATTTAGCTTCTTCAACCATGGGACTCACCTTGAGAAACCTGCTCTGCTGGGGGCTGAAGGGGTCCACCTATCAAAGAAGGGGAAGAGCATCATCCTGGGCTTGGCAAGAGGGGAAGAGGGCTTTTAAACTCAAGTTGCCAGGGGAGGGGCTGTTTTATGCCAAGGCCAGTAAGAGATGCCCAGAGCCTGGAGAGGAATTGCAGGTCAACAGAGCACCTGAAGAGCAGCACAAAGGAATTATAGCTGCGCTCACCAGTAAGTCAGATTCATCAGGAGCCCAGTTTAAATACCCCTATGCAGACACATACAGCATGGGGAATAAATGAATTAGAGACGTGCTCATCTGCAGGGTACTATCTTACTGGCACTGTGGAGATGTGGGAGGATGGCTCCAATGACTGGAGTGTTGGAATGAACAGATACAGGCTCTTTAGAAAGCACAGAGGAGATGAGGAGGTAGCATCACCTTCTATGTCAGTGACCAGCTGGGGTGCATAGAGCTCTGTCTGGGGATGGATGAGGATTTGATCAAGAGCTCATGGCTCAGGATTACAGGGAGGACAGGGACAGGTGACATTACAGTGGGGGTCTGCCACAGGCTGCCTGACCAGGAAGATGGAGCAGATGAGGCCCACTGCATGCAGACAGGAGCAGCCTCATGTCACAAGCCCTGGTCTTCAAGGACTTTCAACCACCCTGCTATCTGTTGGAGGAACTGAGGTTTGAAATGCTTTGATGATAATCTCCTTCTCCATATGACAGATTAGCCAACGAGAACAGGTACTATGGGGGACCTTGTTCTCAGAAACAAGGTGGGGAATGTGAAACTCAAGGACAGCATTGGCTGCAGTGACCATTAAATAGTGGAGTTTCAGATCCTCAGGGCAGTGAGGAGGGTGCACATCAAGCTCACTGCCCTGGACTTCAGGAGAGCAGACTTTGGCCTCTTCAGTGATCTGCTTAATAGAGGCATAGTGCCCTGGAGGGAAGAGGGGCTCAAGAAAGCTGGTTAATATTCAAGAATCACCTCCTGCAACCTCAGGAGTGATGCCTTCCAACAAAGAGGAAGCTGGGAGAAAACCCCAGGAGGCCTGCATGGATGAACAAAGTACTCCTGGATAACGTCAAACTCAAAAAAGAAACCTACAGAGGGTGGAAGCCAGGACACAGTAAGGATATCTGAGAGACTGTCAAAGCAGCCAGGGATCAGTTTAGGAAAGCTCTGATAGAATTAAATCGGCCAGGATCATCAAGGGAAACAGGAGGAAGACTAGAGAAAATGTAGGCCCTCTCCATAAGGAAATAAGAGGTCTGGTTACCTGGGACATGGAGAAGGCTGAGGTACTCGATGAGTTTTTTGCCTCAGTCTTCACAGGCGAGTGTTCCAGCCCCACTGCCTGAGTCACAGAAGGCAAAGGCAGGGATGGGCGAATTAAGAAACTCCCGTTGTAGAAGACCAGGAACATTTAGGGAACCAAAAGGTGCACAAGTCCATGGGGCCTGATGAAATTGGTCCACAGGTCCTGAGGGAACTGGCAGATGAAGTGTCTAAGCCACTAATTTGAGAAGTCATGGCAGTTCAGTAAAGTTCCCACTGACTGGAAAAGAGGAAACATAACCCCCATGTTTTTAAAGAGGAAAATAAGGAAAACCTGGGTGAACTCCAGGCCAGTCAGTCTCACCTCAGTACCTGTCAAGATCATGGAGCAGATCCCCCTGGAAAATGTGCTAAGGCACATGGAAAATAAGGAAGTAATGGTAACAGTCAAAGTGGTTTCACTAAGGGCAAACTGTGCCTGACAAACTTGGTGGCCTTCTATGATGGAGTTACAGTGTTGGTGGATGAGAGAAGAGCAACAGATGTCATCTACATGGACTTCTGCAAAGCATTTGACACTGTCCTGCACAACATTTCTGCCTTTAAACTAAAGAGTTGTGGATTTGGTGGATGGACCACTTGGTGGATAAGGAAGTGGCAGGACGGCCACACTCAGAGTTGTGGTCAATGGCTCAATGTCCAAGTGGAGACCAGTGACAAGTGGTTCCTCAGGGGTCAGTACTGGGGCCAGCACTGTTTAACATCTTTGTTGGTGACATGGACAGTGGGATCAAGGACACAGGTTTGCTGGTGACACCAAGCTGTGTGGTGCGGTCAGGACACTGGAGGGAAAGGATGTCATCCAGAGGGATCGTGACAGGCTTGAGAGATGGACCTGTGCAAACCTCATGGGTTGGGGCAATCCCAAGCACAAGTACAGGCTGGGCAGAGAATGGATTGACAGCAGCCCTGAAGAGAGAAGGACTTGGGGGTGATGGTTGATGAAAAGTCCAACATGAGCTTGCCATGTGTGCCTGCAGCCCAGAAAATGAATTGTATCCTGGGCTGTATCCAAAGGAGCATGGCCAGCAGGTGGAGGGAGGTCTACTCTGTCCTCATGAGACTCACCTGGAGCATTGTGTTGAGCTCTGTGACCCCCAGCATAAGAAGAACATGGACCTGTTGAAGCAGGTCCAGAGGAGGCCTCAAAGATGCTCAGGGGGCTGGAGCACCTCTTCTATAAGGAAAGGCTGAGATTTGGGTTGTTCAGCCTGGAAAAGACAAGGCTCTGGGGAGACCTTAGATCAGTCTTTCAGTACTTAAAGGAGCCTACAGGAAAGCTGGAGACAAACCCTTGACAAGGGCATATAGTGACAGGAGAGGAGGGAATTACTTCAAACTGAAAGAGGACGGGTTAGTTCAGATATTAGGAAGAAATTCTGTGAGGGAGGTGAGGCACTGTAATAGGTTACTCAGAGAAGTTGTGGATCCATGAAAAGTGTTCAAGGCCATAGCAGGGCGGCTGGAATGAGATGATCTTTAAAGTCCCTTCCAATCCAAACCTTTGACGATTCTACAGTAACTTGCCTTTTCTCTAGAATGTTCTACAGGTTTGATCTTGACAGAGCTGTTGGAGCTCTTTGGAGTTTCATATGGCTCCTCAAAGAACTCTACAAAATAAACACAATTACTCTAAATCAGAAAACTACATGGGTTACAGCACTGTTATGTGATTTCTGACAGCAGGTCACATTAGTCCACTTTTTCCCTAGCGAGGAGTAAAGTGTTCAGAGAGGTCTCAGCAAATTCAAGATTTGTTTTACTACTAGTGATGATGCATGCACCTGAAGAGAGAGAAAAAAAAAAAGCAGGTTATTTCAATGGTTTGAGTACGATAAACTTAAATCATGGATAGTCAGCTCTTACAATTTTCATGTTGTTTTGCACAGTTGTGTGAATATTTCTGAAATGAAAGTATATGAGGGAACAGAACATGCTAATACACACTGTTCTATCTCTATAGTAAAAAGTTACGTAAGTGAAAAACTGATCAATAAGTCTCGATAAAGCAACTGTATAAAATTAGTTATAATGTAAACTGGATAAAATATTTTAAATAGAACAATGAAAACCTATTTTCATTTTTTGATTAAACAGAGAGACATATAATCATATTCATGCAAAACTCCTACTGTTTGATACATGAGACCATAGTAAAAGGATATACCATTAAAACAAACCTTGTCGTTCCGACATCATATCTAATTCCTGCCGAACAAATGGTTCTACTTCATTAGGATCTTCAGTCGTACATGGTACAGAATAATTTCCATGAATAATTTCCTTCTTATCAAAGTATTTTGACTTTGTAGACACTCTGGTAATTGGAATTACAAAAGGCAGTTAACAACATATGTATCTAGCTTAGTTCAAGTATGCTGTTTCTTTCAGATTGCAGGCTAGTGCATAATTGTAAAAATAAACACTGTTGTGATATAATCCATGTTTATATAAGTTTTCTATCTGACTTTCATTTAAACCAAGCTTAATAATTTTTTTTGTGTAGATGTGATATTTTAGCGTCATTGATGGTACACTCCTTCAGGTGAGCTGCTTCCAGAAAAATGTAACCAACACACATGATCTATCAAAAATGGAAGACAAGCGCTATGGCTTCAAAATCATCTGGTTAAGGTTTACATTTATCTCCCACATAGAAATTTCCTTTATAAAAAAACCCAAATTCTCAGACAAGACACACAAGATTGTCTCAAAATACTAAAGATTATTTTCAGAATACTAAAGATCTTTATCTATCTATCTATCTCTCTCTTCTAATACTGGACATGTATTTTTTTCTTTAGTGCAATAGAAGATGAAATGCCACAAAGGAGTTCAGGTACACGTCGGAACTCAAGGAAAATTACCTAAAGAGAGTGGAAGTTATCTGAATTCTTTGAGAAAACCATGATATCCATTTCATCAGAAATCTAAAATCTATTTCCACATCACTAAGTTTATAAACAACCATGTACAAATCACTTACTATGCAACAGCTACATTGTTTTCTACCTAGATATACATCTGCTGATGGATATTCAATCTGCTTCATGCAGCTGTAAACAATAGGCACGAGTTTGACTTTGCACTCAAAATTAAACATGTATATGTAACACATAATAACAGCAGAACTCTTCATAGTGGCAGGCTGCTTAGCAGAGGAATTATGACCAACTAGAGTTTTTAAGTTAAAAAAAAAAAATTACCTAAAATCAGTTCTACAAAAGTCATCGTAGGCTGGCGCATTCTGGACACTGGCAGCAGGATTGGCCGCTATGGAAAAGCTTTCATCCATACTACTTTCTTTCTCTGTCCTAGACTGGGCTTCTGATAGAGATACAAATTCTTTCACATCTCGATTATCTGGATGCTATTAAGAGAAATAATGATAATCAAAATTCACTAGTTTAAAATAAAAAAAAAAGATACCTGATACTATTTAAAAACCCACAGTGATTTCATATAGAACGATTATGCTTAACTCATATTTTTTTCTTTTAGAGCTGAGGAAACCTGGATTTATAGGTACCTGTGGAACCTGAGTTTTGCACCTTTTTGCATTAAGTGAAGCAATGATGCTCTGAATTATCCAAAGGAAACATAGGAAATATTTATCAGTGTCAATTGAGTGTCAATTGTCAAAGCCACTATGTGACACTAGAATCGAAACAAATACATACAATAAGGTTTGGCCTTCATCACATGTAATACAGATCTCTATATAACAATGCTAGTCACTTTTTGCTGATCTTTAACTAGTTTAAATACTCCAGTCAAAATATATCTGCACTGTCATCAAAGACAAATGAACCTTAACTCAAGTCTTCCCAGAGAAATTTTACTCCTTGTCTTGCTTTGCCATATTCTATCTCCAGTACTAGGTTTCTTCAAAGATTATTTCTAAAACTAGACACAATGGTCAAACTTACAGGAATTTGCACAAATAATATGCTATCTGGATAGAGGAGCTAGATTTTGAACAGGGTTTCCAAAGAGAACTTTCACCTCCAACCCAAGTATTTCTACAGACAGAATTCCAGTATTTCTGGAATGTTTCTCTCTTTTCCTAGCAACTCTTAAAGGAAAGGCTATTAATTAGTGTTCCAGGTTTTACTGAAAACAGAAAAGTGAGGTAAAATGTGTGATTTTCTTTACTGGCATAATTCACTCACATTTCATTGACACTTATCCCATCCTTTTTCTTACCTTATATTTTATGCTCTTTGTTTGAGATCTCTCTCTGTATAACTGTTCTAACAGCCATAGAGAAGTAAGGACAGCAGCTGCTGATGTTTTCATGTGTATCATTGGAAGAATCTCTTCTAAGGAATCTTGTTTATTGGAACCACAAAGCAGTCTTTTGTCAGACCATCTGATCATCCACTCAAGTAATTTTGCAATATTGCTCAACTTGTCCATCAATTCTATCATTAGTTCTTCTCCTGGTACAGTATCAAGTACATCAACAGTTTTGTAAATGTATTTAGAAGTTGCCTGAGTTTGCAGGGTAGACGAAGTATGGCTAGGAAAGGTCCGGCTTGCTAGTGCAACAGTGACTCCTTGATTATGAGTCTGAGCTCTGTAAATCGATTTGTGTTTTAAACCAAATAATCCTTTGTTAAGTCCTTTCATTAGGTTATGCACAGAAGGTTCTTTTGTCTGTACAATGGACTGCACAACTGTTGGTTTTTCCAAAATATTTTGGGTTTTGTTATAGACAGATGTTTCGGGATCACAAGGTGACAGGGTGACAGTATAGCAAGACCCAGCTCTAAATACACTTGGACTTCTACTTTTGCCTTGTCGACGTTTTAGTGTTGTGTGGACATCAAAAAAGAGAGAGTTCAATTCATGCTCTCGAAGAAGTCCAGAAAAACTAGTAAGAAATGGAATTCCAATGTCACCGTACTTTATCAGGTCTCTCTCAAGAACATAACTCAAAAAGAGTTCTAAAAACCTAACATATTCATCATCATCACGTTCAAATTCCCATGCACCAACTACAGGCAAATTACATTGATTATGCATGTCTCTTCTGTATACTTTGTCTTTTTGTATTGTTTTCCAGTTAAGAGCTTTTATCTTGCATGTGCTATTTTTGCTACCTATTTCTCCTTTTCTCTGGTGTTCATTATTTCTGTAAGGCAATAAACATAAGAACTGTTAACACCAAAATCCATTTTAAGAAGAATTACATGAAAAAATAACTAAATGCAACATAACTTTCTTTTCTTCTTTTAGTATTAATAAAGGGTAAACTAACAAACTCAAGTAGACATTAATACAATGTTAAGGTGGCAAATTAATCAAACGCAAAATCCATAATTTTCCACAGGGAGAAATTAGGCAGTAACATATAAGAACGTGGACATAGCTGATAATAACTTGCACTTCAATAACATATTAGACACTTACTAACTGATATAACATTAGCAGTTCTCTGATTTGGTAAATTTGTGATTCTTTAAATCACTCAAAGTGGCAATTATCCTGTTTGGTGAAAAGATTACTTGATCAGCAGGATACAACTTATTTTTTTTCCTTCCCCCCGCCCCCATCTCTCAATTTAAACTGATAGCTTCCTGCTGCAACTTCTTCCTACCTTTGGAATGAAGGCGTTTGAGCTCTTATTTCTTCAGTACACAAAGCATCAGAAAGTGTATCTGCTGTGTCAGCATCAGTGTATACCTGAGGATTCCCCAGATCAGTAAGTGTGCTTGTGCTTAGACTAGTGCCTATTGAGAATCTGTCATAACAGTGTTCCTTATCATCTGCTGCTTCCTCTTCTGCTGGCTCCCAAATATTAATTTCTATAGGGCCTATGTTCCTTATTACACGTTTCAAGGCCTTCTTTCTCGCTTCTTCAGCAGCCTGAATAATAACAGACATAATTTCTTCATTTTCAGGACCTACTGAAAGAAAGAAAACCAATTTTTAAATTTTCAGTTTTCAATTAGTCTCTCAAACTGAGAAATTAATTAGCTTTAAATTAAAATAATAAATTATAGCCATTTAGAAATACAGAAAGAAACTACGATAAAGTGAAGAAACACCAAAAACTTCAGTCATGACACTCTGTAATTGGTATAGATGTATCAGAAAGAAAACACACAATTTGTCACAAAACTCAAAGTTGTCTAACCAGAAACTACAGTAATTGTTTTACATGGCGTATGAAAGAAGGTTATGTCACAATAATACCCTGTTAATAAGTAAGGCAAAAATGAAAGTTTGTTTAATATTTCCTGAAGAAGGATGAACATTACCTTTAACTACGCTGTGCCTGAGTCGCTGTTGAAGTGCATTATATTTATCTCTTAGTGGAACCCTTATATCTTCAGGATTAGGAAATGCTTTTACAAAAATCTCTGCCACCTGCACAAAAAACCACATCTTTTTCAGCAGCCAACATACAGGTAAGGTATCTTTTCCCACAGAACTTTCACCACTAGAAAACCTGACTAGTAGCTTTTCCAAGGAGAAGAAACATTTGTGATAATTTTTACTGCTTTTATTCTAGCTTTAATTTCTTCTACCTTTTTTGTTGGTGGCAATTCTCCAAGCAGACTCAAAATTACATCTTGAACTAATTCTTCAACATTCATGAACCTGCAGAAAGGAAGCATTCGACAAGCCCATCCCACTGCATTCAGACAATGCTCAACTGTGGAGGCATCATGTTCATTCTTCTTCAGATCCTAAAAAAAAAAATTGCCAGAAACATTGATTTATACGGACAACATATTTCGGCAAAATTATTCATACATTGCAAATGGTAATGCTTCTTCCCTAGCCAATAAAAAATAAAGACCTCTAACTTAACTGCCAAGCACAGAAGTGTATGATGCCAGGAGACAAATCAAGGTTGTAGTCAATCATAATGCACATTAAAAAAAAAAGGATGGAAAAAAAAAGAGCTTTTTTTAAACCACCTTAGGAAATAATTCCATTAACACTGCTGAAGAGTCTGTTTGCAGTCATTTAGAGTAAAACTTGAGTGTTTGACTAAACTAGATGTAACAGACTAAAAATACTGAACTACCACTAAATAATTTTACTGTGATTTAAGGTGATCATAAATTCTTTCTTGGGATCAAGACAATTAAGATTATTATTCTTTTTGAAAACCACATTTATTTAACACCATACTTAACGCCATTTTTGGTGTATAAAATATACATTAGTAAGGAAATACCCAAAATATCCTAACCTGATGGCAAAAAAACCCCAAACCAGGAAGTAAATATTTAAGAAGACAACAAGTGTAATAAATATTTCTCTTGTGGCAGCATCTCTTCAATTATCTCAGTTAAATACCAAGCAAAAGCCCAACAGAAATACTGTTAGGAAGATGGAGTTCATATGGATAGCACTATTCTGTAGCATCACATACATGCGGCATCTTGTAGCACTGTGCTCATTTTGTCCTGTTAAGCAAATAGAAGTTCTCACAGAAATATACAGTAGACCTTTAGAATCCTTCTCATAGCTTCATGCAACTAAAATGTATTTTTACTGTATTACTAATATAATTACCTGCATATTGCTAATATTTTCCCTTGCAGCTTGGTACTGCCTACAGTTGTCAGACAATTTTTCACGAACATGAAACATCCAACATAATGAACATAACTCTCTGAACCCACCTACAACACAAATATGAGATACGGTGAGATGCTATTTAAATACGTTAAATAGAATAGCTTGGAATTTTTAGCTACAAGAAAGTAATTCACATTATCCTAAAAGTAGTTTTAGAAAAAAGAATTACTCATTCTTGATTTTTCAATATTGTTCTGCAGCTAGAACTCTTCAGTCCAACTTCATTTTCTCTCACACCTGTCAGGTCTGTAACATGTTTCCCCCACCCCAAATCCAGAAGAGCACATTTCAGAGTAAGAGTTTCGACAACTACCATAAAACCTGGAAAAGGAATGTCTTTCTGCACACACTGCAATATACCATTTCAAGCTAATAAGAACTTATTTGCACCTGCGGATTTTCACTGGTTTTCTTTTTTCTAGCTCTAAGTTATTCTATGTTATTGCATACAGACCTAAAATTTTACAGGTAATATCATCAAACTGATGGGGTTCAGAAGATGTAGTTCCACACAAAACAGTGCAGAAATTGCAGTAACGAAGCAAAGTCTCTGGGAACGGACTCAGCAAAGGAAGAGATCCTTTCATTCGAATCTACAGACAGTAAAAATAAAGTAATAAATAAACAATCAAAATGGAAATAAAAATCAGTTGACATTTTATATGTATCACTGCTAAATGCACAGCCTCTCAGTTATTAGCAGAATAACAGTAAATTCCCTTAAGCTTGCTTTCCATTTTCTTCAAATCACTATTCTGAAAATTCTATGGCACAAAAAAATGCTTTTGTTTGAATAGTACTCATGATTACCATGAAACACAGGAGTAACCAAGTATAAGAACAACAAAGATCACAATCAAGAAACCAGATTAATCCAATACAGTCCACGTTGCTGTTGCCAAGGTAGACTAGTTTTCCCTCCAGTTTCAGCTGGGACATGTGATCACCTTCCTGTGCCAGCATTAAGCACGTGACCATGCAATGAACAAAGAGAAGGAATTATTTGTCAGTCAGACCATTCCTGATCTGGATCACTGCATTAATGCTGGTGCAGGAGGTTGAGTCACACACATTCCCTTCTGTGGGTAAGTCAATCTTCTTTAAGCAGTTGTGTAAAAATTACCTAAGAAAAACCTGACTGTACACAAAAAATTTTAATCAATAAATTCCGATCTTGCTTCTGCAGAAAGAAATTGCACAATAGTAGAATGATATCCTATAAATTCTGTGCAATAAGGTGACCCCTTTACCTGAAGTGAGCATTAGCTTCTCTGCTACATATTCAGCCCTAAGTGAACTGGAACATGCTTCCAGCTAATAGCTATAACTCCCAATTAAAGGTTGCTTGCTCTTTTCAAATGGAGAAGAAAAGAATTTTACCAAGTAGGTATAGAAAGACACACAGAAGGAAACACTTTATGAATTAGATACCCGATATCTTTAAGTTCTGGTTTCCTTAAAAAAAAAAAAAAAAAAGAACATGGAGTGTAAAACTAGATGACATGTAAAAAAACATGACATCAAAGCCCAGGTGAGACTGAACGCTTCTGCAATACAAATGCAAGAATGTCAGTAATATTTACAATGAAATATGAATGTTATTAAAAAGTTATTAAATATGAAGTTATTAAAAAAACCCAGTTAAATTCTTACCTTCTGCATAACTTTTCTTGCCTGCTTCAGTTGTGTAATATACCACTGTGCTGCAGGGCAAGAACAATGAGCAGCCCGGAAGAGCAACATAATTCGCTGAAGAACTCCTGACACTTTCTGACGAATTTCTCTCTCCATTTTTAAAAGACTGTCATTGCCATCTTCCTGAATAATGAAAAAACAAACAAACCACAAAATTAGAAAGGACATATACCTAAATGCTGTTTTGGTCCCTAAAAGTATTTCCCTTCTTCTTTACAGCATAGATCCTTCATGGAAAAAACACAGAGGCACACCTAGTTTCTTATCACTATGGTGTTAGTCAAGTAAATGAAGGGACATGGGAAAAAACAGAAAAATGAGCTGAAAGGAACCAGAACAAAGATCATGATCACTTCATAAATACATTCAAACAAAGACCCAAGAAACTTCTATCACACATGCTTACTTCACTGAGGGAAGCTGGCTGAGGACAGTATAACGGTGGCGCTGGAAGATAGAGCCCAGCTGGAACCAAACCATACAATTTTCTGCTGACATCCTTGGCAGAATCCATCAACAGCTGAAACGTCTCTGAGAGAATATCAGCATCTGCCATAACAGCTGCTTTCAGTAGTTCTTGTATTGAACTATAAAGAACATCTGCATCTTCCTCTTCAATGGGATCTATAAAATATTAAGCACAGAAAACAAAAAATTAATTGACTGAATACATGGGCCTTCATTTTGATATGAGGCTATGTTCTCAGAATTTGCATTAATCTATTACAATCATAGATTTCACCTACTTGCTTTATGATAAGATCTCTCACAGTTGAAAATAGTATTCAATTCCTAATTTTAAATTTTCCCTATTAACGGGGAAGCTATTGCTTTTCTAGATAGAGAACAGTTCAGCCAGGCATTTGGTTGGAATAAAAGTCTAGCAAATCATTCTTACCAAGCAGGCATAAACTACGTACACTATTAATAACGACTAAAACAACTCCTTTATCAGTAAGCACAAAGATCAAGGATCTCTTTTGTTGGATCTCTTCTACATATTAGTACATCTTTACCTCACCTCCTAGAGGCAGCAGGACATTTAACATACATCATTAACTGGTTCATGAAATTCACAGAGAATCATACTGCTCTACTTGCATTTCTACTCCTCCTGCTAGTCTTGAAGTAAATGCTGTCAAATCTTTCCAACTCCTTATCATACTTATAGATTGTTACATACAGCACATATTTGTGTATGCGTCTATTTGAAACAAAATCCCTGGAAATGAGTACAAAAGAAGAATGTACATAATGTTAGAAAAAGATTAATTAACATCCACCTGCTGACAGGAACTTGAAATGTGGTTTTAAAACACACAAAAAGAGAGTAAGAAATGGAGATCTTGCCAGTAAACTTCCTGTAAAATGTACATAAGGACAGGTTGATTTGACTAATTTTGTGAATTTTAGCAGTAAAATATTAAATTAGGTTATATGATAAAAATCTGATCTACACACATACAAAGGAGCACAGAGATTGAATAGTACCCTAGACCCATCTACTCAGAGTAGAAAAATAAGCCCAAAGGCTTATCTCCACATGCCCAGAGATGCACAGCAACAAATTATGTACTCAGAGAAATGGACACCTGTCCAGGCTTTTCCCAGGAGAGCCATCAGCCCCAAGGTCCAGTTATGAAACCTATCAAGTGAGTCAATGGGAGAGGCTCCCTTTAGTACCTCTTGGCTTGAGAGAGGTTACTGTCAAGAAGGATAGGACATACTACAGAATGCAGAGGAAGAGCTTTTTGGGATCGCACAAGGTTCATGATGGGATGTGTGTTTGTGTATGTGCCTACTGGGAACCCACTCTCAGCCTTGCTAGCTGCTGGACCTGGGGACATGGAGGTGCCAGGCTATGAGACACCAGCCCTATCCCCTTTGACAGAAAGGAAAACCAAAACTATACACCTTCACATAGCTAATTTTAAGTGTGATGATACCTTACATACTGTTCATACATTTGCTTTTTTAGCTTGTTCTAATGAAGCTTCAGTTTTCTTCCAAACAAGGTAATACCACATAGAGTCCAATCAGGGTTAGGACAGTATAGACTCCATTCCTGGATTGATCAAAGCCAAAACCCAAATCCCTATACTGTAACAGTAATAGGCACATTGGAGAAGATGAGGCAATTGTTTCTTTCTAAGGAAGAGTATAACACAGTAATCAAATAACATGAAAAATAACCACAATAATTTTTAATTTTAAGTACCTGTAAACTTCTTGTATTTAATACATCCTGATGTTTCAGAAGTTATTGGCTGCCCTAAAAAAGACTGTAACTTCTCCTGAAAAGTCTGCATTGGTGATAGGTCTAAAGGCAGGTGATGTTCTGTGTTTTTCAGTCTGAAAGTATAAAAAGAAACTGCTCATGAATAACAAAGTAATAGCCATACATAATGTAATGAAGGTCTCTTAAATGAATATTTCAGCCAAAATGACTAATCATAACATATTAAGTCCTACACCTACCAGGAGTCTGGGAATACGAATTTTTGAGGAAAGGATGTCCATGTCACAAAGAACTTCATGCAGATAACTCCTAACAAAATATAACACACTAATTCCAAACTTAAATTTACCTTGAAAATCCATCAGAGTTCTGACAATACAGCTGGTAGGCCAGACCAATTGAAACAGACAGTTTCCAGTCCCCAAGTGTGTGTGCTAACCACACAGCTTCTGGGATGAGTCCACCAATAAAGAACAAATCAAGAGCATATTCAGCTGTCCACACAGATGAAAGGTTCTGTTCCCTGACAGCTCTGGTAACCAAACAGTGTTGCAGCGGAATAACACGAGGAGGTAAGTCTGTAAAACAAAAAACACGTTTTAAAGTTTATATGAAACTGCGTGCTATCATATGAATAATCTAGAATTCATTTGTTCACATTGCTTTTGGATTGATTTCAGTGTACAATTGCTCTTTACTTTTAGGGCCTCACTATGGAGTTTATCTGCAGCAGACAGATGCAGCTTATGATACGATATAATAGTGAGTTCAGAATAGCCTATTTTTCCGCTTAATAATGTGGGATATGCAAGCAAGTGCAAAACTTATGAGTTTTTCTTACTTTAAAGACTTAATTGTACTGTTAGACCATTTGCAAATATGCTACATATGCATAGGATATACCAGAGAGTACACCCAAGATAAATGGAAATTCGGAGAGTTTTCCTAGTGTATCCATGTTGTTTGTTCTCACTGCATTGCTTTACTGCAGAGGATAGAATGCTAAAATGCATTTTAGAGAAAGAATGTCACATAACACCTCTGTGGTTCTTTGATTTTAGGAGAGTATATAGAGACAAGTTTCATACAAATTTAGTATTTCCTTTTTTCTGTAGATTTAGAATTGTTTTTCAAGGTTTTACATACTGGTTCGCCTGGAGAGGTGCTGATCAACATGAATTCTAAGGAGCTATTTGCTTCTCTCACAGTTTCTGTTTACTGCTCAGACAATGGCATTATTTAGAGTGATATTCACACTAACCCAGCTTGTGCTACATAATTTTACCAAGACTGCCTCAACACACACATGGATCTTTGCCTAATGGAAGTATTAAAATCAAGGTCTTATTTTGTAGTTTTCATCTGGAAAGCTGCCCAATTAAAACATCTAAAAGATCACGAAGAAAGAAATATATACCACTGCATAGTTTCTGTAGTACAGAAACATTAAAAATAGTCAATGTATTCAAATAGACTACAGAAACATAATCAATCAAAATAAGTTAATACTGTTAAAAATTTTCTGGTGTTATAATATCAACCTACCTGTAGAGTACTTAAAATACCTCCAAATAAATCTACATTCCCATGGAAAAAATTAATACCGAATCCACAAGTTTCCTAACAAGGGAAATCTTTAAATAGAATCTCTTGCAGAAAACACATAAACCACATACTATGATAAATATTACTTCTTATAAAAATGCTGAAAAGCAGGACTTAAACTTGAACTCAAGTACTACTTGAGTTCAACAACAAACTGATTTGGCATTCCCACTTGTTTTGACAATACAGTGTCTGAAGCCTCTTGGATTCCAAGAGCTTGACTGTTAGATAAGCAAAAAGCACTCATTTCTGGCTTTTCAGTTTGAGTCACAGCATATCAGATCCAATTCAACTATTTGTTAAGCCCTCCTTTTTTCTCACTTTTGGGAGGATCAAAGTCAGTCACAGCCAGATCTTTAGGCATAATTGTGACAAAGGATGATAAAAAGGCTGACACACTTAATTGCCTTCCCTGCATGAGTCTTTAACAGTAAGACCAGTTGTTCCCCAGGTACTGAGCCCCCTAAGGTGGAATACAGGAACAGGGAGCAGAATGAAGCCTCCACAATCCACAAGTGAAAATGGTCAGTGACCTACTACACCACTTAAGAGACACACAGATCTATGGAGCTGGATGGAATCCACCCAAGGGTACTGAGGGAGCTGGAGGAAGTGCTCACTGAGCCAGTCTTGTACTCGGGGAAAAGCTAACTTGATGATCAAGTTAAAGCGTAACAGACAGCATTGATATACATGTAAAAAATTATCAAGATTTAGGCAAATTAAACCGCTTTTAGAGAAAATACCTTGTTTGATGTGAAGTGGACGCAGGATGTCAACACTGTGTGGGGGAAAGATATAGAGCAGCTGATTTGTGAAATAAGCAGCCATGAATCGTGCCATGGACCTAATCACAGCCATGGCAGTGTCAGTATGAATGCTGGTTACCATCCATAGTTCATGCTGAAAATACTTGGTATCTAAAAAACCACATAAAATTAAAACATTATGAGGAAAATGATTTTACATTTGAATGCTAAAATTGTTTAATTACGTTATAAAACATTTCTTTAAAGCAAGTAAACTTATTTAATTTCTTGATAAGCTTTCAGAACTTACACTAATTACACCTTATATTAATACTAGAAGAGTTTTATAACAGATTTTTAATGGTTGGAGATGGACCTCTAGTATTTAGAGTAGCACTGGGTCAAAACCCCACTAGTTTAAATTTGGAAATTTAGATTTCACTTAGATTCAGACTTAATAGAAACAAAATTTACAATCATCTGCAAAACCACCTCACTGTTAACTTAGTATTGATGACCAAAATAAAATCCACTATTTTATCATGTTGTATCATAAAAAATACTAAATGAATACAAAACAAAATCACATAATTTCCACCTTATTCTTGTTATCCAAAGTCTTTTCTTGAGGAGATTTGAGTCTAAAATATTGCTTTCACTATTAATTATACAATGAGAGTTGTCTAAGCACATATTCCAACAGGTGCTGCTGCAAGATCATCTGAGAATCAGAAAAAGATCTTGGAAGTTACTGAAAACAGACTTCAGTCCAGCGTAAAGAGAAAAGTATGCTGTTAAGTGTGTGTGTGATGGCATAGAAATTAGACACTAGGTTATTCAAACAGTGTCAACATACCTTATCAGCCTTTTAGGCAATATAAACATACCAGAAAATTTTTCCATCTGACTTGCTGAAAGCTGTGATCGCCTTAGAATCTCTCCTACTAAATGATCACAGAGTCCCTGAGCTTCACACAAGTTATACTGATACAGGTGGCAAAATAATATTGAAAGATAATATCTAGTCTGAAGAAAACATGTTCTTTTTCCTCCTGTATTAAAAGATAAAAAAATAGGGCAGAAGTCCAGTTGGAAAAGAAACAAAAAACACAAAATCAGACGCAGTGAGTGAAAATACTAGCTCTTCCCTCTCCAGAAACATATCTACATAAACATACACTTGAAGAAGTAGAAATCAGGAGCAGCTATTTTAGGATATGATCTTTCTACAATCTCTAAGTAACTAGTAAGTTAATGCTCATCCACAACATTTTTACTTCTAGAGATACAGTAGTTTTCAAAATAATACTGTGCATATCTGTTAAGACACAAAGACAAGAGAGCTTAAGGGAGTTTAGCCTTCAAAGAAGGAATGCCTAAACCACAATGAAATTGCTTAGACATCCACCAAGCTTTCAATATTCTGAATATTTTTCTCAATGAGCTATTCCTCATCATAATGACCAACAAAAAATTTTCTCCTGATGCCTGGAAAGAGACACTGGTATATCCACTTCAAATTCCTGCCACAGGTTTTATTTTGTCACTTTCCAAACACTAAGTCTTTTCATTTTACAGTTACTAAAGGAATTGATTTTTGTTCATCTGTTTTTCATTGTCTCTTTCTTACTCACAAATATATCTAGAGCTTTTCTGTACCAAGTACATCGTAAACACAAGACAGCTTTGATACTAAAATAGAAATGCACAGAATTTTCTCAGATATCAACCAGACTTAAGTTTTGACTGGTCTCTATTCAAATCCCAGCTTAATTTCAAATGTGCATTCTTTTTGTTTCTCACCCTTTTTTTTTTTTTTTTGATGGGTAAATGGAGTCACAAGTAAATTATACAATTTACCCCCAAGAAAGATTTTTATCCCCTACCTTTTGCCTTGGTTTCACAAAGAGACCTTTTCCAAGTGTCAACAGATTCTCTGTAGGAGCCTAAAAGGAATTGCTCCTCACCTATAAAAGTCACATATGTAACAAATTAAAAGCTCTACGTGGTTACTTTTACATATGCAAACACACATGCACTTCAGTATTAGAGATTTATGAAAAGCAGACTAAAATATGTGAGACTCTAGCAAATTCCTATTCTCACAGTTAAATCTAAGTTTTGAGCATATGAGCAAAGATTACTTTGAATACCCCTTCCCAGGACAGGTGATATATTAGCTCCTCTCCAGGAGGAGCTAATGTATCGTATTGGAGTGACGTTGGAAGAGAATCTAGGAGTGTCATTTAAGGGATAGAGATCAGGAATATGGAGATGAAACAGTATTGTGGTGGGAGACATAAATGGGGAGCTGGGCTTGGCAGTGTAGAAGTGAAAAGGAAGATAGAACATAGGACAGTAATGTGTAAGACATTAGGCTACAGCTATGGACTGCAAAATAAATATGATAGATTAAGTCTATAACCTTAGGTTACACTAATTTAGATGCTTAGTTGAGGCTGACTACATTTGTATACACAACATGGTCGTACCCACAATGATCACACGGAATAAACACAAAAATTCAGTAAGAAACACATTGTGATGCCCATTCACTTCAGAGGAAACAACACAATTCAAAGGAGATCAGAATTCAAATCTTACATTCAGGTTCCTTAGGACATGGCTCAAAGCAAACTGAAGTCAACGTATTCTTTTTATTTTGCTCAACAAGCTCCAAAGATTATCTACAATCTACAGGTGTACCAGGACGTTAAGTATTAAAGACAGAATTCTGGCAAGAATTCTAAGAAAAGTCCCACTATTAACTTTCTTTAAATCTGGTAGTCAGTTATTGATTGTCATTAAGTTGGACCTAATTTTCCTATTATTTAGTTGACTATGCAACTACCTAACATTTGTACTAACCAGATACAGAATTAATCTTCAGATGTTGTTCTAATGTCACTTTTGAAGACTGGAGGGTTGCTTGTATATGACTTATAAGCAATGAGACAACAGAAGCTTCTTCTACATTCTTGTTCACTCTTCTTTTCAGCTGCACCTGATACCAAACTGCTTTCTTATATAATAATCGCCATAGTACAATCAACCTGTAGTTCAAGAAGTACAATATTATGAAATTAAGCAAGAATTAAAAAAGTTACTTACATCTATTTCTTACTACCTTGTATTTTACATTGTGTACCTGAAAATTAAATTATATCAACTACTTTCTTGACTACAATGAGGAGAAAAAAACATTCATTCTTCCGAATGTGCCTAAACACAGTAATCTGCTTTAAGCACCCAAACACCCCCCAAATTAATCCTCTTGCTAGCTAAACACTGGGGAAATGAAACAATCTCAGAGAAACCTCAAAACAGGCATCAGTATCTTGCTTATAACGACTGATTAAAAATACAATTAAAGTATACACAGAAAAGCAAAGACAGGAAAACAAGACTACAGAGCATGCTTTTAGGGCTGGCAATCCCTGTTGTCCAGCACAGATACACCAGCTCAGATATGTAATAAGCTTGATGATACAAGCAAATATACATTGTTAGGGACTTGAAAAAACTGCAACACCTCTGCATCTTCTTCCCAAGTACTATTGTTTCCATAATTAACACATACAGAGTCAGTCATAGGCACAGTGGTCAGTTCCTCCATAACGATTAATCAAAAACATGGATTATCCTCTCAGAGACAACTGAAATTTGTCAATCGGATTTGCAATGAACACATTATTATATTTTAAGATTATTGAGGAAACATGTTTTACTGTAGTAGAATTAAATTTATGAGTTAAAATACTTCTTTGGTTCAAAGTCTCTGGAAAGGAAAATCCTGCTTGTATGAATAATACACTTAGATCCATCTGAGTTCTGCAGTACAGAAATACTCCAGTGACAATAATACATTTTCCCAGTAATTGGATAGCACACTTCAGTTTAAGTGTCTTCCAAGTTTATGTGTATATCTTCAAAGAAAAAGTAACTCTCATAGTTTAGTAAGCTTCCACAGACTGGGCTTTTTCCTATTGCTCTGAGGCACCACATCCATAATCAATACAAACTTTGCTGACTAAATTGACATTGTTGATATATCACATATAAGCAGGCTCTTGCTCCATAGAATTCGCAAATGGGAAGGAGTGAAAGTACAAGAGGCAGTTAAAGCATCCAAAGTTACAATACCTGGATTGTTGCTGCACTACCAGACCTGGTGTGAGCTGCCAACCCATCAATTATCTCTGAATTAATTTGCAGTAATTAGTTTAGTCACCACAACTTAACTATATTCATCTATAGGTCTGAGGCTTAATCTGCGTGCTTTAACAGATTATCAGGCCTTTCCATTGAGTAAAAGGCAGAAAAAAAACAAAGGGATGTTGCAATCACAGTGTATAACTAATAAAATTTAGTTCCAACGTATAGAATCATTTAGGTTGGAAAACACCCTTAAGATGACTGAATTCAACCATTAGAAGTCCTGGTCATAAAAGGAGATCATGTTGGTCAGGAAGGATCTGCCTTTCACAAACCCATGCTGGGTGAGCCAGGTCCCCTCGTTGTCCTGCATATTTTTATTTCCCCATGCAAAGATTTTTCATACCTTCTTTCTGTTTTTGCATCATGGTTTACTCGAGGAGGCTCTCTAAGCAGAGATTTCAGCGAGCTGAATTGCTGAGTAGTATTGTCATCAAGAACTAAGAAAACAGGCACAGTAAGGGAGTCCAGTTCCACAAGAATGTTACCATTAGAAGATGCAAAAAAATTCTCATACTGTAGTACACACACACTACTGAGAGTGTGAGAAACCATTTTTAAAAGACAGAAGCATGCCAAAAGGTTTTTTGAGAACAACTGATCTTGTTGCTGTATAAGCAGCAGTTTTAAAGTTTCTAATGTCAGTTTTGCCACATGTCCAGTTAGACTGGCTCTTGAATGCCAGTACAAGGTAGTCAAACACTGCTGAAAATACTTTAGGACACAATGCATCCATTGAGTATTCTTCACAGACTTGTTTAAAGATGCATCCTGTTTTAGCAAAGAACATTTCACAAACTGAACAATGCTGAAAAAATGGATAATGCAGTTCACTGTGTAATTCAGCAACATATCCTTCTCTTCCATATTTTTTGAAATCCCTATCTGCCAGGCAGTAAGGAGGTTTTTCTGAATGGAATATAGTTTCAACGATGATTTATCTTTCTCTTCGATATCATCTGCATGCATAGTATCAAACATTGATGCAAATTCTAAGTGGCCTTGATCAGCTTCACCAACAACTGAAAGGATTCTTTGGTTATGAAAGCTGGGAGAGCTACTGTAAAACTGCTTTTCATCATCTGATTCTTCTTCATAATCCTAAATCGGACAGAAAGAAAACTCCAGTATAAGTCAAGTTTGTTGAGAGAGGGCAGTCTGCAAGGAATAACCATTTGGTCAGCCTTTCAAATGAAATCTTTATGCTTAATTAACTTGCTTAAATGTTAGTAAGTTTAATTCACAGCAGTTTCATCTTGATCTCAAATTAAATGTGATTATTTGCCATAGTTGGGCAGACAGAAATTAAATTACCTAACAACAACACCAAAAAAATTACATTGCCAAGAGAGCAGTAGATTTTATACTAGAAAGTGAAACCATGTCTTTCACTAAGCTCAGAATATGAGAAAGAGTTTTTCCAGATACCTGTAAGATATAAAAGCCATTCAACAAAAGCCCTAAAGCTTCAGAGAACAAACTAAAACACAAAAACATGAAATGCAGAAATGGAGTTGGGAAAGGCTGCACAATAACTACGATCACAGGGCCACTATTCCAAAAGACACACACAAATTTTGGAATTGATGAAACAACCCTCTGAAACTGGGGATAACTATAACTATCTTATTTACTAAGGATAACACTGTTCTTATTAATATACTCTACAGCTCCAGTATATCCAACAGTGTAATGTTACATTTTATTACGAAGTGAAGCTAATAGTAACCTCCGGTACGTAAAACAAGAAAGATGGAGAGGGACTTTTTACATGGGCATGTAAAACAAGAGGACAAGAAGGAATGGCTTTAAACTGAAAGAGGGCAGGTTGAGATCAGACGGTAGGCAAAAATTCTTTACTCTGAGGGTGGTGAGGCACTGGAAGAACTTGTCCAGAGAAGTTGTGGATGCCTCATCCTTGGAAGTGCCCAAGGCCAGGCTGGATGGGGCTCTGGGCAACTTGATCTAGGGAAAGGTGGCCCATGTTCCTGTTGGAACTACACGATCTTTAAGGTCCCTTAACAACTGAAAACATTCTACAATTCTATTAAAATACAATAAACTGAGGTACATGTAGACCAGCACATATTCTTCAAAAAGTTAATGCACTGCTGAAAGAAATAAAACATTTGAAAATAGAAACATTTGAAGAAGAATCAGAACAATCGTATTCCTCACATCTATACAGAAAATGAAAATTTAATCAACAATGAATTGCTTTAAATATATATAATAAGAGCAAATATATCTATATTTGAAAAAAACCACCGTTCTTTCTAATTAAAATACCTTAAAATTAAATAATTTCACAATTATAAGTGGAAAAATGCTATTAAGTACCAGTAAATCCACAGTTTTATCGCTCATTTCTGTTGTGTCTTTCTCCAGGAACTTTGGAAGGGCAGAAAAGATGGAACTTTGGTTTTGAACTTGTTTTAAAAGGCTAGCTTTTAAAGACAACAGTGATCTTAAACACTGAGATCTCCCTTTAGACTGAAAGAAATAAAAATAACAGAAAACATATTATCAGTCTTGAGCAAGACAGACACTTAAGTCAAAGAAGTTAGTTACTTCTGTTAAAAGCTTCAGTTCAGAAGTCCCAGACAGAAAGGGAGAACAAGTCTGCAAGTATCTATTGCACAGAAACAAGCTGTCATTTGACCATGCTTCAGGAAAGCAGAATTCTCTCAGCACCAGACAACTTTAGTTTGTTTCATACTGAAACAATTTGCTTGCTTCATCCCTAAGAGGCCCTAAAAGCTTCCCTGTATGTAACATTTTCTTGCATTCTTACTAGTAACATATTTCTATTCTTTAAATGCCCAAATCCTTGCTCACTATTCTAGCTTATGCATGAATACCATGATAACTCACTTCTTCAAAAATTCAAACCAGAAACTGAATTGGAAGAGAAGTTGTATTCCATCAGCAAACACAAAAATTCTGAACTAAATATCTATTATATCTTATATGGTTGCCAACAGCTGCAGGACCTTTTCTTTCAATGGTTTCCTTTCTCCCAAACTTAGCTCAATTTAGAAGTCACAGAGAAATGAACAAAAAATGCTTTTAAGCAAGCTTTAATTGCCAGGATGCATACACACTGCATCACTGGGACTGCTGCTGACTGCTCCAAAACAGCAGCAGCCTAAGATACAGGTATTACAGAATCCTTTTTGCATCATTCTGAAAGGATGAGTTGGTAAGAGTAGCATAATGCCTGTCAATGCTCTGAACCAACTCTATAGAAGCAGAAATCCCTATTTCTCTTGCAGTTCCAGGAAAAAGTAACATAGGACAATTAAGACTGTTCCCTTCACTACATTTTACTGAAATATCATCCAGACATGAAGGGAACAAAATTTCAGGAAAACTGTGTATTCATTGTTTTGCAGACCAACACTATTCTCAAAGCAAATTTATAATTCAAATAAATTTAAGCAAATTTCACAGTAAACTAAACTGAGGTACTCGGTTTAGAATTCACACATTTTCATACAGATAAAGCTTTTTACTTAGAGCTTACTGATTCATAACTCTACCTTGAAGTTCTGCAAATTCTGACGGATATTTTCAAGCTGTTGGGTTGAATCAAGCAAAAGGGATTTTATAAATCCTGATGGTGAAAAGTTGTTAGGAAATCTAAGCACTGTTATCATGTATCCATCAGAGACAATGAGGTAGGGTAATCTCGAATGTGAAGAAACAGAGAATCTCTGTCTCATAAGGTCACGTTCAGAATCTGAAGAAGCAGGAGACTGGCCAGAGTCTTGACAAAATGAATGCTGCTGTCTAAAACAAAGACACATCAAAAATTAGGAGGCAATTCTCATATGTAATAACCATGAACAGAAGAGAGAAGAAATAACTTAAGAACATCTAATACCATGTATTCTACTATCCCAATAACTCCTCTCAGAATCCTAAGGAAGTGTCTAAATTTTTGCAGGGTGAGCATTATGGACACAATATTTATGCTCATAAAATGCCAATATTTTGTTGCAGTAGCAACTTTTTCTAATTTAAATAAAAATAAAAACAGCTTTTGTTATCCATTTATTATTTTAAGAATTGTATTTTTTCATGATTTGACTTTAAATTTCTATATTATGTATTGTTATTTACCTCTTACTAGGTATGACAAATGCTTGAAAATGAAAGTTGAAGTCACTTCTAAGAAAGTCACACATAAAAAACAAAATATCCCTCAAGATATTAATCTTAGGATTTCAGTATCAGTTCAGATATTCAAAAGAAAAATACACAAGCACACAAGTCTTCACTTTCAAAAGAGGTCTTAGTCTTTTCTTACAGAGAAATCCCTCCTTAATGAGTTCCAGAAAGCTGTGTTAATATTAGCCTCATAACTTATTATTGCCAAGTATAAAATTATTGTTTGTGTTTATTTGAAAAAAAAGTAGCTGCATATATTCAATAAATAAAGATAATTCATGTATTTTAATACATTTTATTATCTGACTTTTCAACCAGGTAATGTAAGAAGGTATCATAATGTTTTGAACCTCTTTATGAGATGTTACATTTACATACTATCTGGCTTAAGTCAACCAAAATTGATGGCATTTAAAAAAAAAATCTAACTTTAGATTCTATTTTGTTTCCTCTAATTATTGGGGCTACATTACTTTTTGTAACTTTCAGTTTATGCTGAAGAATGTTATCAGAGATCCTTCTATTCCCTTATGCACCCAGCAGTGTGATTTCAAAATTTAGATCTGAAGAACCCCAAAAGGACATTTTAAAAACTAACTAGCTTTTGTCCATGTAAATATGTTATTTACAATGTCTGATATGGAACTTTATATCAAGTTCTATAGGTAAAATTAAATACTTAGCAGGGAAATTGCACCAGATTAAAATAAATTTGCACTTCTAGTACTTCTGTAAATTTCATTTCTTCTTACATCACAAAAACATGCTATTTTTAATTACTAATACCAATACTTTTCGAAAAGCGAATCACAGGATGTATACTTACATTGTCACAACGTCAACTTTCATCACGACAAAACCATTACAAGAAAGAGAACTATGAATGAGAAACAGATACTGAGAAGACAAGCAAGAGAGTGAATTTGAAAGATTACTTTTACGTAAAATTATAATAAATATGATAGAAAGTAAGGTAAGACCATAAGACAGAAACATATAAACATTCAAACCCTTTTACCTGTATGTTATTAGTGGATGAAATGGAATAAACTGTGCTGGTCCAAATTCTACAGAGCAGCCAGATGCAATTAAGGTCAGCAATTCACCCATGCACGTCAATAAAATCAAAGATCCACGTTTTAACATGCAAGCCAAGAAAAGGCTATCAGGAGTCCAACTCATATCACCAACCCAGTAAGATCTAAATTAGACAGGTAAAAAAAATATTTTTTTTCTCCGTCACATTTCTGCATCAGAAAGTTATAATATTTATAAAACAAACAAACAAACAAACAAACTACAACACAAAACTAAAAAAATTCACAGCGACAGCAGAAACAGCATCGAATACTGACCTGATTAACTTGGATGGGACTGTGTTACTCTTGCTACTACAACCTTTAAGGCTACCCGAAACTGTAACAAAATTCAGTGTGTTTAAAAACAAAACCTGAGTGGCCTAGAAAGAAAAAATAAATGAAAAGACATACATAAATGTTTGTATCAAAATGTCACTATTGCACAAAAAACAAAGACTATTACTAAATAAAAGCCTATTTGATGTAATGGAAATGTTATTACACACAAAAGTGACATTGCACTCCAGTATTTATTACTGTTACAGTATTTATTAAATTCTATACCTAATTCTACATTTGAAATATAATTAAGAACTCTAATATACTCAATAGATAATTTGATATTCTGATTAAAATAACTTTTTCTGAAACACTCAATAAAAGATCACTCTTCTGTAGCCTTATTAGTAATTAACAGCTGGAGCTTTGAAAGACTGCATCATTCCAATCTAGTACACCAAATAAGTTGGTCGATACTCTGTCATCGTTAGCACTAAAGAGTACATTAAGATTTAACCTGAGTTGTTAGAAGGAATAACATTATGAAGTGGGAACATCACCTCCAATACGTATTAGGCTGAGGCTTGACTGAGAATCACCAAGAATCTTTGCAGATATAATGCAGTAACTGAAATTAATTTCTTTATTATTGAAGCTTAGAAATGACAGAGGAGCTTACATGGACTTCTAACTGAACACCACATTCAAAACATTACAAGCTGTAGTAGAATATTTTAGCTATGGATATCAATGAGAATATAATCCCATCTATCTCCATGAATGCTGACAAATCATCCTAAAACTGTGTTTTTAAATTCTGCTACCACTTTATTTAAACTGTAGTATTAGCTTAAATGATGCACTATCACCCATACCTTTGGATCAGCTTGATTAACAGCTACTGCAAACAGAAGTCCATCTCTTGCAAACGCACATAGCAAAGCTCCTCTTGACTTTACAGACACACACTGAGGAACCAAGTTAACAAGGGAACAAGTCTGCTGTACCCACTGGATCTGGTATGGCAAAGAACTGGATACCAACAAAAAGACAACAAAACCAAGTGGTTACTCTGTTATGCTGAATGGGATGATTCATTATAGTAAAAAACCATGCAAGACAAGACTATATAAAGCACAAACAACAAAAAAAACCCCAACCTTTTTTTCTTCAAACACCTTACAAATGAAAAAATATTGAGAATAGCATTGAGAATTATTTTTATGGGATAGGAATTTGGGTTATATGTATAGATATATACCTATACATTCAAATAGATACAGATGCATGACATAATTAAGGTAGTTGCATTCTAGCCAGGAACAGCTTTCTCAGACCTTGTAACACTATCCACAAGAATACTCAGAACTTGAAAATCAACAGTACGCTGCTCTGAACGAAGAAGTTGTTGGTGCCCCATTACTGGATGTGGTCATGACTTCAGGTTGCAGTTGCTACATATATATACACATTTCTACACTGAGTATGTTATGCTCTATTTCATTTTCTATATTACCTGAAAGACATTATCATGTTACTGATAAACTTAGTGGACATTAGATCAAGGAGGACATCATTACTAAGTCAGTATCAAAGTACCACGTCACATTTAGGGCAAAATTTTAGCAAGTTTTTCAAATGACACCTGCAGAGGACATTTCCATTTAAACTTATAGATTTGTGTATCTCATTTAGGAAGAGGAATCTATGCTCAAGATAATCGCTCAATTGCATTTTTACGTGATCGTATAATTATTTCAATACGTGGTCCCAACCCAGAGAAAAACACACCCACACTTTCACAGCCAAGCAAAAGAGATGAAAAGGGGAACAGAAAACAAATAAAATACACAAATCTGCATAATAAAGAAGAGGAAGATGTATTCAGGGCATTCATGGCTGCACAGTATAAGAAATAGAAGAAAATATAAGATACATAAGCAATAAGAGGAAAAAAAAACAAGAAAAAGACATTCTATTAGCATGATGCAAAAAACTCTGACAGTAAAATGTGTGCACAGATGTGTATGTATGCATAGCCACCCACACAGAATGATAAATACATTCAGTTTTATTTAGATGTAAGCTAATAATGAAATATGGAATATGTAAGTAAATGCTGTTACATTAATTACATTTTACAAGGATCATGTAGCAATAGGACAGGGGAGAAGGGCTTTGAACTGACAGAGGGTATGCTGTGAACTTACATATGTAAACATAAGTAAGAACTTGTAACCACAGGATAATTGGATATAACTGTGTTCAATCGCAGCTCTGAGTCCCAGCTCTAAATAATAATTAAAATGCTCCTGAAGCTATTGTAACTCCAGATATCTTTGAACTTACCTAACATGTTTAAAGGTATTTTCGTGCCATCGAAGAACCAAAAATGTGAGCACCAAACACTCTCCAGAGTAAAATATGAAAGTGCATAAACAGCAATCACCCAGTATCTGTGGGAAAAAAGGACACAATCAAAACGAACACAAAAAGCTCATTACACACAAGTTTCTCTTTAATTATCTATACAATTAAATCAATAGCTACTACAATTCAGATTAAATAACATAATGTTGTCATTCAGAAATGTAAGGACTGGCAAGAATATTAAAAGGCTAGATAAACTCTGATCTGATCCAGTAGGGCTGTTCTTATGTTGTCATTAAAGGTAACATGACCTGAACTATTAAGTTTACACACAATACCAAATGGGCAGCCATTGCTCTCAAAATTCAGTATAGCTTCTCTGGCTCTAATTTAATTAGGAAATTAAATGATTGCTTTAGGGTTTATTTTTTACCTCATTCTGTATGAAAGCAGCATGCAATCCAACTTCTTTTTCTTCAGTAGAAGGCAACATGACTGATTTATCAGGTAAAATTTGCGTCCAACGCCCAGAAGAAGAGTTTTTATAAGAGGATGTATTTTCATGTTCTGTGCTCTCCCACAAAAAGACACATGCTGTAGGAGTAGTTAATAGTGCCTTTCTGCCATCTCCAGATACATACAAGTACAACCTCATTAAACACTCTGGGGGAAAAAAAAAACCAAAATCAAAAAAACAACAAACAAAACAATGTGTTATGATAGTTTCTGTTCCTTTGTTAGACATAGAATGAAAAACAATAGAGAAAGGAAATTTCTTTTCTTGTCTATCACAAGAAATCCAAGTTGCCACCTTAAGTATCTTCCATTTCCAGCTTCACCAGTGATAGCAGCCCTTGGGCAGCTATGTCAGAAGGGATGTCCATTTTTATGCACGTTATGAGTTATCTTTCCCACCAGACCCAATCATCAGAGATGTTTCCTGAGATTGCCTTTCTTGAAACCCATCTTTCATGAAAAGAAGCAATAAATGTGTAAGTGCTCTACTATGTATTACCTTTAGCTCCTAATTGCACCACTAATCTTCCCTGAAATGGCAGAATTGCTTGTACAATACCTCACTTTACAAGCTGGTATCAGTGATATTTCCAATACATGATAATATTTGATACTTAAGTTTGCAAATATGTGCCTTTATTTTGTTCTCTCCAGCTAGCATTTGTCATAAAATCCCACTTACAGAACAAGCTTCAAGTTATCCATATACTGTTTACATCAGATGTACATCTGCTCTGAAGTATTAATAACCTAGTCGGGAACCGAACAGCTAAAAACTAACGATTAAAAAATACACTTACAGCTTTTGAAAATTAATTACTACTTAAAGGGGATTACTAAACACAAATACTTGTAGCATTCAAATGACAAAAAAGACACTTGCCAAAGTTGAGCTAGCTTACAAATTATACACATGCAAAACAATGGGAAAATATAGCTTTACTCATGAAATAAGATTTAAGGAAAAGAAAACAATTTTCCTTCTATTCCATTTTTCACAGGATTAATTGAAAAAAATCTACCTTGTGCTGCTGCCACTACTTTCCTGGACTCTTCAATTGCTGGCACAATTTTCAAACAGTCCCGATCTTTATTCCAAAGAAAGAGCTCTCCTGTTGTAAGTATTCCTGCCAACCAAGCAGCTGTGTTCATTGGGGGAGAGAAGTTTTGAAGGATATTATTGTGAAGTACTTAAATTACTGCTCTTCCATCTTAGCCACAGTTCTAAAGTTGACAGTAAACTGGTAAATCCTTAAGATATTCTTTCTAGACTGTTACAAATAAAAATAAAATAGCATGAACTTATAATACACGAGATATTATACTTAACCGTTTCCTGATGTTGTTAAGACAACCACATTTTTCAACAATGACTGCAGCTGAGGGATTTTCTTCCTTGTCTTCCCTGATACCAGGTTAATTTCATTTATATGTTTACCATCTAGAAGAAAAATAGCCTCTTTTTCCTGTTAAAAGAATAAAAGAGCATTTAATTTTTTAAAATGTTATTTTCTACATAAGCCTGTAAAATAATGCACGCATAAAAAATATTACAGTAAATAATAATAAAAAAAATTTGTTAAGAGCTGCAATTGCCATACTAACTTCATTCTTTGGCATATCTGCTTTACGGTACAACATCATATCTAGCATCAACCTACAGATGAATTTGATTCACAGGTTTCAAACTACCAAGTTAATTTTACAGTCATTATTAAAAACTTCTTCAAAGTAACTCTATGTGCTAAAAAGATAATAAAAATTGGACGCAATCTATCTTGTCTTGTAGTGTTTAATTTAGTGAGATATTTGTCAGTGATTCCAATTAAAAAAAAAAAAAGAATTGGCCTCAAATTACTACCTACTTAAATTCCAATCACAGATGAGAAAAAAAATTACTCTTGTTTTATTGAAAAAGTCTAAGAAAGCACGTCTTTCAACACATGCAGGATGCAATGGGGAAAAAGAAATTGTTCACGTTTCCCACAACATTCTGTAAAAAGTTATGAAAAACTAGAACCACCAAAACAACAATCTCATATAAGCGACAGGTCTTTTGTGAAGGAAAACAAACAAAAAAAGGCTCTGCATTGTTTCTCTGAGAAATCTTGAATCTCCAAGCTCATGTCAATAGGATAAAAACCCAAGCCATTTATTTTAATAACTCTTAATATGCATTCAAATCAGTTCCTGAGGCTTTTTTTACCTAAACCCTCCTCAAGTAAGTGGAAATGCAAAGTATTATATAATTAGAAACCCTACTCTTAGCAGAATTTTATTTAAATAGAAGTTCATTACACTTACCTGTCCAACCCACGAGATGCGAGGCCACGGTTTTCTTTGCTTGATAGATGTAGAGATGAGAATATCGAGCTTAATCTCCATTCTTATTGAGTCTCTAGGTAACCATTATACAGAAAAGGTAAATAGTGGCTCTTTCACACATTCCTAAAGAATCTGAAGAAAGGAAAAACAAGCAAACAAAAAAAGGACCAGAAGTTTCTGTTATATTGGGGTGGGAGCAGAAGGCAGGAAACCAGGCGCAAACTCTTGACTACAGCAGCTTCCCGCTGAACACAAACAGAGGTGATGCTTACCCAAACTCTATTTTCACTTTGGCCGCTTACGGGCGATGTGCTGTTCAGTCGTGCGGGTTATTACACGGTCGTTCAGGTGTCGAGAGAGAGAAGTCGCAAGACAGAGTACATTGCTGAGAACTCTAAAAACACAGAAAACGGGGAAAACGCCTCGCAGCCTCCTAGGGCAGGGGATCAGGAATGCCAGTGGCTGGGACGCCCCTGGGAGGGCCGACCGCTCACCCGCGCCTGGGGACGGGAGAGCGGCACCAGCTGCCCCCACCGCCTCCGTGCGCCATCCTAGGGAACCCGCTCTGTTTGTGCGAGCTCCTCCCTCGGGAAACGAACAGCGGGAGGAGCGGCGGCCCAAAGCGATGCTCACTCGGCACAACAGCCGGAGCCGCAGCGCTGGGAGAGCCCCGATCTGGCGGCCCCGGTTCCGACTCCTACTCCGGCTCCGGCTCCGGCTCCAGCCCCGGCCGCAGCTCCAGCCCGCGCTCTGCCCCGCTGCCCCCGCGCCGCCGCAACCGCCGGGGCCGGGCCAGAGCAGGGCGCAGCCGCAGCGCCGCCCCAGCACTGCCCCCGCCCGCGTAGCTCCGGAGGGATGGGCCCGGTGGGATGGTCCAGGTGGGAGGGTCCTGCCGCACAAGGGCGGATCTTCCTCTGCCTCCCCGAGCCAGGCTCCGCGTACAACAGCCGGCTACCCCTCCACTTCTGAGCCCGCCGGCTTGGCAAGCTGGGTGGGAGCCTCGCTCGCAGCCTAGAAAGCCAACCGTATCCCGAGCTCCATCCAAAGCAGCGCAGCCACCAGGACGACATAGGTGATTCTGCGCCTCTAATCTGCCCTGGTGAGACCCCACCTGTAGCATTGCGTCCAGCTCTGGGATTCCCAACACAGGAAGGACATACACCCGTTAGAGCCGGTGCAGAGCAGGGCAGCGATGATCAGGTGGCTGGAGCACCTCTCCTACGAAGACAGACTGCGGCTGTCCAGCCTGGAGAAGGCTCTGGAGAGACCTCATTGTGGTCTTTCAGTAATAAACAGGGGCTTAAAAACAAGGGGGGGGGGGGGGCTTTTTACAAGGGTGGATAGTGACAGGACAAGGGAGAACGGTTTTAAACAAAAAGAGAAAAATTTTAGATTAGATGTTACAAAGAAACGCTTTGAGGGTGGAGAGGCACTGGCACAGGTTACCCAGAGGAGTTGGGGCTGCCCCATTGCTGGAAACATGCAAGGCCAGATTGGATGGGGCTTTGAGAAACCTGGTCTAGTTGAAGATGTCCCTGCCCATGGCAGGGGGTTGAACTATTTGACCTCTAAGGTCCCTTCAACACAAACCATTCTGTGATCCTAAAAAGACTGAGGGGGGTGTGAGTGAGAAAGTGGCTGATACTTACTTGCCAGCTGAGGTTAAACCATGACAACGTGAAATACAAGTTCTGTGAGCAGTCACTTTGTTTCATCACTTTGAAGAAATGTGCTTGATTCCCTTAGAACAGCTATTCTTTCAAACTGCCTCGTTTCTACCTTCCCCTACCTTTCCTTAGTCACAGTCTTGACTGAGAATTAGTAACACTGACACAGAAGGAAAACAGTCCAATAAAAGTAATGATACATGTGTTCATAATGTTAATGACAACTGGTTCACATTCATGTTAGTCAGTTACTTCCTTCTAATTGTCACTATTTATTTAATCTACCACATTAACCCACCCGTCTCCTCTGATCTTAGTTTTTCACATCCCTCCAGATTTAAAATGGGAAACAACCTACCCTTTCTCCACCTGAAAGCTGAGCAAGTGTTATGAAAACAACAGGTAACGTCTACACTGCAATTACCTCCTGTCATGTGAAAAATATCAGAGGTAACTTGTGATACACTTTAAAATACTCTTACTTTGGTAAACTTGTAATGTTGCCAGAGGCATCTTTATTCTATGAACTAGAGAAAAAAAACCCAGAAGTTGAACCTCCAGTCTGTGACTTGTGACTGTTCCCAACTCTTCCATTAGTTCTCCAGATCTGAGAATAGAAATCTGCTTACATATATTACAGAATAACAACATACTTTCATATAAATATTAAAATTTAGTCAAATACATCAGGCAAGACTGTGGACATCATTTGTATGAAGCAAACTGCACTAACTTGACCAGTGTAAATCCATATCCCTTGTGAAACAAAGCTATTACCAGCAAGTAACTTCTAATCTCTAAAGATAGTATATTTTACATGGAAAGATGCAAATCTTTTTCCCAGGACACACAGGATATCCTCTATGTAAATACTTCGTAAGGAGATTTTAACACTGCCAAAGGAAAAAGCTAATAGTAATACTTCACATTTATTTTGATCTAAAGAGGTAAAAAAAATGCATTTTAATTTATAGATTACTTCCCTGAGTGTATTCTTTGGCTTAAAATCATCAGAATGCATCTGTTAGGTCAGAGTGAAAGAAATGTACTCTAAGTAGAGTAATTAGATCTTGTAGAAAAGGCTCTGTAGAGCACTCATTTATCATGTGAGGAGCAGAGGGATTGATGCCCACATTCTCCAGCACTTTTCATTCCTCTCAAGGCCCTTGGTGGGGGTCACATGTCCTCTAGAGGCACTAGGAGGAACAGAGTGGAGCAGTGGAAGTGTGCTGAGCCCATAACACAGTGGTCAATGGATTAAAACCATCCTCTGCTAATGGATTTTTTGTCTTTCATAAGGCACAAGAGCTAGCAGTCCCCAAAAGCAAGAAGCTGGGCAAGAAATCAGCATGGCAGAGTAGGGAACTGGTGCTAAGACTAAGTAGTGAAGCAAATGCACAATCATTGGAAACTAGGACAGGGCACCTGGGAAAAGTATAGAGATGAAGTACAGCTGTGTAGGAATGAGGTGAGGAAGGCCAAGGAGAAGCTGAAACTGAACATTGTCAAAGGATGCAAAGAATATTAGAAAGGGCTTCTACAGGTATGTGAACCCATGAGGTGCATCACAGAGTCCTGAGGAAATGGGCTGTAGTTCCCAAGCCGCTCTTCATGATATTTGAAAGGTCATGGTGGTCAGGTGAAGTCCCAGGCACTGGAAAAAGGGAAACATTGTTCCCATCTTTAAAAAGCGTAGAAAGGATGATTCTGGGAACTACTGACTTGTCAGCCTCACCTCTGTGCCTGGGATAATCACAGAAAAGATCCTCCCAGAAGCTATGCTAAGGCACATGGAGAACAGGGAGGTGATTCAGAAAAGCCAGCACGGCTTCACCAACCCAGTGACCTTTTGTGATGGAGTGACTGCATCAGCGGACAAGGAAAGGCCTACAGATGTCATTTATCTGGACTTCTGTAAAGCCTTTGACATGGTCCCCCACAGCTGCCTTCTCTCTAAATTGGAAAGATGGATTCGATGGGTGGGCTGTGAGATGGGTAAGAAATGGTTGGATGTTGCACCCAGAGGGTAGTGGTCAATGGCTCAGAGTCCCAAAGGACACCAGTGAGAAGTGACAACCCTCACGGGTCTGTGTTGGGACCAGTGTTATTTAGTACTTTAGCAATGACAAGGACAAAGGGATTGAGTGCACCCTCAGCAAATCTTGAGGTGAGTGGTGCTGTTGACACACCTGAAGGATGGGATGCCATCAAGAAGGGCCTGGACAACCTTGAGAACTGGGACCATGAGAATCTCGTAAGGTTTAACAAGGCCGAGTGCAAGGTGCTGGACCCGGGTCAGAGCAATCTCCAGTATAAGCACAGGCTGAGGGATGAACAGATTGAGAGCCCTGGAGAGAAGGACTTGTGGGTGGTGGTAGATGAGAGGCTGGACATGACCTAGCCATGTGCGCTAACAGCCCAGAAAGCCAAACATGCTCCTTTGTCTGCATCTAAAGGAGCATGGGCAGCAGGTCAAGTGAGGGGAGTCCAGGAATATACACAATTTGGTGTTTGTGTGCATGTAAGGAAAGTAGACAGAAGTCATTTCATGAGTTCTTTATTTGATTTTAACAGATACAACATTTTATTAGAATGGAATAGGGAAAATAATTTGATGAACAATATTAAAAGTTCTTTCACTAACAATACAAATTAGATTGCCAATTTCTGCAGCTTCATCCCAAACATTCTATTTAGAGAGGCAGGCTGTATTTAAAGTGACAGTTATGAAATAATGATTATCTTTGTTATTGTAGTTATGACTGCATCATTACTCCTCTGTATGACCACATTTACAACCTGACTCATCTACATACACTTTTATCACCATTCTGCAGTTGTCATTTCTTGTTTTGATAATTCTAAAACAGCTATCAAGTAGATTTTGCATCCTGATTTTCCTCATTACTTTAAGTAAAATAAAAACATTTTCTAAATATTCTTATCCCCAAGGCAAAGATCAAACAATGAATTTTATTTCAACATTAAAAAAAAGCTTTCTCTTATTAAAAAAATGGTAGTAGTAAAAGAAACTCCATTTGTCACATTTACATTCTACAATTTGTAGATACCTTTAGAATAGCATGAATACATAATAGAAAACTGCAGCAGGAGAAACAGCTTCCTCAGGATTTTTTTCTGAAGATTTGTTCTTTCAGAGATTCAGTGCAGTTTACATTACCTGTACTAACGATTCTGTTACTGCACTAAGTCAATCAGGGAAGTCGTTCTAACTTGGCCTGTAGAGATTTAAAATTCCCAACAGTTGTCTGAACCATTAGTGTCGGGCTCATAGACTGAAGTTCAACCAGGTAGCAACTGACAGCATCCAAGCAAACATTTGTGAATCTCCGCCTGTTAAGAAAACACAGAATAATAACAAGCTCCTTTTTGATCCTGTATATTAGAATTAACTTGAAATAGAAAGTGAGCATTCTTTCAGTTTCAATGGAATAACACATCAAGAAGACATCTGTCAGCTACTTTTAGTTTTCAACTATTTATTAGAAAAAATTATTTTTGAAATCTAATGCTTGTGACTACAGTATAATGGGAAAATAAATGAACCATTACTTCTTATTGGATATTAAACATAAGCTATAAAACACAATACAGTTATTAGCAATACAAAATATTTAATATTTAGATACTACTTTATATATGAATACAGTAAATGTATTAGTTATTAATTTAGATAGCAATTTAAATAAATTAGAATCAAATCTCAGTTTAGGTATTCTAATAAATTAGTGTATTTAAATTGGCAAATCATAGAAGACTGATCAAGTGAGAAAACATAGAGGTTAACTGTATGTGGACAGGGGATATTTACATGTATATTTTCAAAAGAATAAGAAACGTTTATGTTTAGAAGATTTATGAAGACTTTGCCTAGTTCTGCTCATTATTTTTGAGACAAGATAGCTCTGACTGAAGCTCAAATTGAAGCTCTCCTATTCAAACAAAAATTGTCAAAGCTAGAGATGATATATAGGCAACTTATTCAAGTACTTAGCTATTTTTTCACTGGAAACCTTTTTTAACATTACACCCACATTTTTGCCTGGTGTGAACTAAGCTGAATTTTAGTCTTGGAGACTGCTTCATCATCAACCTCTTAAAAACAATTTGGAAAGATCTATCCCAGTGTTGAGTCTTCTCTTTTCCAGAATAACTCAGAGCTTCTAGAATTTCAACATGAAAAAGTTCATTTTTTAGTCACAAAACGCCCTTTTCTAATTTTCCTCCCACTTTTCCCACATTGCCTCAAATTTTTCCATAATACTCCTTGAAGTATTTTGCCAAAAATTTACAAAATAATCCTCTCAATTCCTCATGGATCTTCAGTGAAGTGAAGAAAATTAACTTTGTTGTAGCAGTTTATACGGAGAACCCTAAAAGTTTCTAACAAATGGTTTTGAATGAAGAGTGCCACTGCCAGTAATCACTGCTAGGAATAAAATACTAAATTCACCCAAAAGAAAAGAAGAAAAGCTTTGGGAATTGTTGAAATGCAGTATTTTAGAGTATTTTATATCTTCCACTTTTTATTAGGATATAGTTGCCCTTCTTACCTCATAGCTACTCTGCTTGGATCCTGTACGTATCCTGATAGTAATACATGAATACATTCTAAGAGGTGTAAAGGCTTTTTCATTCTATTCCAATATGGGTCCTAAAAAAAAAAAATCCAAAATATTAAGGACAAAAATAGTAAGGACACAAGAAAAAAAAAAGCGTGTGGTACGTACAAAAAGTGCCAGCTGTGGTAATTATTTATCTTAATCTACATTATATCTATATTAAAGTAATATTTTAAGCACTAAAACATACATGAATTTAACTCAGTTTTCCATTACTAAACAGTCTGTAACATAAGAGATTATAAAAAGTTCTGAATTTCTAGGAATCTGGGTAAAAAGAAGCCAATCAATTCTTTGTTTATTACATCAATGGATCAGACAAACTGCAGTAATACAGCAAATTTTAATCATTATTAGAAAACAAAATTAATATGTTCAATAGATGCTATTCCTTCTGCAATGTAAGAATTCTATTTCATGCTAAATCTGCTCTAGGTGGAGTAAAAGAACTAAAAAAATTTCCTCATGCTCTAGGATTGAAATGAATAGAACAAACAGGGAGGGGAAAATGCAGCTTTAACAGTCTTTAAGTAAAGAAAGCAAAACTATGAACATGATATTTGACTATATTCCACCTTACATTACTTTATGTTTCCCACTAAAGACAGACCTTGATAGCAACTGAAAACAGAATTTCTCTTTTGTGCTACTTTCCTTACCCGTGCTTTAAACAGTTGGTCATATACTTCAAGCAGCCTTTGCAATGGCACTCCAATTTCTTGCATGGTGTATGTTACAAAACCTACATCCCAGTTCAAAGAGCAGACCTGTTGTTCTAGAAACTGCACTAAAAAATCTGGAGGACAAAAAGAAAGGTAATATTTAGATTGCAACTTGTTAATGGGAATCTTTCAGAGAAAGGCATTTAAAAGTAATTTATTCAAGGTTAATTTTTCTTTCTTCCACACAGTTGGTACCTTTCTCCTGTGAAGCACATGGAACAGGTTCCCTCAGTCTACACTGAGGGAAGGCTACACAAAACTTAACTACCTGCAAAGATGGTATTAGGCTATCAGCGAGGCATGGCAGGGATTACTTACACCAAGGATTTTGTTACAGTTTTGCCACGCAACTATGCTGTCAAGAAAAAATTCATTAATTTTTTTTTAGCACAAAACACATACTACCATTACATTTGCTAGAACAGCCAGCAACACTACTAGAGCTTTTATCAGGTTTTAGTATCAATAACAATTAACAGTGTGTTGTTTAGCACTAAATATTCATACTGAATGTTGTTGCACAGTAGTTTAGTATTATAAAAGAAGACTGAGTGCTGAACAATACATTTGCCAGGTTTTTCTATAATACCAAGTTGTCAAAACCTGTGAGAATTTCAAAAGCAGAAACTCCAAAAAGGATCCAGAAATTTCCTGAATTCTGTTTTCAGAATTTGCCCCTTCAGACAGCAGCAGATATTTCAAGAGATAGCAGATAAACGTGGTTGCCTAAAACCTAATTTTATATATAAATACACACTTTTATGTCACACTTAGATAGAAACAAACTTTACTACTTTCTAAAATGGGATCTGCACAGCCATATAAAATGCTACCGCCATCTAAACTTCATTTACTTCCTGTTTCTTTTAGGATTAAAACAGACAAATTTCTTAGTTTAAAACTTTGTTAAAAGGCTAAAAAGAAAGCTGAAACCCATTCACGTAACATGTATGCTTGTTCAGTATGCAGGCTAAACAACTTGCCTAGAGGAAAGTAACGAGGTGTGCCAGCATATATCTTTCCAAGCAGTGTCAACTTCAGACAAAGTGCTTGCATTCTGTCAGCAGGGCTCAGAGCCACACTATCACTCAATTCTGAAAGTGGAAAGAAAACAGAGAGAACTTCAGAAAATACTATTGTCAATACAAAATCAGCACATGGAAGTGAAAATACAACTTTTTCAAGTGTATATTCACAGATGTTTACATTTCATTGAAGTTCCATGCAAATCTACTTAAAACACAACCAAACAAAAACACATCCCCAAACCCCACAACAAACTCACTACCACATAGCTTTTCCTTCAAAACCCTGTTGATGTTGTTTGCACAATGGCAAACTCAAGCCCAAAATCCAAGGGGGAAAAACCACAAAACAACCAAACAGGAAGAGAGAGTGAATTACTAACTCATGGTAAAAGATTGTCACAGCTGAGTGGCCAAGCTTGCAGAGCTGTGCCCACTACTCTGTTCCTCTATAAATGGACAGAAACCGTACACTTCCACTCCTGTCAACATTATGCATGCAGAATTTTCTGAGGGTTTTTTTTTAATTTTTGTCATTATAAATTTATTTATATTTTAACATTTAATTTACACTTAACATTTTTATTACAATGTCTTAACAGTGAAATCTTCACACAGAATTTCACACATATTCTGAAGTTCACATATAATGGAATCATGGGATGAAACTTTTGAAATGTTATCTGCAATGTGATTATTCAAGCCTTATGCACAACATACTCGAACACATGTAAAAATATCACTTTTCTGTCCTTTAGGCACAAAACCCAAAGGTAATAATGTTAATTAATTACTAGTTACCTACACTAAAGAAATATATTACAGAACAGTCCAAAAAAGATGCATCTCACTTCGACAGCATAACAGCAGCAGCATACTCAGTTTTAAAAGCTATAACTGTACCACTTTCCTATAGTTCTAGTTTGTACCACTCCTAGTCCACTAAGACCTACCTTTTTCAATGATTTCTTGCCAGAGAGTCTGCACCAATATAGGGTCAGAATGACCTGCACAATGTATAATTGCAAGCTTGCACTCCGAGAGCTTAAAAGGGTCAGCAAATTCTCCATAAAGCTGAAAGAAAAATTACCGGACTTTATATTTCATTTAGGTTAAAAAAGAAATGCTAAAAGTCAGCTGTTCCTTGTGTGGTAGACATTCGATTAGCTGAAGTGCAACTTAAGTAATTGTTGTCAATCACTAATTTTTTTGCTACATTTAGTTTCACTTCTTAAACACAATCCCAAATTTTATATGAAGTTAAAATTCAAACTGTTAAATTTTCAACAATTTTACCAACAAAGAGACTTAATAAAGAAGATGAACATGTAAAAGAAACCAAGGTACTGAAGGCTGAAAGACTATCAAAGTACAGAAAAAGACAGTGTAGGGTAACAGACATTCTGAAACCAGGAATGCTAAACTGTCTATGACTTTTCCTAGTCAGCATAGGATCATTCTTTGTAAAACACTTTTTCCCCCCAACATTTTATAAACCGAATTTTAACACAGGGAAATTTCAATCACCTTGGTTATATCCATCAGCTCAGCATCAAGTTGGGAGATTGCGTCTTGTACTGAAGAATGATGGGAATACTGACGCTGTAACGTTTCTTGTATTTGAAGCTGGATCCCTGCAACCTTGTTTAAAATGGAAAATACAGTATTTCAAGTCTGAAGGAATTTAATCAGAGTTTAAGAATACACCCAGAATAAAATTTAACTTATTTAAATGCAGAAATGTTACTGCCTTACACCACTGAATCTATTATCATATCATATCATTATTATCTATCAACTGCATAACTTTGCCATACCAGGAAGACAGCACAGAAATCAGAACTGGTAATAAAAATGTCATGTGCCAATGAGACAAAGTGAAATAATGCATTTGTGGTGTAGCTTAATTTTTTTTCTTACTTCCATTTTCTCTTCTAGTTCATGTAGGAATTCACCATCTGCAGCTATAGAGGATATGGCCGTGGAACTTTTGGCACTCAAAATGGCACGTGCAATGTATTCAAGACGCTGCTGAAGAGAAATTTCTGTGCTGCAAAACAAATATTTCAAACAGGATGGGTACTTTACATAATTATTTGAGGATTAGTTACATTTTAACTTGACCTTGGGAATTAGCATGTGGCTTTTCCTGATTTTACTAAATTGTGCAGGATATGGTCCATCCATGTAACCCCACCTTTGCTGCAGGCTCAGTTCTAATGTATTTCTTAACTCATTGCTCCAGTTAAACTATTGCATTATAAAAATCTGTGTAAGAAATGACCACTTAATATACGGTACTTACAACACGAAATACATAGCAAACTCATGTATAATACATAAAATAAACATTACAATTTCTTTCCAATAACTGTCTGGATTCAAAGCTAATATATTCTATTAAATTTTTTTAGAAAACCTCCTTGGGCATTGGCATTTTCTTGTCCTTGGCCTTTTCTTAAGATACCTACACATAAGGTCTTGATTTTAGTTTGTTTGATTTTTACCTAGTTACCTCAGTATATGCAATAGATCGCACATAATCCATACCTATGCAGGTCAGCCAACTTAGCCAAGACTCTGGCAGCATTACTAAAATTCCTGTTCTTCTCAAAGTATCTCCACAGTAAATCCATATAGCGAACTTTGTTTTGGTCAATCTTGGTCATCCGCACCAGGTAAGGTTCCAAGAAGGGGGCAGTAACCTGCAGAAATCATAAAGAGAACATTTATACTCTTGCTCTTCCTCGTTTCTTTAAAGCACTCACATTGTTACAATTAACTCTTCTAGTTCGCTGTCTGTAGATGAGCTCACCTGTAACAGTTTGTCCGCCAAGTCAGCTTGTATCAACCAGTTGTAAAGTGCAATACTGAAGAGTTCATCTGTAGAACGCTGAGCCAGCTTTAGCATTTGTTCAAACTAAGGGAGAGAAAGGCCAAAGCTGTTATTCCACATGTGGTTACATTACATTAAGCACTGAATTCCTATGTGACAATACTTCGGTACATGTTATTTGTGCGTCATCATTTCTACAGATTGTCTAGATATAGAAGCCAATTCATGGCAAATCTTCACTTTGAACGAATCCATAATTTTATTAGAACGATAAATTCTATACCCCTTCAAATCACACTATTTTCTGGAGTGCAGCCATGACTTTTTTGTGAGTTTCTTACATGGTGCCCTGCTTCTTCGTTGCTTAGCATGTTGGGGTCAGATGACAGCACTGGAGGACCTGGCTTTTTGGGTACACTGGGAGACTGAGGAGCAGCTTTACTCTGATTCACTAACTCTTGAAGGGTGTCAGTGATACACTTGTAGCTGTTCAATCTGTAAACAGAGCAAAAGAAAAGTCTCATAATTTTCATTGCAACTATCTATGAAAGATTATTCTCAAGTGTTGTTATTGTATGACTTTGTAGACAGTTACTAAAATTGAAAAATGTCATAGATCATTTTAAGATAGTTGTCACAATCTAGTTTATTCTCATTTATATTGCTAACAAGTATTTCTATAATGTTCAGATCACAATGTTTTCTGCATCTATCATTTTAGGTGTTGTTCTTATGAAGTTGGTGCCATATTAATAACAATCAAGGGGAACATACTGGATAAAAACATTTCTACTGTGTCCCTTACCATAAAATGCTTGTTTTGTTATTACCTTACACAACTTCCCTAAAAGAGCTACTTTTCCAGTCACTTGAAATAAAGCACCCCATATAATGATAATAAATTATCCTGAAAACTTGCCTCTCTTGGAAAGCCTGGAGTCCAACAACATCCTCTTCTGGTTCTTCATTTTTATAGAAATGAAGGCCCAGACCCTGGGGATCTTTTTTCTCAGCAGCTGTAAGACAGAGTTCTACTACTCCCTCATAGAAACGCACTAGGAAAAAATCAAAACAATTATCACTGTTCAATATTGTAGTAAATCTACAACAAAATGGTGATATCAACCACTTCTGATTTAGCAAGTAAGAAAACATAAACACTATTCACTTTATTCTGTATCATACAGAGGTTTACACCTGTACCCAAGCTGTGTGACTTACATGCAAGTTTGAACTTGGATATGAAGTTACATCAGAATGTCCTGCACAATGTGTAACACTGTACAGAGGCTGAAATCTTAAATATAGATCTAACTGTCATGGTTTTAAATTACTAGCTTCTACTGCACTGAACAGGGGTCAGAACCATCTTTCCAACAGCTTATTTGGTATAAAACCTTACCTGAAACCACATATAGCCCAAGAATTTGCCTAAAAATATTATAACCACATATATGAAACAAATGGACACTGCAATATTAAATAAGTTCATGGGAATATTTTAATATAGAAATGGTTTTTTTGGTTGGTTGGTGAACTCTAGAAAGGCTTTAAAAGAACAGGCTGGTACAGTTTAATTCTAAGGGTTATTAACTAACTGTTTATGGTAAAAGGAGTTGAAAGTTGGTAAACAAAACAAACAGAAAAGAAGATAGCATGAAAGGACACTACAGAAACTATTTGACAGAACATGATCAGTAACTGGCTCTTACCCTGCCTATATTGTGCACAAACATTAGCAAGGTCTACTTGATTGCTGATCTTCTGGTACTCTTTCAGTGACTCTCTCAGCATCTTCTCTTTTTCCATTTTGCTCTGAGCCTGTCGAGAGCGCTGAAGAAGTTCATTTGCCTAGAGACAAATCGTGGGAAAATGGAAATTATTCACAAGGGCACATCATGAATACTGGACATAAATCCAAATGGATACTGTCAATGAGTTATTATTCCAAACTTTAAAGCTGAAACAGTAGAAACATCATCCTCTCAAAAGCACTCTCTGGTCACTAAGTTTCCAGCAGAAAGACTACAACAGCAGTAGAGAGAAGGGCTGAAGACTTAACCAAGGGGTTCCCCATTCTCCTCTCACCGGTTCCTTATTTCAAATTTATTTGAAAACCTTCAAAGACCAAATTCCATTAAACTAAACACAATTATCTCTTACAAATTCCATTAAACTAAACACAATTATCTCTTTCAAATTCCACTATGCAATAGACAAAACCCAAGACCCTATGCTGAGGAAGACCTGAAATAAGAAAACATTTTATCAACATAAGAAGACAGATATACATCAGATTAAAAGTAGAGATCGTTTGAACATTACAAATAATTGCAAATGCTTCAAATAATTTTCATGTAATGTTCAGCATTAATCAACTGAAAGACACAAATATGCCCATGACTTCTCGCCTTCACTGTTTTTCGTGCTTCTGAAACTACTTGAGCATAATGACTTACAAGCTGTCCAACTTACCTCGTGTGAACATATTCTGAAGTTGTGTTTTGGTGCAGTAAAATCTGGAAGTGCACTTACCTTGGAACACACAGCATCATCAGTGCTATAAAGAAGAGGACAGATATCTTGCAAATGGGCAATGATGCCATCCACAGCAGCATTATCTCTGATGTAACAGTTTATGAGAGAAGCAATGAGTGCTCCAGTCAACTCTCTGTCTCTAATCACCAAGTCTTTAAAAGCAGTAATCTTTAGCTGTTCCTGAAGTTCCTGAAGATAGACAAAATATCATCAATTTACCAAATCTTTTACTTTTTCTGTTGTTAGAGCAGCAAAATTAATTGTTTCCAGTAATTAAAAACATACAGAACTCCAATGACTGAAGTGCACACCACAGAAATATATTACTTAAAACACACATTATATAGCAAAATGGAAAGAATAATGAAAGCACTAGATCCCTGGATGCCAAAGGCCTCCTCTTAGCAGACTTCCTCTGCCATCTTCACTATGTGTAACCTCTGTTTCAGATCTCTCCAAATAAGAATGGAACTAGTAGTTCCCCTTACTTCATAGGGCGCTGTCAGAATGCACACCCTACAAAATGAGTACGTCGTAGGTTTTAAGAATGAAAACCATTTTATTGTCATAGATTAAAAAAATGACAGATGCAATAAAAGGAGGATTTTGAAAAATTCAAGGTCTGCACACTCTTTATCCTTTTAAAAATAAATTATTTGAAGGTTATTAGTTTTTAATTTAATAGAAATATTTGCTCACATAGAGTTGCTAGTAGTGTCTATGTAGCATCTATAGATGATCGCTAACAGCATAATAACATTACAAAACCTCTAAATCTACTGAAGACAGAGGAAAATTGTTACACAGTTAGTTAACTCCTTGTCCAACACAAGATAAAAGCTGCCCAAAGCTCCCCAATGCAACAGTGTGAAGAATAACAGCTTCTGTGCACCTGTGAGATTTTAAAATTATTATTTTTATGGAAAAAGAATTCAACTTCTCAAATAGTCTGTTTTCCTATCAAGTCCTAGGACAGAATGCCTAGTATTCTAATTAATAGCTTTTTCAAGGGTAGGACACAAATTTGACATTAGCAAAGGGTGCACAGCAGTAGCACCCATAGTTCTGCAAGTTTGCTTCTTTACAAACCAGGAGAGGCTGAAAGAACTGGCATTGTTTAGCCTGGAGGTTCAAGGGGCAGTATGTGGCATCTTACTAATATTTTTGTGAAGGTCTAAAGAAGTCAGAGCCAGACTTTTCTCAGTACTGCTCAGTAAACGGGACACTACACAATGGTCAAAAGCTGAAGCAAAGGAAATTATACTTGAATATAAATCCTTTTTACTCTAAAGGTGGTTCAACACTGCAAGAAGTTGCCCCAAGACACTGTGGAGTTTCCACCTTTTGAGATATAAAAATCCATACTGGACACAGTCCTGGGCAACCTGCTCTAGTTCACCCTGCTTTGAGGGTCAACTAGATTACTCCTCCCTCGCTGCAGAGGGGGTAGACAATTTCCAGTGATTCCTTCCAGCCTCAGCTGTTCTGTGGTACATTCTGGAACCCTACCTATAAAGAAGTGCAAAGACTCTACTACCCTATTGCTCTCCAACTTCCACCAAGACTAAGGCAAAGAGTGAATTCCACTTGGTTGGAAAACATTAGTCTACCCTTCTCAGCACATTTTCCAGAATGTGCTTAAGGTGAAAACACAGTAATTTATACAACCAGACTCATTATTAACCATCAATATAAGTAAAACATAATTTATTTTAGTGACACCTCCAATTTCATAAAATTGGGTGATTAAGTCAATACTAGATGTCACACTCTTAAACACTTGCGACCTGAATAAAAATCTATATGTGGTTTAAAATTAATATAATAGTCCTTTGAGAATAACTTAGGTAGTAAAGGAAATTCAGGAGATCAGTATAAACAAATTAAAATTATATGATCCAGATCTTACCTTCTGAAGCTCACCTACAGCAACACTGAATTGGTGCTCACATAGTAACTTCCACAAAGCCAATGCCTGGCAGGTTTTGCGAACAAGCTGTTGGATGCCTTGAAGTGAAGTCTTCTCAGTTAGCTGTGCCTCAGCTGAAAAAGCAAAGACTGTCAGCAAATAACTGTTCTACATGTTTCAAATTAGTGTGTGAGTTTCTGAGGTTTTACAGCAACAATTTCCTTTCCCTCTCCATTATTGATTATTGCTGTCCAGCTCTCTTGGGAGATAGAGGCTGTTAACCCTATGTTCTTTCCCCAAAGAAACACCATCTGTTAACATTTACTTCAAGCCACACAACACAGAAGGAATAATTTCTAAAAAAGAAGTATGTTTTCCTGTGAACACACTAGATTTATACATCAGTCTTAAATTTTTGGCTATTTTTTCATAAATAGCTATTATAAATGCATGTGTGATGAACATAAAATAAATTAAAATAAATCCATACAAATTCTCTTTTTATTTGAGTACCTGTATTTAGTTCTAGAGAGAACAATTACAATTACAGCAGTGGTCAACACTATCTGCACTATCTTTAAAACAACAACTACTCCAAAAACTAGTAACATTTATATCAGATAAGATATATTAACAAAAGGATAATGTATTCATATTTATAACATGAGTGGAACATAATTGCAACAATTTATGTCTGTACTTTTGAATGCTTACAGTTCATATATGAGGAAACAATAAATACAGTGTCATTTAGCAAGCCAAAAGAGTTTATGAGTAAAGAATAAAAATGAAAAATAAAATTATTAAATGTCTACCAAATCCTACATAATGAATTAAAAAAAAAATTACATTTGCACTATTGAAAACCCAGGATTATACTCAAACAGACCATCTTCAATTCCATATACACTGCAGCAACACTTCCCAACTTGCCTGCAAGTGCTGGGCAAAAGTTGCACTACAGGAGGACATGAATTCAAATGGGCTGTGTGACAGACCTCATGTTTCTAAACAAAGTTTTGTAGACATTTTAGTGACTTTACTTTTGGCAACTTGCATTACAGTATTTCTTTTTAATAGGACATCGTGCTCACTTGTTTCATAAACTAACTGCTTAGCAATTGCTATCCTGAAAGTATAAATGGGTGTGCAGCTATTAAGCACCATAGTGAGGAGATAAAACAATCTTACGAATCACGGGCCACATTAGGAAGAAGAAAAAGGAGACAGGTAAGCATGTAAAAAACCCAGCATATCATTTAATGCAAAATTTCTGTGGAAAAAAGGCCTTTTTATTCTGAGGATTTCATAAGAAAAGTGAGGAAGACAACACCCAAGAGCACCATGCCCTCCCACTTCCTGTTCAGAAGTAATTACATACCATGATATTTCCTTTGAAGTTCTTGCTGGACCTGCTGAGAACTTCCACCATCAGGCCGCATAAAACCCAGGAGTCTCTGTTGGAGATTGGCTGGTGTGCTGAAACTGCAATTCCAAAACAAAACCAAAAAAGATGCTAATAAGAATACAAATACTGAATCTTCTAAAGATGCACCTAACAACTCATTTTTAGCATCTGAGTAGTTGAAGTGGGAGACCATAAAAACACTTCAACTGAACACAAGCATAGTATAGTTTTTCAAAAGCTGGACATTAAACACCACCAGTAAATTTACCACAATTAATAATTACCTTGGGTTTCCAAGGGCTCCTACTGTAGTAAACTGTGAATTTCTATCCAGAAATTCTTGTAAACCTTTTAGCTCTTGTAGCACACATTCCAGCACACGGGATGGAACACTGCTTTCTATCTGCAAAAGAAAGCAAACTTCTTTACAGAAAGCTGGGTTTTCACACTTTTTTCCAAAAATTTTCAATTTTAAGCTAACGCCAACTAAAAAGACAAATAAGAGGGTACAACACATAAATAGTTTAATAGTAACGGATCACTAGAAGAACACAACATTATACCACATTCGTTGAGGGGGCACACATGTGAAGAGGCAGCAGTCCTCTGAAGATATATAGTATAAGATACTACTTTCTTTACCCCTCTGAAAACTAAATCAGCTACACTTTACTATTTCCAACTCTAAACTAGAACAATGTTGAGCATTGCTAAGACATAGCATAACTGCCAAGGTCTTCCAGAGTCTCCCAGTTACCTTAGGAGGTAGGAGAAGGAAAGCTCATGTAGCAGTTAATCTGCAGTGCTAAAATTACTCAGTTGAGGATTCTATTAACAGTCACAGTCCGAAAAGATTTTGTTATTATGATAATGGACAAAAAGTTAAACAGCAAGGTGTTAGTCAGAAAAATCATGGATATTTTTTCCATAACTGCATATAACTTCCATAACAGTAATGACCATCCTAACTCACTAAAGTATTTCATTTTTAGCGTTTGTCTGGAGGGGGTATGCAGAAGCCCTACGGGGGTATGAAGGAAGAGCCATGAATAAACATGAAGAAAACCAGCCATTATCAACTAGAAATAGTAGAGATAAAATTATTTAGGTTACTTAAAAAGTTAACATTCAAAATAATAGCTCAAAAAGACATCTGACAGGACCTCAGAAGTTAAAAAGGACTTAAGACAAATACTATAAGAAACTCAGGAACACAGAATAATCTTTTACATACTGCAACAACTTCTCGATTGCCACTCTTGAAAACTCTCTCCACAACTATACTGCCATCCCAAATATTTCTGCAACACAAAACAGCTCTGTGTTAAAGCCAAGTAATTTAAGCAAGTATTTTTGCAAGTCTTCTATGTATAATCTCTTAAGAAAGAAATGGTAATGCTTTTTACTTCAAAGTCTAAAATAAGGATTTTATTTGGATGAAAACTAAATATTTAAAAAGGTAACCATTGTAAAAGTGTGAATAGTACAGATATAAATAATTAACAAAATCCCAAATTTTAAAATTTGACACTTTCAAATATTTTAACTACAGGCCAATATTACTCCCCAGAAATATAGTGCAAATAAACAAGTCTTGTAAAAAAAATTTCTTTCCTAATCAGCATGCAGAACTCTGTTCTTGCTTGAGGTGTTTAGGACTCAACACCCAGGTAGCAGAATCCTCTTTAATCCCGCTTCATTGCTCTGACTTGAGCGTTCTTTTTAGAGATTCTTAACAGAAATTACTTAAAGCCAGGATTTTGATCCTGTAAGTCCTTCTGCATTTCTGTTTCACCCTTTAATAGGAGTTTAAAACATACAGCTCATAGGTTTGAAAAATAAGAACTGCAGTTTTCAGACTTGTGCTAATGCATTTGATTGCAGGATCAATGTCTAGGCAATCTTCCTGCCCTAGGCATTCACTGAATGTATTATTATTAAAGGGGCTGCAAAGATAATGTATTATATCAACAGGTACTTCATAACGCAATATAAAAATGCACTTTACTGATTTCAAATTTAAATGATATTAAAACAGAATTTAACATCCAATAAGCATTACTGGAAAGAAAAACTATGAAACAAATTGAGTGACAGGATCCTCACCCTATAATACGAGCAAAGTATATGCAGATGCCGTTGTGTCTTCCAGAAAATACTATCTCGGGACCCATCATTCCGCTAACAGATGCACCAGGGTGAGACATGGAATTCCCAGCAGGATATACGGGAGTTGACACAGCAGGAGGTTGGAAACCTTGGGTAAAAATTGGTAAATATTACTCATTTGAATGTCAATAAAAACCCCCAAAACCAAACAAATCTGTTTCTCCAGATAAGGAAAAGATGTTACCTTGTCCAGATGTCAAAAAGCTAGGATTAGGATATGGACTATCAACAGTCAAAGGGGAACCTAAAAAGGGAAAAGAAATAAAGATGAGTTTCCTAAAAACAATCAAAAAAATAAACCAAAATCTAACCCATAAAATACCTGTGCAAAAGCAGCAAAGTTTTATTTATAGTTAAGTATCAAATTGCACTAATTTCTTATCAATCCAACACTTCACAAGTGAATCCCAAATAGACACAGTTCCTTCAAGAGCAGCTATTTGGCTTTTTTTCCCAGAATTTATGTGTAATTTATTGCATGCCTGCTGTTCTGTGCACTGAATGTAATACTGTTTGTGTACTTTTTGTTTTTCCTCACCTTCTGACTGCTCCCACTCCTGATATGGGCATATATTCTTAAAGCATGCGCCTTCAGTCATTTAGATCTTTTGAAATAATATCAATTTTACCTTCTGAGCGCTCAATTGAAAGACATTGACATTATTATCCTTCATTTTTGCATAGGGCAGACAGACAAACACTACAGCAACACTGTTAACTTGCTACACTAAGGCTGAGCCTCAAATCCAGCTATGAAAACCAACCCTCCTGCAACTGAAGTCTGAATACCTAACTTAAGTCCCCAAAATATGAGGAATGTGCCATCATCAAACCAAAACATATGTGAACAAAAATGTCCTTGTACCAGCAGCAAGTAAGGTGATCTATCACAGAAAAGGCCAGAAAACTGGCACTCTGAAAGTTTGACTTTTATAAAACAATTCTTGCCTAATTCACTGCAGTTCTCTCAACTTGGCAACACACAATATCTCAGAAAATAATATGGAGCCAATGCATTCTCAGAGCACATTATATGTGCTAAGCAAAGCACAAATTTGCAGAAAAGCAGCATGCAAATGCATGATTAGACTTTCAACAGTGTGACAAAGATGGAACCAAGTTAAAGGTGCCTGGCCTTTGAATGCTACTGTTATTGCAATGTAGTGTCACATGCAAAATTATGAGGTGTTTTAATGAATTTCTGTCAGCACTGTCTGACCCACCACATGGGACATCCACAATATCAGAATCTTAATTTCACATGACAATTCTCTACCCTTTGAGCAAACCGAGAAAGTAGTAGCAGAAGAATGGTGCCATCTTCCACCTGGACCTGTTACTGAAGCAAAATGGAAACATGTGCTTTGATACTATGTTTGAAAGAGGCATATATGACAGAATATGATAAAAAATATCTGAACATTTAGACTTGGGAAAAGTACATTTACTTGTAAAATGAATCCCTTTATTGATTACAGAGATTCCTCTCATTTCCCCCACACCTTACTTTCATTCTCAGTTTCCTCCTAGCACCTGTTCTCCCTATAGCTGCTGTTCTCTCCAACTCAGTTTTAATTTTGCATTTTTATGCCTTGCCTCAGCTCCTGCCCACTCTGCTACTGTTCTACACCATAAAGCCTGGAAAGTGATGTCACTGATCCATTTAAAACAGCCACTCTTCTAAGTGTTTAAATAGTAGTTAAGAATTCTGAAAAACACGGTCAACTGTTTTTCCAAAACTTCATCCCAGTTCAGCATATCTTTGTTCAATACTTAGGAATTTGGATATATGTAAAAAATGGTACTGATATGGAACTTCTTTGCGTTTCAGGCAAACAAGTTTATTTCCCAAGTCTGTTGTGCAAAACTGAATGCCACATGTCAGATAAGGGTAGGGGATCTTCTACATTAGTAAGTTCTTGATAAAAAATAATAATTAATTCAATTCAGTAATTCAGAGTTTCAAATTCATCATTATGTTTTTTTTTTAAAACTCCTCAAAATCTGGAGTAAACACACATTAAGGGACACTTTCCAAAGCAACTGTAGAAATTTAACTGAATTTGAGAATACAAAAAGGTCTCCACTCCAATAACCATAAAGTTCTGAGGAGAAACAATAGGCACTTTACTCATTTGTTGGAGGGACTGAAGATTGAAGCAGAAACCAAATGTTGAAGCTAGAGCACTGTCCTAGTTAGGACAGCTGAGATCAGTTCATCACTGGATGAGTGTAAACCAAAACTGTGTATTCTATAGTCTTCCATGCCATTTCCCAGAAACCGTTATCAATGAACCATTTACACCATCTGCACACAGAGCCTGACTCCTCAGGTTATAAACTAGGTGCTAAGAGACCTGCCAGATAGGAGTTGCTCTTGTCCTCACGCCCATTAAGGAACCCCCCACCCTGAGGGAGGTACTGGGTATTTCTGCCTGAACTGGAGGATATATAATCTTGGAGTCTTGGGACCTTTTTAACCACTCCTGGGATCCAGAGGAAGACTGCAACCACCACTTTTGACCAGACTGCAACCACCACTCTTGACCAGACTGCAACCACCACTCTTGACCAGACTGCAACCACCACTCTTGACCAGACTGCAACCACCACTCTTGACCAGACTGCAACCACCACTCTTGACCAGACTGCAACCACCACTCTTGACCAGACTGCAACCACCACTCTTGACCAGACTGCAACCACCACTCTCACCAACAGGTTTTCCCCTCTCCTTTTCCTTTGGACTCAGGGGGCCCAAAGAACACCACTCTGTTCATGCCCCAGGGTGTTGGGTTATATATTTGGGTTTTGTGGGTTAAAACCAATTGTTTGTCTCTATAATCGTACTTATTGTATTATTTTATTAAATTGTTATTCTGACTTATAAGCTCTCTTTTGAGTTGAGTTCATTTCCCCTGCTGGTTTACCTTTAAACCAGCACAAGCATTTACAGGGAGAAATCACTCCAAACAACTATCTCACTTCTTGATCAAAATTTCTCCTTTCTCATAAACAGTATCTGAAGAGGTATGACAATGACACTGCAGGATGATATACAGCAACCAACTACGGTTTGTAAAGTTTGAACTACACTATTGATAAGTTGTTCTCTGGTTGCTGAGATGATTCTGGCAACAACAAACATATACCTTCTGCACAGTATCTCAACAGACTATATGCAATGTGGAGACAGTTTGAGATAACATGACCCCCCTCACTAAGCCCAAAAATCTCTCAAGAGAAACAGAAAAAACTCCTGTCATTAACTAACCAGTGAGTGAAAAAACAAAGTCTATTTCAAACAAAAAGAACACAGGTACTTGTGAGAAGACAAAACACATACGTAATGAAGAAAAATCTGTCCAAAACCATGAAATGCTACGTACCGGCAGGAACTGGAGAACCCAGAATAGGTCCAACATTACTTGGAGGAGGCAGAGCTGATGGAAATCTCATTTGTGCTTCTCCACCATACCTAAAGTTTACATACAAAACCAAAAATTCCTAACATGTCATACACAGCCCATTCAATTCTCACGCCTTTAACAGCAATTTTGGGGTACTTTTAAAATTGGGAATAAAAATTGCAGCATAGCCTTAAAGAGAAATTTACCAGTTCTCAAAATCAGGCTTATGCTTTAGTATCTTTTCAAGGTTTGCTGCTACTGGAAAGCAGAAAGAAGGGCATAGCTGAGAAGACCTATGCTTGCCCTTCTATCATCCACAATATATCATCCCCGCACTCAAAGAATCAACAACAAAAAACACCCCAAACCAAACACCCCAAACTTTTTTTTTTTTTTACTCCTGGCTACACACCTTGTGAGGACACCCAAGAGACCCACAACATGGAGCATTTTTTTACAAGGATAAATAGTGGCAAGACAAGAAGAAACGGTTTTAAACTAAAAGATGAGAGATTTAGCAGATGAAAATACATCTATCTGCATGATATCAAGGATAATCAGTACTTAAGATACATGGATTACAAATTCATCCTCCAGAATGGAAGCCCATACTTCGTCACCTAAATTGTACTGAAAAAAACCAACAAAAAATCCCCCCAAAAATCCAAACCCTGAAAAATAGTAACTGAATTGCCCCCACTCAAAGAACCAACAAAAACCATCTGCCCACCCCACTAAAAGACATGCAACACCAAAAAAAAAAAAATAAAAAAAAATCGACACATATGACCAAAAGCCACCAGGCCCTGAACAGCACCATATTTCCTTAGTGCAATGGTGAACAGCAAAAACTACAATATGTTAAGAATAAAACACCAAACCATACAAAAAACCCCAACCAAACCCCTACAAAATTAAAAAACCTTGTCCTGTCTTTTTCCAGCTGCCTGAGTTGGTCTCATTAAAGATATTACTACACTCTACGCTTCTATCAATTGAGATACTGTGAAATATATGTAAAGTGCATTTCAAGCAGACTAAACAACATTTTCAATAGCCTCCTCTGCACATAGAATACAAACATCCAAGAGGGGAACTAACAAGAAATCACCATTACAGAAAGCTTTCTTTGTTGATGAGCCCTAAATTAGTGCAAAGGGATATTCTATTAGATTTAACAATCTACACTCCTTGTAAAACTAGGCTCACTCAAGTAGCAGGTTAAAAATCCTGTACAAGTGGCTGTAGTGATCCTGAGCATAATATTCAGAACAATATACAGAATTGAAACTTACCTGAAGAATGCTCGAGTAGCCCAGGCAGATACTTCTCTATCATATGCAGCATTAGAACAGGCCAAAATAAGGCAAGTGGCGCAGGCCTGATCCTCCTAGAGCATACTATACTGTTAGTGTGGTGTCTTATATCAAGTTCATAAGAAATGTATAGAAGTTACACTCGCTCAGTAACTAAACTTGTTGTTGTTTGCCTTAAACAAAAACACCCAAACCAATTATACACATTTCTACTGGCCTTAAAATGTAAAATGCAAAAACTTGTAGTGGTAGGAATTCAACTTTTTTTAGAAAATCTTCTACCCCTACTCTTAGATGACCTTCTCTTCTAAACTAAGAATTGCATTATACTTCTGCATGCAAGACATATAAGAATTTCAGGGAAACTTTAATTTTTAGATACCATAAAATGAGAAGTTATTTCTCATTATGCAATTTAGTTTTATGTAGACAATAGAAAAGGAAAAGCTACTACTGTAATTGGTAAATGAAGTGTTGACTAAAAGTTTACAGCAACAACAAAAAGACGCTAAAGAAAGTGATTTAGATAAATATAACAAATCTTCCATAACATGTCAAAAGCTCTTCTTACCTGATGCAACTTGAAAAATCTTTCAATCTCTTCTCCATCTCCACCTATATTACTAACAAGCAGATGCCGCAGCTGGTCGACAGGTCTGAGTTTATGAAACATAAAGCTTCCCTAAAAATAAGGCAAAGTAAGTTAGAAAAAAAGCTGTCTTTACTCTGCCCATTCCAACATGCCTCCCAGCGATGTTATATTTAGCTTTCTGAGTTTTCCTCCACTGGATCAAAACATAACTGGTGCCTGAAGTCCAGTTTGACTAGCGAGTCTAGGAAAGGCAGGCAAAATACTGCAATGGCTATAAACTCTCCACAGTGTTCTTATTTTGCTGGTTTTAGCCCAACACAAATATAAACATACAGCATGTATATGCAGAAAAGAAAGGCTTTCTGTATCTTGTAAACCCTTAGAACTGCCTGGAAAAAAAAAATGCCTGAAGACTTCAGGGTATGGTAAGATTTTACATTCAATCACCTTACCTGCTTCCAATAACAGTTCCTAACTACTGGAAAGGTTTCAGTTAATGCTCTTCACAAAACAGCTGCTCTGCTATTAAACAAATGCAACTTGCGGGTCTAGAAGTTGCAAGACATTAATATTTAAACATTTTCTTTTTTAAATGGCCCATTGTGTCTAAAATATTGGTAAATGTAACCAGAATAGAAAAGTACAGAAGTTAGCTTCTTTACTTTTGTAACCTTTTTGGGACTTTTTCTATGACAAATAAGAAATTATTTATTCAAATCTCAATTGCCAACAATATTTACTTGAACTATATTTTCTAGGCAGCCAGCGACTGTTTCAATGTTATATAATCAAAAGCATAACCACGGTTAAAAGAACTTCCCAGATGATTTGTATCTACATGGGTTTCCTGGAGACCAACAACTTTTAATACACTGTACAAGAGAAGTTGGCCTAAAAACTTTGAGTAAATTTAAAACAGGTAGAGATGGTTGTAGCAATCTTCCTCCTTATTCATTCTCATGTTCATAACACAATCCTTAAAACATATCTAAGATGAATGTATAGGTTTAGATGAGTTGTCCAACTTTATACTTATTCTTCTGATTACCTACATCAAGCAACATAATACTCACCTGGGCTGAAAGCAGAACAAACTTCTTAGGTGGCAGCATGTGTTGTTGCACAACAACAGGTGAGTCAGTTATTGGAATAATATCTTTATTTAGTGGTGTTACAATCTTCTGAACTTTAAAGTCATCAATAGCGGAAAGAGCCCAAGAATGTCCATCAACACGGGTGGTCATCTGAACAATAGATAGATAATATTCAAAGTTTGGTAACAAACATGGATTTTGCACATCCATGGTAATATTTTACTATTTATTGAGGAGGACAGAAAATCAGAATGGGAGAGATTTCAAGCATGGAGAGACGTTTATGGAGCTTGAATGGACTGATACCTTATTGGACTGATTGTTATTCCCCAGTTCATCATTGGTTTTATATTAAGTTAAGTTTTATATTAGGTTTTATATTAGGTTTTATATTAGGTTTTATATTAGGTTTTATATTAAGTTTTATATTAGGTTTTATATTAGGTTTTATATTAGGTTTTATATTAGGTTTTATATTAGGTTTTATATTAGGTTTTATATTAGGTTTTATATTAGGTTTTATATTAGGTTTTATATTAGGTTTTATATTAGGTTTTATATTAGGTTTTATATTAGGTTTAAGTTTAATGTACCCCAATGTTATTCCACTCTCAGATTTTCCCGCCAAAAGTTGTTTACTCCCCTGTTCTCCCCTGCTTTCCCGCTCCTCTGCCACTGATTAGCTGAGAGTTGTCGCAGTGCAGAGTGAGCCCCCGTTGGTCCCTTCCCTTGGATACCCATAAGTTACACCTGTAAGTTACCCTGTCTCCCAATCCTGTCTCACCCTTGGTTGTCAATCCCATGCTCCACCCCAGTTATGAATCCTCCCCTCACTATATAAGTCCCTGTTTGCCTTTAATAAACTGGCATCGCACCCAGACTTTCAGCTGTGTCTGAACCCTTTTGTGTGGTGCCGCGTCCCTATCCCTTTTTCCCCTCGGGCCGTGGCAATTTATCATTTAAATTACACAGAATAGATTCTGCTCTTGACACCAGAAAACCCAAGGAAAATATGCAAGTTATTGTATTGTCTAACAGAAGGCTACCACCAAATTTACAGCTGTATATACACTGCTGGTTTTAGGAGAAACGGAATAATATACTGCTTCTTTTGGGAGACAGGGATAGTGTTCTACATTTAAATGTAAAACAACTTGCAAAGTAAGGCTGCTACAATATAAACACCAACCATCTGCTAACCATATCAGAACTAAGTACCACAAATATCATGAATTTAAATTATTTCTTAAAGAATCAAAATAACCTGTAACTGAATCACAAAGGTTTACAAGACTTTCACAGCTGGCAGCAGTACTTTAAATATAACTCAAGAAGAGACATACACTGGTGAAGACATTGCAGAAAACTATGTATGCTAACAAGGAAGAACTGTTGCTCAAGAACAGGCTGCAGTTTTGTTCAGAAAACTTACCCATCTGTCACTGTCAGATGCCTTGGGAAAAAAGAGATGTCAGCACTTGGGATACATATACCTAGGTTTTTGCAGGGAAGGGGTCTGGAGTAACTATAAAACTCCTTTGTAAGTTATTAATTAAAACAGAAGAAAAGCCAAAACCTGACTTTGAAACTTTTAGCTTATACAGTCCTCCCATTCACTCCAACTCCACTACTCTTTCAATAAACGCTATTTTTGACATGTCACTCCTCTACTTCAGTAGAAGACTTGAAACTTCTTTCAGAGATGGAATACATGAAACGTTCTCCTTGAACCAAAACGTAAGGCAAATTAGCCTCTCCAAGCCCCTCTTACAAACCCACTTATGTAACAATTAAGAAAAAGAAAATCAGAGAAAAACTCCTATAAAATAATTAAGAGATTAATCATATGTGACATTTAATGAAGATATGGCGTATCAGTTTAAGTAAAGAATCCTGAAGCTTCTAGTGCCTACATTTTAAACAATCTTTACCAAATTTTATCCTCATCAACAAAAACCTCTAAGGGCTGTGGAACATGCTTTCCTGTGCTTGTGCAGAATACGTAGCATGCTATAGACAACAGTATTTTCAAATATATACAACTTCTAAGTCAAGTCTTAGAAGTTAAGGTAATTTTTTTTGATACATAGCTTGCATTAAGCTAGAAAAGTATGTCCGAACTAGGATGTCTACTGAGAGACTCATTCACAGAACGGTCAACTACCTTTTTTCTTTGAAGCATTATTGATTAGTAGCTTTCTAACTCACAGAACTTTTCTGTGAATTACCCACTTCTTGCAGACAGTATTATTCAAGCATCTGTTATTAGAAAAGAAAAAAATAATACCTAGATTTCATCAAAAACCTATAGAAGTTAGATTTATACCTGTGTTTCCATCATTGGCTTTTGAAAAGGAAAAGAATCATGATTGACACACCACAGGATGTCATTATCCTCATTTTCTGAAGCTGCCATCAGCAGGACCCCTAGCAAGAAGAGGAACAGTAAGTCTGTTAGAAGACAGTATTAGTCTATTAGAACAGTATTAGAAGTAATAATCATCCATAAAATTCAAAACTCATTAATTCATTCTTAAACTAGCAAAAATCAATCTGTAAGTAGTTATCATACAATTTGAGCAGCAAATAATATCTCCTGAGTTTGTACGTCATAAGGTTCTTCAGAAGGTCACTTTTAACACCACCTCCTATCTAAAATGTAAATAAAAGTGAGCCTAAAATGGGTAGAACGTGCCTCAAAAGAGTTTATGCAGATGGATGAGAAAACATCCAGAAATGACTTCAAAGCAAAAAATCAGTACATATGACCAAAAGGGTCAGCAATATAGAGATATTTGCCCCCTGCATTTCTGCAGCACTTTTAAAAATTGAGCCTACCATCAGAAATGGCATAAAGCTGGAACCACCTGGCAGCTGTTCAGTACCTTGTAAGGGCCACACTTAGAGCTTTCGGTTATTCCCACCGCTTCAAGCTCCCCAATACAAAAACAGTGTAACAGTGACTGTCACCCCCCCAAAAAATTAATTTCATTTAAGCCGTGTTCCACCACTTACCTTTGCTATAAAGAGCTCTGTGAACCTTTGAGGGCTTCTCTACATTAGAGGAAGCTGAAAATCCAGGTGGCAAACGAACATGAACCAAAGTTAACATAGAAGGACGAGCTGTTGGATGCTTAAATTGTGAAGTACTAAAATACAGTCGGACACCTGAAAAAAAGATAGAAATAGGTCACAAATTTGCTAAACTGTGCAGATACTGTTTATTAGTTTAAACAGAGGGGAATTAGCACTGCTTTTTTACCTGCATGGGTGATTGCTAGTAGTTGACAGTCTATGGATTCAGAATTTTCAATTACTGCTATTTGAATAATAGGTTTAAATACAGAACGATCTATTGTTCTGAAAAACAAAACAAAAAAATCCCATACACTTTCAATCCAAAGAACTAGGCAAACAACATTCTTCAAAACGGTAGTATGAAACTACTGGCCTTATAGGAAGCCTCTTATATTACAATTGTCATGAACATACCTGGCAATGCTCCCTGCAGCAGAAACTATAGCATTTTGTGAAAGAGAAGTAACCCTGGTCATTCCTTGACCATCTTGCCCCAAATCGTAAACCTGCAATTCAATAATACAGCTTACTGATTTAGGAATGAATTAATAAATACAGCCTCACTTACCAAGCAGAAACTCACGCTGCATTTTTATTTTATATTCATGTTTCCATATAATTGAGGCTACTCTTTCCTTAAAAGTACTTTAAGTCTTTAGCACACACTTTGTTAGAAAAAGATCAACAGAAATAATGTCCTGACATACATACAGACAATTCCCAGGTATTGAGGAAAACTTAAAAAGTTACATACACGTTATTATACACATTAGCAACACAGCCACAGTCATAAGAAGTCACATACTTGCAGGACTCCTTTTTCGGAGCGGGTGTACAAGATATTTCGAGAGTTGTCAATGGCAATTTGAACCACAGGATCTGGGGAGGATGGGGAAAAGGTAGAACCAGAAAATTAACACTTGATTTGGTGAAAACAAGTTTAGAATACCTAAAATATAATTAATTGTAAGTTAACAAAAACTGCAGTCTCAGGACTCCTACTGGAAGTGATTTAAAACAGAAATCAACTTCACACAACTGTTAGTAAACCAAAAAAAAAAAAATTGTCTAATTTTTCACTAAGCAGTAAAACAGGGTAAGATTATTTACTTATAGATTCTTGGTGTTCACGCTGATCCCACTAAGCACATATTAGTTTTGTGATACAGATCACTAACTGTAGTCTGAAATGCCAAATTTTTCAGGCTTTGCTATCTAGATCCTGAATTAGACACACAAACAATCTGTATACAACTACAAAATTATTTCATAATAATTACTGCAAATTTCATTGGCAATCATTCAATGCTATGAGTAAGCAAACTATTCAGTCTGACTTCTTGGTAGTATCATTTTAAAAGGTTACATCAAATTATTGGCTAAGCCTTTAAAATCAGTACTTGCCATCCTCTGAGAATGTGAACTGTAGCAATGAAGGAACAAGGAAAGACAGCACGCTCTTTGAATGGTTTATTTTTCTACAGCGCTGACTAAACCAGCCTGCTTCAGCCTACAATTTAAAACAAATACAGCATTGAAAAAAAAAGCAAAACAATTCCAAACTAGTAGCAATATTAAAAAAGCTGTTCACAGGATAAGTATGAAAACAAGTAAAAATCTAACTACTTTGATTTAATTTCACAAGTATGTATTATTCAATTGAAAGAAAAAAAGTGACCATTAAAAGGAAAATTTTGCATAAAACATTGTGCATATGTCACAATTTGATTTTAACATGACTAAGATTGCACTGTTACTCCCTACGTAACTACTGCTTCTTCAAACAAAACGCATCTACATTAAGATATCAGAGCTGTTGTGCAACCAAGCCATGCAACACAATCATAGAAGCAAAAAGATTGCAAACTTGACACCTTCTAGAATTCCTATTGCTTATATCCCAAAACAATGAAACAATGAAAAACGCCTGTGTGTAAAACCCACAGTCAGGTACCAAACACCATACCTGGTATGCTACTTCATATAAGCAGCCATCTTTTCCAGCCAAAAAGATGCGCCCGTTATCACTGGAGGTAATTGCCAGGATGTAGGTATTGTCGGTAGGGAGTGAATACAGAGGATCTGGTAGCAGCTGCATTCCTCCAGACATGCTGTCATTGAGTGATCCAGTACCTCAGATAAACAAACAAATAAAACCTCTTTAGATTTTAAGCTGTTCTAATAAATATTACAGGTCCGTGACAAGAAACATTTCAAGAAGCAGGAAAAATCACACCATATTTCAAAATTAGTAAACATATTCTGGAATAGCTTTTGTCCAAAGTGAACTGCAGAGGAACAAATCCTGTTTTTTAAGAAAATAAACATTCTTTGTAAGTTCCCAAGTAAGGAAATGCAATGTTTTTCATTTCTATACGTCACCTCCTCTAAATTGCAACAAGTCCAAAACACAGGTTTTTACATATTATCTCTTTCACACCAACACAGTATTAAAAAAGCAAAATGTTACTTTTTCCAAACAATTTTTTCTCTCTATTAATATATATGGCATAAAAAAACAGGTTCTCAATTTTTGTGGTAGGAAAAATTAGCAGGAAATTTGTGGTAGGAAACGCCAACAAAGTTAATAAACTGTATTCACTAGTTTCAAGATTCATTTCTTCTCTCCCCCTCCAACATGCTGTTTAATTAACAGGATTACCTGTTTCAAAAGCTCTTTTTATGTTAACTAGGTGAGTAACAAAACTCAACACTTCTCATGGAGTTCATAATCCAGCAAGTGTACACACCATAAAAATTACTTCCCCTGTTTGTAACACAATTTAAAGATTTAAAAACTAGCAAGGGACTTAGCAAATGTTTGGGGTTTGGTTTTATTTTTTGAATGACTACTAATAAAGTTGCCATGTGTATTTGTTAATACACAACTGGAAAGAATGGAGAAAAGAGAATTACCTGGTTGTATATTAGAACAATGAAGCCCTAAAATCACAATGTCCACTGGTGTAGCCAGAACAAGTAAGTGTCGTACGTGAGGCTGGAAGATACCTAAATAAAGGAAGAAGAGAAAATTTAGTTTGCAGCCTGCCCTGAGATCACATGATGTAGCCAATGTATCCACTAGAAAGCCATATCAACTGATTAGAGGGAACAATCATATGTAAAACCTAAAGATGTGTGAAAATCTAGAATTTGAAAGGAATATTCAGCCAGCAGTTCATGAAATACAGGATCTTTAAAACGACATTTTTCTTACAAACATACTTCTTTCAAACTCAACCCTCTCGCCAATTCAACTTTGACTTCGGTGTAATTTAGGCAGTAGCTACCAAAATAACAGGGAGGGCTAGAAACCAGGATCCCATGGAAGTTACTGCTTGAACATGTAAATTTATGAACCATATAAGTGTTGGAGCATGATGTGACAAAGAAAAAAAAAAGGCAAGCTTATCAGCATAAATAACTGGTGAACCATACTATGTTTAATATATATAGTTAGCAGTAATAAACCAGTTATAGTTAATACTATATTATTTTTGGCTTGTAATTAATTTTATAATGTTTCTAAAACTGATGTCTCTTGTGTGTACATATATACACATACACAAACCAGAGATTTTCACATATCATAGAATCACTGAGGCTGCAAAAGACCTCCAGGTTGAGACTGAACACCTCATCAACTAAACCATAGCACTAAGTGCCACATCCAGACGTTAATACATATGCATGTTCATATATATGGATAAGTATAAAATAAGACATTTTATTTTATATTAATGCATATTTCATTAGATTATTAATATAGAGTATAAAATATAGGTGCACATATATAAAGTATATAAAAAATATATGGAAGGTTCAGTACTGCTTAATTCTAATCACTGTCATATATTCCTTACCTGCCTTTGGCTTTACAAGACCCACTGCAAGAATAGTTTCACTAAGGCCATCAAAATAAGCCAGATCTCCCCTGTCAACAAACAAACAGACAAAAAAAACCCTGCATAAAATTTGTCATGTAGTATCACATAATAACAAAGTAAATAAAATCAGATTGTTTATATTTTAAAAATGACTAATACTTGTGTAACACGCTGAAACCATCTACATCTTTCACTCTCGGTGAAAGCAGGTCCAGCAGAACGGAATAACAGAGAAGTTTCACAGCAAAACTATGCAGTCATTTAAGCTGCCTGAAGCCCCTATAGTTGAATTTCAAACCTGAAAGCCAACTGCAGTATTTTATATTTTTGTGTTTTGTAAATTCATACTGTGAATTATATGATGCAGCATCTCAATGCTGATTAACATCAAGAGGAAGAAGTTACGTGGGAGTTTTTTTGCCCCATGAAAACTATCTGAAGCACAAAGTTCCAGTTTCTTCCCTACCATGTACCATTAACACCGTGCGGTGTTCTTTTCTTTGGGGAATGTATTTGATACACTCTGACACAATGTAAATGTAGAGAGGAGCTAATCTGAACTTCAATCTTCTTAGAATGCAACACTGTACACAAAGCAATTCTTACTAAAAGAGTTCCTTCTATATAGGCAAATAAAGAAGCAAACCCACAAATTAAAAACTTATCAATGCCATTTGAAAATACAATGAACTTATTTTCAGTTTTATGCATCCATAAAAGAAGCAAGGGAGGAGAGGTTCAATAACAATACTTTGAAATACTAATGCTGTATTACTCACCATTGTGGGAATGACTGGTCACTGTACATGCATCTCAGTACTTACTAAACCTACTTAAAAAATTAGGCAACTAGAATAATTTTTTTTCTACTTTTTTGGCACAAGCAAAGCTCCAGCGTAAATACTGCAGTAACTTTAGAATATTAGCTAGTCTAACCCTAAGAAAATGCATTTTCCTTTCTCTCATCTGTAGATGATTTGGCAGCAACATTACTAACTCTTACAGATCTTTAAATACTTATTATTCAAAAGTTTTAGTAAAGCCTAAGAGGAATCAAGATCAGTTAAACTGAACAGCACACCTCTGTGCTGCCAGTAAACAATCTTCCACCACTGCAATCTCTTAACTCTGCTATAGGACAAATAAAACATAATCAGGAATGTGTTCTCTACATACCCGTCTTCATAGTTCCACATAAAGATGTCACTGTCGATGGTCAGCCAAGCTCTGCTGATCTCTGGAAATACTCCCATCATACAATTGCACTGCATATCTAAAGCACTGCTGATGTAAGGATTAAATGCATTTTGGGTAGCAAAATCCTCTTTGGAGCATTTAAAAAAATCCTATTAATTAATATGCAGTAGTACAGAAACGGTGTACCATATACTTGAAAATTCTTCATACAATAACCAATTCCACCAGGAACTCTACACAAATGGACCATTTGGAGCGCTATGAAGAGAACCTGAACAACATAAAATTTTCTTACTGGGAGTCTGTCAAGAAGATTGGGGAAGAAGAACATGGAGGAAAGAAATTTGTTTCTAATATTACTGCTTACCAATCTAACATATTTTTTTCATAAGGATACGTCCAAACTGCTCCACTAGCTCTGGTGGAAGTGGGACTCTGCGGACTGAGCTGATCTCTGGAAGATTAGGTATTGACAGCAAACCTGGTCCTTGTAAAGGATAATCCATATCCGACATACCAGAAACAGTAGGGCTACCTGCAAGTAAGAATAAAAAATGATCAAATGCCTTGATGCTACAGAGACTTTAAACATATAAATACCACTACTCACAAGATACATGTGAACAAAGATTTCTGTAAGTAGAACCATGAACAATAAATCTAAACTTTAAATCAGACAAGAGCAAACAGGTTTGCAGACAAACTGTTAGAACAACTCATCTAGACCCCAGCCTGCTCCTTACCCCCTTTTTTTCCATGACACTTTCCAGCCCTTTATTCATTGTATGGCCAGATACATACTAGAAGAACCCAGGAGCATATCCCTTCACCTAGAAAAGGTGATCTGTACTCCCAGTACCAAGTCAAAACACCCATGTACACCCATTATTTTATGTGACGCGTATCCATGATGCTGTCAGGGCAGTTACACTCTGGCCATACACACCACAGCAGAAAACAGATACTCTTCGTATGCATCCAGACACTCCTGGACGTATATTAATTATACACCTACAGCTCTAGAGTGCCTCTTCACAGCCCACTTTGCCAAACAGTCAGCACTAATGGAGAAATGCTGCCTTGATGTGTTAAGGAAGATAAATGTTTGAAAAGACGTATGCCTCACATCACACCCATGTGTGACACAAAGCTAGAGACAAACTAAAGCCGAAGAAGAGCTTTCCAGGCTGCTTGTAACTTAGGGATGGGCGCACGGGCTACCACGAGAGCATCCTGCACGAGATTCCCAATAGGCAGAACAGAAAACTAGCGCCGTTTTCTTCACCTTCTGGAGGGAAAGGAGGCAGATCCAGCCCAGTGCCCCCGCAGGGCTCACCGCCAGAGCTCCCACCCGCGCACCGAGGCTGTGACGGAGCAGCCCCTTAGACCCGGCCCGGCCCCAGCACGGCCCGCGCGCGTGTCTGCCCGGGCAGCGCCGGCCGGGGCCGCCCCGCGGTGGGTCCTGGGGGCTCCGGGGGCAGCGGCACCCGAGCAGAGCCCCCTCACTCACCGGGCGCCGGCACCGCCAGCAGCTCCGACAGGTCCGGGTAGCAGCGGTCGTCCTGGATCTGCCGGTCGATGATGCGACCGGCCGCCTCCAGCGCCTCCTGCGCGGCCGGCGCCGCGGGGCTCGTGGCCGCGGGCATCGCGATCAGCGGCGGCGATGGCGACACTCCCGCGCAGCTCCACCGCCCGCCCAATCCCGGCAGTCCCCGCGCGCGACGCTACTTCCGGCGGCGGGAAGCGGGAGATGGGAAGGGAAGGGGGGCGGAAAATGGGCGTCCCGGCAGTGGGAACGCCCTCGGGGCGGGCGGGTCCGGTGTTGCGCGGGTGGGAGGGATGAGGCGAAGAGGCGACAAAGCAGGTGTGATGAAGAGGTGACTGAGAGGAGACCTCGTCAGTGTGTATAAATATCTAAAGGAGGCTGTGTGCCAAGAGAATGGAGTCGGGCTCTGCTCGTTGGTGCCCAGCAATAGGACAAGAGGCAACGGGCAGAAGCTGATGCACAGGAAGTTCCATCTGAACACGAGGAAGATCTTTACCGTGCAGGTGACCACGCACTGGAACAGGTTGCCCAGAGGGGCTGTAGAGTCTCCCTTGAATATCATTGGAGATATTCAAGAACCATCTGGACACAACCTTGTGCCATGTGCTCTATGGCCCTGCTTGAGCAGGGAGGTTGGCCCAGGTGACCCACTGTGGTCCCTTCCAACCTGACCCATTCTGTGATTCTTTGATCTGCTCTGACAGCCCCGTCGGGGCTGTGCTGCATCCTGCAGGGATCCCCAAGGTCACCCGAGGGACAGGAGTAATGTGCTGTGCCACCCCTCAAAGGCACAGGAGGGCCCTGAGGAGAGCAGTGGGAAGTGGCTTCAGTCAGTGGTGTGTGGCCCTGGGCAGCTCCCTACCTGCCTGTCCACTCTGCAGTCACAGTAGGTCTTTTCCAGTCCCTGCAACAGCCCAGGCAAAGAGAGTCTTAGTTGACAAAGGTTGGACTTGTTGATCTCAGAGGTCTTTTCCAGCCTAAATGATTTAGTGGTTTTATGCTGCCAGCCTGAGTGATAACTATGTGATCTATACTGTGGAGTTACAGTATAGATCAGACAGACATACGCAGATTTCGGAAGAAAATCCAAGGAAGAGAGAGAGCTACTGGAGAGGGTCCAGTGGAGGGCTAAAGATGATTAGGGGTCTGGAGCATCTCTCTTATAAGGAGAGACTGCGGCAGCCTGTTTAGTCTAGAGAAGACTGAGAGGGGATCTCATTAATGCATATAACTATCTCAAAGGCAGGTGCCAGGAGGATGTAGCAGACTCTTTTCAGTGGTGTCCAGTGACAGGATGAGGAGCAATGGCCATAAACTAAAACACAACAAGTTCCACCTTAACATGAGGAAGAACTTTGCACTGAGGGTGGCAGGGCACTGGAACAGGCTGCCTGGGGAGGTCATGGAGTGTCCCTTTCTGGAGGCATTCCGAAACCACCTGGACATGTTCCTGTGTCACCTGCTTCAGATGACCCTAGCTCGGCAGGAAAGTTAGGCTGGATGATCTCCAGAAGTCCCTTCCAACCCTGGTGATTCTGTGACTTTGTGTGTAGTGATGTAAGCCAAAAACAGGGTGATACTGAGCCCCTTATGATTTCAATAGGGGTTTGAGTCAAGTGTTGCAATTTTTTTTAGTTTGTAGATGTGGATGGACAGTTATGGTTAAGCAATCGCATTTCAACATTGTACACTTAGCAAATCTTATGTTTTAAGGAGAAGAGAAGACAATCACAAGATCGTTTCGATAAGAGTCACAAGGAGCGAAGTCAGCAGAACTGAGCATTAACTGGGGTAAAGGTAATTTCAGCAGTGTGTGATGTAATTTCAGCAGTGGGTGATCCCAACCACGGAGTCATTGACTACCTACTCAAAATGAACCCCAAACTCAAGAGGAAGGAAGAACTGCACCTATGGGCTAATTAGCAGGACAAGTGAGAGATACAAGCACCATATAGAGGTTAATAAAAAATTATGTAATTTGTAACCAGTGAATGCCTTTGTTTGTTAAAATGTATAAATAGTGTAAAGCTTTGATGATTGGGAGGCCGGCCTTTTGTGAGTTACCACACATCTTCCTACTTTGTGCAAACTAGAATAAAAAAATAGAAATGCCTCGCCTCGGTGTGTAAATTGGCACTACACACCAGGTAAGGAGCCTGTGTTTGGGACAACACAGGGATTCCCCTTCCAAGGCGTGCACAGTGCCTCTGTTCAGAGATAAGGTGTGGAAGCAGAGTAAGTTGCCTGAGGAAGCTACTGTTTTTCCAGAATTTGGGTTGACACATCAATGTGACTGTAGCAGGCTGTTAACTTACCAAGGCTGGGTCTCTGCTAAGTGACGTGTCTGCTCTGAACAGCATAGACATTTCATAGGAAATTTTGGGGCTGGGTGAAACTTGGATTTCAGGGAAGGGGTCTGATTTGTAAGTCATGTTTGCTGCCTAGACTGCACTGAATTTCTGCTCCTGGATTGGTCCAGCACACATTCTGGAAAGCTTCATTTATAGCAGAGGCTCATGGCAAAAGAAACAAAATCCTCCTGCTCTGCTTTCCAAATGCAGAACCTGAAGTTAAGCCTCAACCCCTGCAGGGTTTACATGGCAAATGGGGAATTTCTTGCTGTATCTTCTCAAGATTGAGACGCTATCAACCAGTCACCAGCAAGGTTTCTCAGGGCTCAGTTTTAGGGACAGTGCTTTTTAATATTCTTATAAATGATCTGGTTTGCAGGAATTAAGTTAGTTTGGTGATACTAAACCAGGAGGAGCTGTGGCCTCCCTTGATAATAGAGAGGCCTTACAGAGATTTGGATAGAGAGCTAGGCAATTGCCCACTATATAAAATGGAACAAGAGCAAGTGCCGGATTCTCCACCTGGGACAGGGAAATCCTAGTTATACAAACAAACTGGGGGATGAGAGCTGGAGTGCAGCCCCATGAAAAGCAAGCTGAGTTTTAGGGTTGATGGCAAGTTGAATATGAGCCAGCAATGCCCTGGAAGCCAAAAGGGCCAACTGTGTCCTGGAGTGCATGAGACACAGTATCACTGGCCCCAATTCTACACTGTACTGTGGGGTTGCACTTCCCATCTCAAGTCCTGTGTCCAGTTTTGGGCACCTCAGTTTAAGAAGGACATCACACTATTAGAGTGTATCAGGAGGAGGGGGACCAAGATGGTGAAGGGTCTCAAGGGCAAGACTTATGAGAAGAGGCTGAGGTCATTTGGCTTGTTCAGCCTGGAGGAGGCTGAAGGGGGACCTCACAGCACGCAACACCTTCCTCATGGGGGCAGCGCAGAGGAGGTTCTGATCTGATCTCTGTGGTGATCAGCAGTAGGACAGGACGAGGTGGCGTGAAGCTGTTGTCATGGGAAACTGAGGTTGGACATCAGGAAATGGTTCATTTTCTGAGAGGACAGTCGGTCCCTGGAAGAGGCTTCCCAGGGAATTTGTCGCGGCACCGAGCCTGACAGAGCTCTAGGAGCGTCTGCACGACACTCGTAGTCACGTGGGTCAGTTTTATGTGGCCCTGCCAGGAACAGGGCGTTGGTTCCATGACGTGACGGGTTCCTGCGATGGGAAGGAAGCTCCTTTGGTCCCGCCCGGCCGTTTCCTGCCGGCGGCTGTTGTGGATCCGGGGCAGGCGCAGCATGGAGCCGGCGGCGGAGGGCGGTGAGCGGCGGGGTGCGCGGGGGCTCGGCCCAACCCAGCCCGCGGCCCCCCCTGACCCCGTGCTTTCCTCTCTTCTCCCTCTCGTTGCAGACGCAGAGATGCTGGGGGCACCCGACCCGGAGCTGGCGGCCACCATGGGGTTCTCGGGCTTCGGTGCGTGTCGATGCGGGCGGGAGGTGCCGGGGAGCCCCGGCGGAGGCTGCTGGTGGAGGTGGGAGCAGAGCCTCTCAGTTGCAGGTGGGGCTCTGTTCCAGTCTGCTTTTTCTTTGTTTTCAGGGAAGAAAGCTCGGACTTTCGACCTCGAAGCGATGTTTGAGCAAACGAGAAGAACCGCAGTAGAGAGGAGCAGAAAGGTCTTGGGTAAGAAGCGTAGTCGGCTTAATGCGTTTTAAAACATGTTTTGATTTCCTCTCTTAGGGTGATGTTTGAAGTGTCTCGGACTGGCTGTCTAGAGAACAAAACATAGACGCAGTTTTGTTCAAGTATAACAGTCCTTAACAGCTTGGGCCTTGATGGATAGTAAAGTTATTAATTTACTTGTGAGGTCTGAGGATGTAAGAGCAGTGTGAGTGTGCAAGCTTGCAGATACAGGAAAAAGGTGAATTTGAACATGAGGGTATTTCCTTTCTTCTTTTACTTAGCTGTGTATGTATTTTGGAAGGGAAGATGGTACGAAGCTTTAATCTAAAGACAACGGAATAATGAAGAAGACGTGTTTGTCTTATACCAAACCTCAGGTTATATTGCAGTCCACAAGTGTGTCTCTGTCTTTTGCTGTGCATTTTCAAGGTGGTGATTTGAGAGTGGTAGATGGAGGAAATTGTATCATTTGCTGCCTGTATCCAAGTGAACAGCAGTCCAAACAAGGTCCTTAAGAGCACTCATATATATTCTAGAAATCCCTTTATCAATTTTGCATGCTTTCTCCATCCGCTTGGACAGTTTGTGCAGAACGTACGCCTTCTGTTTTGTTTTTCATATGATGCCATCACGGTTGAGCAGCTTCCATCCTACTAGATTATACTTAACCTGCTCTCTTAACTGTTACGGTTTATGAAATTAATAGACCTTAATAATCTAATCATGTTACGATGTTAGGGCTTTTTATTGCCTTGATTCTATGCAGAACCACAAGATCTGTGTGGGCTCATTGACTTTGTGGACTTTAAGACACTGTGAAATTCAAATATACAAGGGATTCCCAAATTCAGTTTGGAATGTTTTGTTTTTTTTTTTTTTTTGTGTTCGCTGAATCTAAACACAGCAATGTGTGTCCATGTTGGAAACCTTTTTATGTTTGAGACTCGTTCAACTTGAGCTATCATTTCTCTTGAGAAATCATTTGTTTACATCATCAGGTTTTTGTTTAGGAGGGAGATTCAGTAAGCAATTAAAAACCCCTGAGTTTTTAAGTTAAGATATCTTGACCTATGTCTTGAATGTATCCTCTTCCTTTCCCTGCTCCACCCCACCCCATCCCCCTGCCCTGCCCCCAGATTCTAGGCTTGTGCCTGTAAAGGAAGCATGCAGCATTTTTTTGGTAAAGTTCATTATTTTGCCAAAAATTTTAAAGCTTTGTATGTAGTTCAGGTGTTTAACTTAGAAACAATTTTTAGTATTCAGTGTATAGCAATCAAAAATGTGTATGTGTTACAGCTTTTTGTTGGGGGGCTTAATGTGAGCATTTTATTTTCAGATTTCTTAAGATACACTTCTGATTTTTAGCTTTTTGGAATAACTGTGATAACTTTCGCATATGTCTCCTCCACTACCTGATATGTTTCCTGGTTCTGTATCTTGCAAGTGTTCACATCTGTATGCTTATATACTAATTTAGTTCCCTGCACTATGAAAACATCAAAAGTTCTCTGAAGTGATCATGCTGCTTTAATATAGTGTTGAAAATACTGAAATATCAGCATCCTTATGTAATCAACTTATGTTTGAAAGCATGTGCAAATGAACAACTGGCATTTTTGTTTTCTTGTAGTATTTTGTAGTGTGATCATTGCAGCAGCAATGGAAATTTAGTTTATGTGTAAAAGTATTTTCAGGTTAAATGTTTTATTTGCTGTTACCTTTTCAAATATTTCATGTAGGTCTGAAAATGAAGAAAGTTGGCTAACTATCCTCAGCAAGCCACTAATTTTAATATTTTCTAAAAGACTTGATTATTTGTCTTTTCTGTGCTCTCTGTGTTCAGAGGCCCGTGAAAGAGAAAAGGAAGACCAGACTGAAAAGGAGTTTAGAATTCCATGCGCTGAGTCATCAGCTTCAGCATCCAGTGCAACAGGAGCTGGGTCCACATTAACTGAAAGGTACTTAGATGTGGTGGGAGATTCCATGTAGCAGATTTCTTTTCTGAAAAGGGTGTTTGTTTGTTCTGATAACATGAGTGACATTTAACTTTTGTGAACATGTCTGTGTTATCTGAAGTATTTCAGTGAAAACACAGATTTTGATTTTTTTTTTTTTTCATCCTGAAGATGTGTCCATATTTGTATATATTGATATTAGGTATATTTGATATTCATTTTTGCAGTCTTCTCCTTGATCCTGTTGGGCATACTTTTTAAAAATAACAATAATGTCAATATCTGTGGATTTTTTTAAATATTAGGGCAGATATAATGACAACATGTCAACCTTATTAGCAGCTATTTTTCTTGTTTGTAAATGGAATGTACTTGTTCATGTCTGATGAAAAAGAAAGTGAGGTAGGTGGAGAGCCTCTGCATGCAGGTTTTCTAGAGTAATGGTGGGGTAAAGAAAGTTTTTTGTTTTGTCTTCAGTATGAAATATACTCTTAAGACTTGCCAACATTTATTGATAAACAATGTATGCTATGGCTTTTACAGTTTGAATTCTGAATCGCTGGAAGATCAAAAGGAGCTGAGGGCAATGGGGACCACAAACTCCATTGTATGGCAGGGCTTGCAGAGATGAGTGCACTGTAAATTTTTAGGTTTCTCTATCTATCAAAGTCTAATAAGCCATACAAGACTCTACCAGACCTATATGTATGTATGTTATATATATGTGTGTGTATATATATATATATGTATGTATGTATATATACATACCTATATATATGTATGTTACGGGCTGATAGAGTCTATATGTGGTAGGTTGTTATAGAGAAACTTTTAGAATTTCAGACTGAGCAAATTTTTGTTAGAAAATTTTTTGCCTGTTGCTCTATGAAAAGCTCGAATGAGCCATGCACTCTCACTGAAATAACTGAAATACTGCCCTCTGGATCCTCTTGTGCTCGAGGGAAAAATATCCATGCTCCCATTTTTTTTTTTGATGAACTTATATATCTATTTGGTGACATAATGAAGAACAACAAAAATTTTAAATGTAACATGATTGTGTATTGTGTATGGGTGACTCCAGTATACAGAAGCAATTTAAACAAATGGTAAGGTGGAGAGCAGTCAGTTGATACAGAGGCTTTCCATAATCATTTCATTTTGCTAATGGACCTGACAGGAGAGAACTCCAGGGACTTTGTATAAAGGAAGATAACAAATACCTTTCAGTATGCTGAGTTATTAGGTAAGCTCTGGTAACTCATCCGAGTGCTGCTGATAGTAAATTTTCTTTTGTTTTTCCTTTTGTTTTTACTAAGCATTGAGAAGGAAGGGCTTGACATGAAAAGCTCTCCTGGAAGTTTTGTGTTTCCTTGTAAAACAGGATATGTGGCTTAGTACTTAGTGGTTAGAAACAGGAAGCTAATGAAAGAGACATGCCATTGGGCCTCAGTCTTAATTCAGAGGAACAATTCTGCAACTAACAATTTAAGTCTGAAATACAGGATTTTCTATTTTTTTTATAAAGTAGATTTTAGTTACTATAAACTGATTTAGTATGTGTAGCATCATCTGTTCCCTGAAAATGGCAGCAGTTTACTGAATTTTAATTTTTTTTTTTTTAATTTCCAGGTACTTTCAGATATCTTAGTAGCCCTTATACTAATTTTCTAGTTGATCTCTCCAAAACAACGTGAAGAATAGCTACTGATTATTTTGGCTCTTGAGGTGTTTTGCCGTAGAGGGATGTTTACAATAGTTATGGTATTTAATGTATTTATACAGAAGTATAGTAATTGTGCTTTGCAAAATGAAAAGAAAAAAATGGAGAAAATTGAGTGAATGATGTAAGAAGAGTTAACACATGGGAAGGATATGCTCACATATTTGCACAACTCTCAGAATGTTTTTTATTATTTCTCCTCTTAGTGTACCATCCATGCTCTGTTACAGTTTCCTTTTCTTTACTCTTACAGCTTGTTTCACTCACTGAGGAGGTAATAAGGGGAAGCAAAAAAAATTCCTTACACTTCTCTGAATCCTGGGAAAGGGGCTGGCAAAATGGTTCTTCTTCCTTTACAGCCCCTGGTAGAGTTAGACTGGAAGGCTGAAAGTTGAAGGAGCACCAGTTGTTTTATCCTTTCTGTCAGCACCACTCCCAGTTGCTGTCAGGAGGGCAGATGGGCTTTTGGTCTGGCTGCACTGGCGTGTTGGTATGTTTGACTTTATTCCAGTCAGGACAGAGGATACCAGTAGCTGTAGCTGGAGTACTTGGCTGTGCCTGCCAAGCTTGGAGTGGGGTTGAAAAATAGGACAGCAACTCTGGCCATTTCATGTGCACAGTGGCTACACTGCCCCTTAACATACTGAAATGTTTGATTTGATCAACTTCCTTCCTAGCAAATGAGAAAATGATAAGGACGGGTAGTTAGGAAGAAAGGTAGATATTGCTTTTGGGTGTCTGTAGAAAGATCTGAAAAATCCATGACGCCCGGATTGGAATGGCCTCCTTGTATGTTGTATACATCCTTCTCACTGTCACAGTGTATATTTTTGGTTACATTCCAAAACTTATTAAATAGTTTAGCATTTGGGGAAAAGATTTTTAGTCTAGGAATGCATATCAGCTGTTAAAACACAAGTCTTTTGCCCGTAGTATTGTGAACTTAGTTTTGAGGATAACTTACTGGAAGAACTTTGAAGATCCCAAGCTGTGCTTCACATGCTGTAAAATTTTCCTTTTGGTAAAAGGATATTGATTGCCCCATTGTTGTAGAGTAGGAGAAACTCTTTTTATTTGAGTTGTTTTTACTAGATAATCATATCCTGATGGAAGTCTTTAAATGTCTGTCATCACTATGCAAAAGCAAGTTCGTATGTAGAGGTAGTTTACTTTATTATGCTAATAAATATAGTTGGAAAACTTAGAAAAACTTTCAGGCATCAAACCCGCCTCTTCTCTGTAATATCTGAGGACCTAAATTGTGTTGGGTTTAGGTTTTTTTGATTTATTCCTAAAATAGAGTTTCAGTTGCTTGTCCAACACAAAAATTTGTAGTTAGTACCTGTTTAGTGTACAGCTGGTGTTGGGAGCAGAATGAGGATGCCTCCTCTGTCACAATTACATGGGTTAGAACTGATTTTCTTAATCCTTTATTATGTTCTTAAACTTTCATGTTTTTATTACAGTTTTTAAGTGATAACCTAAACTTTTTTTAAAAAAACCCTAAAGTGATACCTCTATAGTTTAAGAGAAAGAGAAGAGAAAAATAAGACTGTTTTGCAGTCTGCTCACTTAAAAATTCTGAAAATATAAGATCAAATTGCAAGACTTGGCTTGGGAGTTTATCTCACTGAATATGAAAGGAACAAATGATTTGTGCTGCAAAGTATCACTGTGATGATACATACACTTTATGTAGTCGAAAGGCTGCTAATTCCTTTGAGATCTTCTGCTGATTCGAGTGGCGCTTCTTGGAGCTGCCAGCAGAGGGGGCGCGGCTATTTTGAATAAACTGCGTGAACGTGGACTAAATAACTCAACTTTTCAGAAATTTCCCAATGCCAAAAATAATGTGTTTACACTACCGATTTGAACAACATCAAAGTGGCAATTTGATGTAACTTTCAGAGTTTAGACTTTGTGTGAAAGTGCCTAGTACTCTATTATTCTTTACCAGCATTTCAAAGCAAGCGCCATGCTTTGTGTTCTCAGTCTGGGTGTGAGCCTGGGCAGTTACTGTTTTGTTTTCCACCCAGACAACAGAGGTGCAGAGCATCTGTACAAGCTGCAGCTTGAAACAGAATCTTGAAATTGCTGTGTAACGGTATATTCTGTTGGTTTCTAAGCAATGTTGAAATCTGTACTAATGACGTGGTACTGTTGCTTTTACAATCCATTTAACTTTTTTTATTTTCTTCAGTTTTTTGAACTGTCTGTCACTATGATATTCCTTTCTCAAAGCTTTTTTTTGTGCTTTCAAGATGATGGTTAATAAAAATGTACATTAATATACATTTTGCTGCTAATTTTGGTGTCTATAGATTGACAAGAGTGCCCAACATCTTTTATTGGAAAATTCCTATGGAGGTGGCCATGTTCTTGAAATAGTAATGTTTTAAATTTTTCTTGCAGAGAGATAGTCAGTAGTGAAAGTGAGGACGGCTCAAATGAAGAGTTAACTGGTCCTTCCATGCAACCCCAGAGTTCTACTAAAGGTCCAGCTGAGGATACTGATGATGATGATGATGAATTCATTGGGCCACCACTTCCACCAGGGTTCAAGGATAGTGATGACGATAATGACAATGATGATACAGAGGAAGAAGATAATGTAAGTAATTTGTTCTTCTTTAGTGTTTTAATACTTTCAGTAGACTCTGATTTGTGTGTGTGCTCTTCCTTTACGATGGAATTTCTAGGTGAAGTGTGACTTGTTTGAAATGCAGGTTATCTGTTTTTTCTAATGATACTTCATCAAATGCAAATGATTGTTTTGATTTAAAAATACTAGGATTTAAAACAAAATTACACATGTGAAATTCATTATCAGTTATTATACATTGTTTAATTCTTTGTTTTCATGTTATGAAAGAATGAGGTAAACGTTTCATATTAATATTTTAGATGGTTTATTTCCCAAATCATATGTAGAATTTTTTAGAAGAAAGAGGAGGCAGAGGTGGGCCTGAAACAGTTCTATACCAGGACTGTTTTGAGAAAATGAACTATGGTAACTGAGGGGTTTTTTTTTCTTTTTTTCCCCCTTTCTTTCCCTTTTTGTTTCTTTGTTGTTTATTTTTGTGTATTTTGGTTTGTTTTTTTTCTAAAAAAGAGCCAGGCCTATTTGCTAGAGAGATATAGATTTTTCTCTCTATATTGAAATCGAGAAAAACCACTAACAGCCTAATTTTGGTATCACAGATATTTAGTTAGCAAATCTTTCTCCATTTAGTTAAAAGGCATCTGTATCTGGTGCTGGGTGATGTGGTTTAGAGGTTTAAGGATTACAGCGGTAGCACTGAGTTGACGGTTGGACTGGATGATTTTGACGGTCTTTTCCAACCTTTACAATTCCGTGAAAAGATTAATGGTTTGATGTTTGTTCTTCAAAACTGCCTGGATCAAATATTTTGTGGCATTGAATTTTGTTTGATGGTTTCCATGTGTAGCAACAGTGATAGAAGTCCTGTAAAAACAGCCTTACTTATGATGTTTTGAACCACAGGGTAGCAGAAAAAGACCTGTATGTCCTGTTACTCAAATATAAACCTAACTATAAAAAAGCCCCAAATTTTCGGGTGTCTCAAGGCTTTCCTTTCAACTTCTCTTTGGTTTTTACTGGGCACTCTGTTTTTGTATGATATCTCTTAGTTTGCATTTTGTGAACTTCAACACTTAAGTTTATAGTGCTCAATTAAAATGAATGAGATGAACTTCTTAAGCAATGACATAACTGATTTTTAGAGTGAGCCTAAACTTACACGATCACAAATTTTTTCTTTTTTTTCGTTTCCCTGCAGAGGAAATTCTGGTGCCATAGGGGTTTACATTATTATGTCTGGTCCACTTGATTCACTGTTACCTATGGATTTGTTTAATTATCAAACTGTACATTTTAGTCCTGTACCTTCTGTGATCTCCTCTGTACCCCGCATATGACTTTTTCTGTCTCAGGGAACCAACTGGCGATAAATCCCAAACTTCCCTTGAGAACGACATAAACCCTAACTTGACTTATGGCTTACTGTTATTGATCTATGTCAGTAATTGTCTTACTTTTTAGCTGTTATGGCTCTGAGGAGTGAGTCTATATTCCTGAGGGTGTCATAGGCTCACTGAATTTCAGTTGTGTATCATGTCATACCGAAGTCACTCTTTCTCTTCTACCATCTTCTCCAGAATGACGAAGGCAAAAACTATGTTCACAAACAGCTTGTTTGACTTTAACTTATCTCAGTAGTTTTACTTTACTTTAACCTATCTCAGTAGTCACTTTGCTGATTGGCTGTTTTAATTTCTAACAAGATACTGGTGTTTATTTTTTATTTATATGTATTTGAATAATGCTACAGCTGGCTTGACGAAGTGGTTATTGGAGACCAGAGTTAAAAGACCCTACTGAAAAGTTTCAGACAGAAAGGTAACTTGCGGTCTGGTGTGATTTAAGTTTGTCTGAACTTAAGACAATAGTTACAAAACAGTCTAGAACAGATTTGGTTGAGAGTAAGCAGAGCAGCAGAAATATGAGACTTGTGGTTTTTCAGTCTAAACAGTTAATTTATAACTGGGAAGATTTTGTGTCAGTGTGAATGCCAGAGGCCTTTGGGGTCTAGAGCCTTCCCTTACTGCTGCTCGTGAACTCAGTTTTTCTTTCCTGTGAAGGGAATCAGGAAGCAGCTGTGCTTTCCTGATTTCCTGTTGATCGATTGGTGATCACAGGATGATCTTGTGAGCCCCAGGGAAGGCAGGTGTTGCAGTTATGAGAACTCTGTGATTCCTTTTCCTTGCTTGTATGTCAGGCTGTGGTTGGTATACATGGGTGCAGAACTGAGACAGGAGATACTGAAAGCTGAATGTTTTTTTTTCCCTCAGATGTAGTATGAGACTGTCTCTCTTTTGTTAGCGTATTTTGCTGCTGAAGTAATTTCTTGAAAACACAAGTATCAATGTTTTTGACCCTGAAGGAATAACATTTTTCTCCAATGCTTACAGGTATTGCAGTGTATTTGCGATTTGTAATCAGAAGTCTTGTGAATTTTGTATAACTGATAAAATATATCAAAATACTGGCTTTACCTTGATAGCTTGCTGCTGTATCTCAAGCCTGACTTCAGCTGTGGTTTTTATTATAGGAACATTTTGTTTTTCACTATTCCTTGTTCAGCTGTTTTTGCTTTTTTATTACAGACCGTCAATAGGCACATTTGTCAAGTTGGGTTGCTGTGAGGCTGGCAACTTTTGAGTCCAGGGCTGGCCCAGGACTGCCCAGCTCACACTGGATATTTTATGGAATAAACATATGGTAGAAGGAGTTGCTGGTGGTTATTATCTTTGATGGGAATTTTTTGTATCGGTGTTTTTATGGGAAAACGATTAACAGCAGTTATTTGCTGAATTGTTTTGAATCAGCACTGATATTTTTTTGAGTATTATACATTTTTGTAATAGGTACACTTAATATTAATTCCCTCTGATATTTTTGTCTTGTTGTAGTATTCCTTTTTATATAGGAGGCTTGCATTAATTTGAGGAGTGAGGAAAATAAGAAGTTGGCTATTGTGATCAGTGCTTTTCTGTAGTATTTTTTCTTCTACTGGTGTAAAAACCTGTTTGGATCATCAGTGACAATTTTTAATGTGGTTGTAAGCTTGAGAGGGGGAAGGAGGTAGCAGAGCATCTTCTGTAGTATGAAGCTTTACGGGTTTGGTTTCTATCCTGAGAAGTAAGCCTTTCTGGAATACTTGAAGAAAATCTTTAGAAGAGAAAACAGCTTATTTTACAGAGAGCAGATTCTTAATGAGGGCAATATTTCATTTGGTAAATTTTGAGACTGGGAGATACAGTAGTCTTTGCCAGGTTTTTTGCCCTGCAAAGATGCACTGGGAACCTGTCTGGTGTTTGTGCCATCAAAATCCGGCTGGAGGGGGACAAAGACTAGCAAAAAGCAGTCATGGCAGTGTTGATAGGTGGACAGCTTTAAATCTCGGACAAAAACATTTTTCAAGGGAATGGATGGCACCTATTAAAAGACTTCAGTAAGAGAGTGTGTATGTGTTCATGCTCTCTTCTACGCGTCATTAGAAAATGTGCTGAGATCTTTAACAAAACTTAACAGACCGTTAGCATGTTGTGACACTTTTCCTGACTTAAAGCAACAGGTACAAAGGTGATTGTTGAACGATTTGCCAGATGGATTGGTAAGGATTTACCTTCTGTCTGGAGCTGAGTTATAGTTGAGTCTCCTTTGGAACAGAGAACTGTTTCTCCCTGCAGCACCAACATAATCATGTTGTAATTATGTCCCTGAAACAAGTACAGCCTTGGGCGTCCTCAAGGCCCAAGGCTGTACTCTGATTTGGCATGTTTCCAGAGTGATAGCATAGCTGGATTCTAGGTTTTAGAATTGTTTTGAGATATTTTTAAATTTTTCGCAGAAGTTTAACAGGACATACCAGTAATATTCATTTGTTCGGAATGGAAGACAGCCATTTCCTGCTGATTTAGATGGAGAATTTAAGTAGGCTGTAATTGCTCCAATTAGAATTTGGCTAGGGAACCAGGCTAAAAATCATGGTGTTGTAAAAATAAATAAATGTTAGGGGAATTTTTAGTCATCTTAAGGATTTATAACATTTAGGCTGAGGATTGTCTGTCCTGGTAACTGCTGAATCTTATTTACCCAGTCATGTTTCATCTTGTCTAAAGAGGAAAAGTGTAGTAAGCCAAACAAAGCAATTTTTGTGTGTGCAATAGACACAGAAAAGTGTGGGTTTGAGAATGAGAGGCATTATTTTTTTTAACCATTTCTAGGCATTGAGGAGTTGATGAAAAATAGGTAGCAATTGCCATTGCTTTTAATTTGAGTGTTACCTTCCTACTTAATAAAAAAAAAAATGCTTTTGTCATATATGTGCATACTGTGTTCTTAGGTCTTGACAATAAAAATCAGATAAATGTATTTTCTTTATATTAAACTTGGAACAAGTTGTGGAATTTTTGTTAAGGACTATTGATGTCGTTACCGGTGTTGCAAAGAGTAAGAAAAAATATTTCCAAAGTGAGTTAAAATGAATTTGCAAGCTTCCCAAAAATTAAAAGAAAACAAAATCTGGCCCCTAAAATTTGTATAATGAAGCTCAGTCTAAAAATGTGAGACAATCAAACAGAAGCTGTAATGGAAGGAATGCTTAACATAAGAAACTGAGAGTATCATATGAAGAGGAAGCTAACAGTGTAATTCCCTGAGGAAATGTTTGTCTTTGATAAAAAGGCGTGGGATGTTTGCTCATCTTCTCTTCAACACAGTGCCCCCGAGTTCGTGATTACCAGTTGTTCTACAGAAAATGAATGTACTTTCAAAAATGTCTATTGATTCTGCACAACCTAGTAAGGCCAAGCCTTCTCTGCTGTGTATCATGCCATGCCTTTTTGGTGGATGATATTGATTTTAATTAACTTGTAATATGACAGAATATGAGAAGTTTTAGAATGTTTCCTCCACAGATACATACTTAGTCCTATGAGGTTGTTTCTAGAAATATTTTGTGAGAATATTAGTAGACATATATTTGTTAACCGGGAGGTACTTAAAAATTAGAGACGTGACTTTAGCAATGTTAAATAAAATGTGATATAGAACATAATTATTGTTACTAGTGCCCTTTTTAACAAACTTCAGTGGTCTTCTTATGTCCCGTTTTTACTTTTTATCCTCTCCTTTAGAGACCCTTTATCAGGTCAGTCTGAAGCTGGTGGAGCCAGCTTCTTTAGGAGCTGCTGGCACCACTTCTGTGTTTGAAGAGAGAACTGTTAAGAGTGTGTGCTGGTTTAAAGGTAAACCAGCAGGGGAAATGAACTCAACTCAAAAGAGAGCTTATAAGTCAGAATAACCATTTAATAAAATAATACAATAAGTACAATTATACAGACAAACAATTGGTTTTAACCCACAAAACCCAAATATATAACCCAGCACCCTGGGGCATGAACAGAGCGGTGTTCTTTGGGCCCTCTGAGTCAAAAGGAAAAGGAGAGGGGAAAACCTGTTGGTGAGAGTGCTGTTGCAGTCTGGTCAAGAGTGATGGTTGCAGTCTGGTTGAAAAATGGTGGTTGCAGTCCAGTCGAGAGTGGTGATCTGCAGTCTTCCTCTGGATCCCACGAGTGGTTAAAAAGGTCCCAAGACTCCAAGATTATATATCCTCCAGTTCAGGCAGGAATGCTCAGTACCTCCCTCAGGGCGGGGTGTTCCTTTAATGGGGGTTCCTTAATGGGCGTGAGGACAAGAGCAACTCCTATCTGGCAGGCCTCTTAGCACCTAATTTATAACCTGAGGAGTCAGGCTCTATGTGCAGATGGTGTAAATGGTTCATTGATAACAGTTTCTGGGAAATGGCATGGAAGGCCAAGGGAATACACAGTTTTGGGTTACACCCATCCAGTGATGAACTGGTCTCAGCTGTCCTAACTAGGACAGAGTGAAGGAAAGTGTTCTTCATCTCAGGACCGGATATACTTTGGCTGCAAACCTCCCACCCTTGGAACATGGGATCCTCATGCAACCCTTGATTTCTTTATAGTCAGAAGATTTTGTGGAAGATAATGTCCTCTACTGTCCTTAGAGGGGGTGTAGAATTATTTTTTTTTTTCCTGCAAATATGTTTGAGGCATGGATAACCTTGAGACTGTCCAATTCTGTGACCTATGCCTTAAGAAAAACAATAAAATCTAAGTCTTTCTAAGGACATATTCTACATGTGCATCTCAGTTACAAGACTGTACTTTTGGTATAGTATTATTTAACAAGAATGAGTAGTTGGAAATGTTGGGAAATTCTGTTCATCCAATGATATATGAAAATTCAATCCTAAATATTACTTTCTTTACTTCCAGTAGAAGTTGGGATATTTGGAGGTGAAGATACTGAAATTAGTTTATTCTTTGAGAACCTAAAAAGCTTACAGACAAGAGAAAGTATTGACTACATCTTTACATGATGCTTCTTTTGGCAGTTGCTTTAAATTTCAAATATGCTTTTAAAAAGAAGCACAAATAGCATATTGTTTCCATCAGTGTTAGAATATATAAAAAATTTTAAAATTTGGCAAGGGAGCTAATAGCAATGCTCACACTGTATTTGACCTTGTTGGCATCGCTGTGGAAAACATAAATGGGAGATAGCAGGTTCTCTTTTTATCTGGCACGTGAGGGGTATCTTTCTGAAAAGTTGTTTATGCTCTAAGCAGAATAATGAGTAATACAGGTATAGAAACTCTTGCTTGAATCAAGAGGAAAATGAAGTGGATGATAACAAGTATTTGAAATATTCATGGTGAGGATGAATAAATAATTTAAAAGGGCTGTATTTGAAGGAGGAGTGTAAGTGACATGCAGTTACACTTCCTCTCCAAAACAAGTCTTCACAGGATTTTTGATGAAGAACTGATTTATGTTAAACTGTTGGAACTGCAGACTGCTCCAATGGAATCCTTGGAGAGCCATTTTCTTGACTCTAGCAATGTCTGCTGTTTGTTTAAAAGATGGCTTTGGATTTTTATGAATGTGAAACTACCATATATATTGTTTTACAACTGCTGCAATGGCATCTCTTATTTGCAGGTGGGCACTTAGCAGTATACAGGGACTATACATACTTGATGCTAACAGTATCCAGATCACACAGTAATCATACTGAACTTCTTTCCATTACTCCTGATTATCCTTTTTCTTTGTATTTTAAAACCTAGTAAAATTATTTTCAAATTATTAGGATCTTGAATAGTATTTTGCTGCATTACCTTGTATACTATTTATAAATGTTTATTTGATGCATTATAACTAGAGAGTAATGCATGTTCATTTAACCAGATATTGTGGGAATATGTTAAGAATTTTTTCTGCTTTCCTTTCATAAACTAAAATAATTACTTTCTCCAGAGGAACTGAATAATCATAAAGAATCATTCATATGACTTTTTTATTAACCATATCCTTTCATGCTCTAGTTCTCAGACTTTTGAAATGTGTTTAAAGCTCTTAGTTAGATTCTAGTGAGTGCATGTGTTGCTTTTGTAAACTATTAGTTCCTTTATGCTGCTGGAAGTATTTTATTTTAATTTTGAACGTTATCAGTTTTAAAAGTGTTGGTTTTGTAGAAAAACTTTTTGAAATGTCTCAAAGTGCCTACTTAATGACAGATAAGATAAAGATTTCTTTTTCAGTTTTCTTCTAGGGACTTACATCTATTTATATGAGAACCTTAAGGTAGTCTAAAAAGTCAGGTGACTTAGATGTAGCACTTGGTTTTCAAGTAAAACATTACTTTGTTTAACAAAAGTTACTTTCATATCATAAGCATTATGTGCAAGAATAGCAAAAAGGTGATACATTATGTAACCTTTACTTCCCAATACAAAAGAAATAGTTCAGACAAGACCTTTTCTGTAGAGGTAGGGAGCTCTCTCTTCTAAAACAGGGCTTAATGCAAATAGCTCATAAATAGTTATCTCATGAAGCTCAGGTTCATTCTTTGCTGCTGTGTCTGCATTGCAGTTATTACACGAGTTACCTGAATGAATCACAAGTTTAAGTTTGTCCGCATGAGATGCAGTCAGTGTTTGAGTTAAAACTTTCCTGTTTCTTTGATTCAGCTTAACTCTAGTACTGCCAACTAACATCAGTACACTTTTTTTTTTCCTTTCCTTCCCCAAAATTGCACAAGAGGGCAGTGAAAACACCATAGATCCCTAGCAGCCTTCATGGAACTTCTGGATGTCTTGCATAGTTTCTGCAACCCCCTTTAGCACCTATCTTGGAACCAGTTTTAAGAGTAAACAGTAGAATGTCAAGGTTTTGGTTTGGATTATTTGGATGTGTGGAATTCATTGCAGTGAGCATTCTCGAGTGATGAAACACAAGGTCTTAAATCAGAGTTGAACTTAGTCACAGTGGCTGTTTGCAGTACAGAGGCCCCAGAGGTTATTTTTCATGTAATAATGAGTGTGAATGCAGGAAATAAATTCTGGAGCAGCTATAGAAAGTAGGAACTTACTTTTCTACACGTGATCAAAACTTCTGTCATGGAAAAAATGATTTTGAAGAGTTACATTATTCAATTAATTAATTCAGATCATATCTGGAATGAAAGCAAAAGCCAGAGTTCTAATCAATATGAATTGTTGGCATAGAAATGTTGGAAATATTTTGTTTCTAGATTTCTGGAGTTTCAGAACAAACAGTCTTGTGACAGGACAAATGCAATCCCACTAAAAAGGGGTCTGTAAGTACGTTTCTGCTGCAGTGTTTAGTGACTTGGCCTTTTGTTGGGAATCAAATTAGAGGGACTTAAAGCCTCCTTGACTCGTCAGTGTACAACTATTCTAGTTCTGCCTATTCTGAAATACCAGAAAGGAATTAAAGACTTCAGTTTTCTCAGAATGCATACAAATTGTGTCCTTATTTTGCTGTTAGTCATTGTGTCCAGAAGACAGCTACCAAGAACAGATGATGTATTCTCTGCGTGTTATTGAACCTACATCTCTGAGCCTATTTTGAAGCCTGCCTTTATATTTAATGCATGTTGAGTAAATGTTGTTTGTAAATGTTGTGGTTGTGCTACACATATTGCAGGCACAAAGCAAATTTTGTAAAAATGCTGTGTTGATAGGATTGAACTGCTATTACTAGTTTTTTAGGAATTAGGAGTAGAAGATAAGATTTTATTCAAAAAATAAATTATGCGGAAATGTGGTGGCTGATGCAGATAGTTCAGTTGAAAAGGCATATCAGCATTGGTTTTAAAGAATAATTTGTGATTTCTTGGAAGAGGTAAACTCTCATTCTTCATATTGGGAATATTCTGAGCAGAAGGGGAAAACAGTGATTAATTCTTAAACTTTTGAACTGCATCTGAATGGCAACAATTATGGCACTTGAAAAAATTCTTCAACTGTTTTGAATTTTAGTGCACAACTTTCAAACTAGAATCTTTCAACATTTCGATTAAGAGGTAATGTAACATATATCTGTTAAGAGCTTGCTATGCTTTGCTTGAAATATGGATTGAGAAGAGTCATAGCTCATAGAATAATTACTGTTTCTCAGGTCAATAATCTTGCAAGTTTCATGCATCATATGGATTTATAGGTGTTTATCTGCCTTTTTCTAACCAACCTGTTACTTAGGGTGTCTTGGAATGTGCTGTTCTCTGCAAAGAAAGCAAACTTACATATCAGGCTATAATCACATCAGGGGGCATCAGCTGGCTTTCAGTGCCATCAGATTTGTAACTTTTTTCAGTACAAATAGTCAGTGTATGTCTCTTGCAAAGCTAATGTCATGAAGAAACTGCTCTTGTCTTAAGTATAAGAATAAAGAGATTTCTCAGTGACATTCCTTCTTAGGTACATTCATTACCTTTTCTACTGGGTACCAAAATGTCAGAAATAGAAATTCAGAAGAAAAAATAACTAGCTTAATCATCCTCAGTGTCTACAAACTGCACATACTTGTTTTATAAGATCACTGTGATACAGAGTGCTGAATCGTTCTGAAGACAACCCCTTCTTGGTTTTCAGTGTTAAGCCTTGGTCTTTATGAGCATTCTGTGCCATTTTAGGTGCTTCAAGACCATCTAAAAAGAAATTCTTTTATCTCCGTTAATTTTTCCTGTGGAAAATATTAAAATTCTCCCATGTGCTAGTTGCTCTTTTTATATCACTCATGTATTTTTTATACATTTACTTTTCCTCACGTTTAAAAATGCTGTCTTGTTTGGATGACATTCATGGATGTGCAGGCATACAAAGTAAAATGTTGAGTCACATATCAGACTGTGATAAGTTTTGACTCATTAAAAGTGTATCATCCAAAACTAAATTCTAGAAATAACAGAGCAAACCTCACAGTATATTTCGATAGAAAATAGTTTAAAAATTCTGTCATAGATTTCTTTTCTGTCAACGGAATTATAATAACTTCATTTATTTTAACTTGGCAGTTATTACATTTCATTTTGCAAAGTCCTTCAGAGTTGTTCCTCTGTTCTGTGATTAAATGCTGCCTTATCTAGCATTGGTGAGGACAGCCAGTTGTTTTGGGGCTTTTGTTTTGTTTTTTTAGTCCGTGACAGACCTGTACTCTGTCATAATTGCTAGTTCTTCCTAAGGTGCCTTGTAGGGGTCAGGCATTCTGTTGATCCTTCTGTCCCCTTCTTGCTTGTATCCATATCTGTGGTGACTCTGTTATATTTTTCTCCTTTCTCTAAAGGAATCTTTCAAAAATAGATTTTTAAAATAACAGATGTTTATATTTGCATTGTGACTGTGCAAGCCTGTAAATAATAGAGTAATAAAGGAAGTTTCTGCATTTGACAACTGCATTTGACAAGGCGGTTCCCTTCAATAATTTCTAAATTAATGGTGTAAATAGTCCTAGGCTTAGTCCAGTTGCTGTCCATAAAATATTTTTCTTATGGAAGGCAATTATGAGATATTGAATAGACAGTGAATTTATGAGAAGGCCTGATGGTAGTTTTCTGTGATTTCTCAAAGTGGTGTAGTCCAAATGAGAAACTGCAATCAGTGTTTCAATGCAGAATGACCAGTAGTAAAATAATTCAATGCATTTTCAGCAAAAATATTAACTCCCCTGAGTAAAATGAATGTCACTAAATCTAAATTAGTTATAACTATGCTATTTTAAATACTGTTTTAAATGAGCATCTGCTCAAATCACATGATAGTTATGAAAACTAGTCCTATCCTGTAAAAAATTTAATAGTTGTCAACTGTAGTTTAACTCTGTAATTTAATACAATTTACATTAGTTTACCTCTTGAGAATTGTCTCGTAGTGTAGGACCTAATGGAAGCTGCAACTCTGTCTGATACTTTTAGGGAGTAGCCTCATGATGTACTCTGCAACCAAGTTTGAGTGGGTGGGAGAATGTCATAGAAATTACCCAACTTCTCTGGCGAAATTTTGCATCTGGCTGCATCTTGTGTGGGACGGGTGTCTGAAGAAGAGTTAATATTACTCTAAGTAAAACTCTTAATTATAGAAAATTTCCATACTGAGAAGTATGGAGAGAAAAAGATACTGAAAATGTGGGATGGCAGAGATTCAGGTTTCCTTCTGATGGTTATGGATTTATCAAATCTCCTTGCTTTCCAATATAGTAAGAAGATTTTTTTTTTTTCTGGGGTCAGCCTTGGCACTTCCTTTTTGTTCACCTTTTTGGAATATTAGTTAGTGATATAGTATTTTTTGGAGCATTTTAAACCTAAGTTATATAGGTGAGAAAATATCTCCATGCTATGTTTTTTCTTACTGTTACATAACCACTAATGTAATTGGCTTGTTTTCAGAATTAAATTGAGCGGGAGAAACTGGGTTTGGTTCAAAGCTGTTTGTAGATGTTGAAGTTTTTGTAGATAAAGAAAGTGAAATCAGGAGTGATTGAGACACAGATCATCTTAAAGAGAGATTGTTGGTGGGTTTAGGCTTTCTGTATTAGGAGATATGTCTTGCAGGTCAGGAATTGATACGAGACTCCGAACACATGTGCAAAATATTTGTATTTGGAATAAGTAATGTTTAATATCTTTAATCTGTAATAACTAATCTTTCATCAAAGACAACAACACAGCTTTAGATTTTGTGGGGTTTTTGAAAACACAGCATGGCAGTCCCTGGCAATACAGTTCCTGACTTCACTCAGTGCCATTATTCTTGCTGAAGAGGCATGCAGGAGAATCTCTGAGGCACACTGACAATAATCTCTCAGCCTGGCACTTTTACCTTGAGGACTTACTGTGTAAACGTTAGGCTTAACATACCATACCCTGTTGTAGTTACAAGTTCTGAGAAGGTCATCTCAGGTCTTTCATCCTTTGGGGTGGATAGGTTAAATTGCATGCAGTTCACATTATAGCTTATGGGTTATTTGAGTTCTTTAAGTGCAAGTTTGTAAACACTTGAACAGTAATTATCATCTTGGAACAAATACGTAACCTTATGAAAAATTCCAGTGTTCTAGCCAGTACTCTCCCCCTCCCTTTATTGTACAAAATTTTGATATGTAATTTGTATTTGTCCTGTCCCTCTCAGTATTAATAGATACTTCTAAGCCCTTGATACCCGCAACCAGCTGCAAAAATCTATTTATATGCATTTGCTCACTCTTTCTAGCTTGTTCCCTTACCGATGGTCTATGCTACTGGAATTGTTCGGTATCATAGTGACTGTGAGGATTTCAGAATGCATGAATAACTTGTAATGGGTTTTAGTAATTTTTGTACGTATCTGCGTCAAATTGATGATTGTGTTTCAAAAGCAGAATTCTTTTGTTTTCTCTTAATTCTGTATTACACTGAAATTCCAAGGGTAAGTGGTTCACAGGTAGGAACAACAACTTACCAAGTGTCAGAGTTTTCCCATTTTAAAGGTTTTCCCATTTTAACAGATTGCCCTACACAGTCATTTCTGAACTAATTGGTTTAGGAAGGGAGTTTCTTCCTGTCTATAGTGGTTTATCAGGATCTCATGAGAGGAACCTGAAGACAAGGGGTTGCCATCATTCTCTACCCAGAGGTCCATTTTTGCTCTCTCAGACTGGATATTACTTGGGATAACCATATGAAATGAGGATTCAGAAATGAAGGCCAGGTAAACCTTAAAAACGTGTAAAGAAAAGTGCTTTCAAGTGATCTGTATTTTGCACTTTGCATTTTTTTCTGTAAACAGAATAATGGCATTGAAAAACTCTAGGCAAAACAATCTGTTTTGTAAGCCTATCTACTGTCCATTTTGTGTGGCTTCCAAGAGGTAAATTCTTAAGAGGCCTGGGAAACAGTCAAGTGTAGGACAGCAGTAGGTGTTATGTGAGATAGCATTAGTCTCAGGAATAAACCATGTCATTTCATGGATCACACGTTCAAGGGGCATGTCAAACATGAGGTTAATGTGAAGAATTCAGACTTACAGAATGAATTCCAGAAACAGGAGTTAAATTCTGCCCAAGCGCAGCAAACTATGCAAAATTGGGAATCCTTGTTTTGGCTTCCATATTAGTTGTCTGGAAAATGTCCATAGCAAGGAATTTGAACAAATCTGAGCAAAAAATCTTGGACTGCATTTAATTCCAATTATTTTATGGGTCATATGTTCCTTCCCACCACTTCATCCTTTCCTGTGGAAAGCCAGTAAGTGTTTATAAGCTCTCTGCTTCTCTCATGCACATTTTTGGCTTATTTTGTGCTTTTGTTTCTCTTTTGATAGAACAGTGCTTGGACTTGCTTATTACAGGGGAAGAACTGCTGGAGGATTTTTTTTAGCTTGCTTTTTTAATGGAAACAGTAGTTATGGAATCATGCATTCCCTAGGAACTCTACCAATCAGTCAGCCAGGAGGTATGGAATACCACGGGTCTGTTTTCTCAACAATAGCAAGATTACGCTTGTAACATGAGCCTTATACGCAAAGCTGATTTTTTTTCCTATTGTGGTTTTTTTGTTTGGTTTTACATCCCTAGGGGACGAAGGCATGGAGAAGTGAAGAGCCCTCCCCTCTGCTAAGAAGGGTTTTGGGGGTTTTTGTGAATGAAAAGCTGGACATGACCCAGCAATAAATGCTTGCAGCCGAGAAAACCAACTGGTTCCTGGGCTGAATCCAAAGCAGTATGAGCAGCAGGTCAAGAAAGGGGATTCTACCCCTCTGCTCCACTCTAGTGAGACCCCACATGGAGCACTGCATCTGGGGTCCCAAGCACAGGAAAGGCTGAGAGCGTTGGGGTCTGGATAAGAGAAGGCTCAGGGGAGACCTTATTGCAGCCTTCCAGTATGTAAGAAGCCCCATAAGAAAGATGGAGGCAAACCTTTTAGCAGGGTCTGTACTTATAGAACAAGGGGTAATGGCTTTGAGCTGAATTAGGGCTGATTTGGAGTAGCTATAAGGAGGTTTTTTACGTGGAGGGTGGTAAAACACTGGAACAGGTTAGCCAGAGAGATGGTAGGGGGATTGGACTGGTTGACATTTACAGATTCCTTCCAACTCAAACTATTGGATGATTCTGTGTAACTAATAGGCATTAATAGTGGTTTCTATCTTGGTGAAATCTGAGTGGCTCAAATGAATGCCATCTACCATACTTATTATTGTGTCGTTGTAGCACACGTGCAAGATGGGACATTTTATCCCATTTAAGACATACAAGCACACAAGCAATTGTCATGTTAAAAATTTCATAGCAGATATGTAGTCTGAAATCTGTAGTTCTTTATGTCTATGGGCTGTGCTTTTCTTTCCTGACTCCTGCAAAGAAAGTAGTTGTAGAGTTTCATCTGAATATCTGAAATTTTCATCCTTGTACTAGATTGGTATGAGCTAAAGTTATATTGTTAACTGTCTACCATGACCAAGTTGAAGATCCATGTTGTTATTAACTTAGTTGAGATGGATTAATAAGTTTATTTAGTACATGATTAATAGTGACTTCATTTGAATCATATAATCCAAACTTAGATTGTAAAAGGAAGATTCTTCTTGCAACTCAAATAATCTTTGTATAGTATAGAGTATCTGCAGCAGTTCCTTGTGAAGATCAAGAAGCTTATTGAATAAGAAAAGATGCCATAGGTTGTATCTAATCTATATTTTCCAAATGTTATGCGGGAATTAAAATTGGTGAGGTCTTAGCATAATGTCAGTAAAAGTCTGTGAAATGAGGCATTTCAGTAAGGTGTGATGTTCTTGAATTTTTGCATTCTTTTTCCAACAGAATATTGTCTGTTGTCAAGACAATGGATCTTTATCTTAGTCTGGGTTGAAAAGTGAAAGCATTGCTTCTGTATGCTCTTATTCTCAGGCTCCTTGAGGAATGACTATAATAAGTGTTGGATTTGGCTTGGGCATCATCCCACTGGAAGATGTGTTGTGGTCTTTGTTCTTTTCCTGTGTAACCCAGAACTGAGCAATACTGAGTAATTACAGTTTGATTGCTTTGTAGAAATCAATGGCTCTCTGTCTAGTTGTGTGTCCTGTCAGGTTTAATTGTAATCATTTGGAATTTTCAGACTACATTACATGTATGGAAATCAGTGTTTTTGACACAGTATACTGGAGGGGTCTTGACATATCTAGGTACTGTAGTAAGGCATACCATATAAATACATAGAAGACAATGTTTCATAATTTTTATGAACATTTAAATTGATTTGATTTATGATTACAAATAAAACCAGGATATTCACACTGGTTACAGTTTTTAACCTAGTGCTTAGTATTTGCCTTGAACATTTTGAAAATTATTTACAGTGTTATTAGGCATCACAACAATTTTAGCAATCTGAGATACATCATCTGGCCATAATGCACTATCTTCCTCTGACATAAGCTTTAGGTAAAGGAATATACCTGAGTGAAGCATGGAGAAAGGTGTGTTTCTTCCAAGCGTGGACCTTAAGTGCGTACAATGTAAATGTATCTTTTCCTCTTTCCAGATGCATAGTTAAAGTCACTTAGCAATTTAGTCTCATGTCACATTACATAAAATTGTGCTCTATAAGAGAGATTAAATGTTAATGTTTTGAAGGTAATTTATGGGTGGCGTGGGAGAATTAGTAATCGAAACAGTAATAGAATTGGAACCAGCTGTGGAAGCTACATAGGAAATTGTTCTTCCTTCCTGCAGTAACTTAGACATGCTGTAATTTTTAACCCTCACCCCCCTACCTTCACCCTGCAGTTGCAGATCCTCTTTGCATGAGTAGCTCGAGCTTACACACTTACTTTTAATTCCTTGTCCTAATTATTCAGTAAGTTTGTAAACAGCTGCAGTCATTGTCACTGAGTGGGATGGTATGCATACGTAAATTTGTGCCTCTCAAGATCCTGCAGTAAACAGTTGAGTGAACACGTTTTACAATAACAGTTGAAGAACTGTTGAAAAGTACAGTCTTTGGACATCTCTTTTCCTAGAGCTGTGATTATTTAGATTTGCTGACTGTAGTGTGTTTGTTAAGAACAGGATCCCTGAGGAATTTGAAGAATTTCACCAACATTGCTGAATAAAGCGTTATAGCAGATTCCTTAAGATATTATTTACTCACATTTTTTCAGATGAAGAAACTGAGGTATGAAATAAATTGTCAAAGGTCAAGGATTGGTCAACACCGATGGTGTATTGTTTTAATTTTGGTCACTAAAGCATGTATAATTTAAAAGAGGTGGCTCACTAATGAGGTTGCTATTACACTGCTGTGGAGGTTCTTCTTTGTATCATGTTCATGCTTACGAAATTCTATGCTAACATGTTCATCAGAAGTCTTATAACGAGCATCAGGCTCTTTTATGACAAGAGAAAAAGTGCATTTTATTTCAGTTGTAGTAATCTCCATGTCTGTTTTAGACGGCAGTACCAAATATTGAATATCTGTTGATTACATTGGCTTTTTAAATTTTGATGAGTCCAGAATTAAAATCTCGAGTGTACTGCTGATGGAGTTAATTCCATTGCTTATGAAGCTTGCAAAAGAAACTTTAATACTTATTCTACTGCATATATAATTTAAATATACTTCCATAGAAGTGTGTGTAACTAAAATTGTTTTTTGCTGCATGAATTAGAAAGGCTTAATAATATCACTGACTTTTTAAATATATAGAGGGGAGGAATATTTTTTTGAAAAAAAAGTTTAAGTTTGTGCATATGTAGTTTCTAAATTATAAGATACTTCATAAATACTTTTATTTTAAGACAGAAGTTAAATCTAGTGAACATTAAAGCCTTTTCAAGCAGTGAAAAACATCTAAGTATTCATGGTTTCTCTTGGTGAGTCAGGTGAAAGAACTTCATGCTTTTTTTTCTCCAAAGTTTGCCAAATGGTGATATGATAAAGCATCTGTGTAGTTTAGATAAAACATGTTTTAGAGTAAGTTTAATGTAAATACTTATGTGAACTGGCTAGCAGGCTGAAAAGTATTATGCGTTAATGAATGTGAAGTTCAGTCTGGTTTTGAATTCTTTCATGGGTGTCTTTTAGGGCATATTCCCTGTGGTAGAAATCCCATGTGGAATCTGTGGTACAAAATTCTTAGCAAGCTGAATGTAAAATATGTGAATGCATAAGTGAGGCCCTGTTGGCATCTGAACCAAACATTTGGCACTTCAGCTCCAGAAAGTTCACAATTATTTGTCCTTTCTGTTTTCATAATTAAGCTATTGTTTGGATACCTACCAACCGAGTAGAGCTTTCAGTGTTTGCTGTATTTCTCCTCATTGTCAGCTGATCTGTGGTTGTGTGAGCTGTTTAACTGTTTCAGAGTGAATGGACGTATTCCATTATATTAAAACAAAATACTCCATTCAACTCTGAAGAATAACCTTAAATAAGTATATGTCTGACTGGAAATGCTGAAGATTTTTTTCATTCTTAACATAAGAGGTAGTAGTAATTTTTTGTATTTTTTTTACTGTAGTAAAACTGTGCCTTGACTGAACATGGGTGCATTTTGGTGGTATATATAGTTGCGCATACCATTTCAGCAAATGTGAAGTGTTTATATTTATACACATTTGAAACTGAGAAGGTAAAGGTGAAATAGGTAGGTGGTTATGTGAGCAGAATGTAGCATATCTGAAGTATCACCAGAGTGCTCAGCTTAAGTAAATCAGTCTCCCAGAAACTGCAAAGGAAACTTGAAGGACTCCAGGCAATTTTAGATTTAAATCAGTTTTATCAATGACTATAACTTGCTTTAGAAGAGGCTCAAGAGAATTTCTCTGGTGTATATCATGAGAACAATTCCCAGATCATAAATATTAATATAAACTATGACTTCATAAATCAAGAACTTGTTAGAAATTTAGAAACCATCTGAATGAGATTTTAGAATCTAGATGAAAAACAGTAGCCTCCTGAAATCTATCTAAAACTGTCTCCCAGGAGACAGATCAGGCAGGTTTTTTGCTGTACTTTAGAAGTATGATGTTTATATCTAAAAAAGATATTTGCAAACATGCTGAGACTCTACTTGTAATACCTTTTCTAAACTGGTAAGCCATTGGCGTCTTTTCAGAAAGGGATGTGCCAGCAAGTGGCATGAGGAGGAAGAGGAGAATTAATTGCCTTTACCTGTTGTGTCAGGGCACAGTCTCTGAATTACCATTTGACCCATCATCTAATAAAATATGTCGTATCTGACTTAAAGTAACATTAGAAATTTATTATTTTTAGGCAGTCATGTGCAGGACTAAAGATTTAATCTAAGGTCTTTTCCCTTGCTGGTTGAACCTGACAAAACACTCTGTTTCAGATCATAAGAAAAAAATTTCACGAGTCTGTTAATTAGATGATGTTGGGAGAAGCTAGCCACAGTGACATTTCCATATTGAAAAATCAAATTTACTTTCTGTAGACATTCAAAAGGAAGCTCATCTACTAGCAGCACCTCCTTTGTTCTTGAATGCACATTGGAGCAATACCTTTTAGTTGAGTAAAGGAAAGAATAACATCTCCTTAATCTTACCGTACCTAAAACCAGAGACATAAGTTCTGTGCTGGTTTAACTGTTACCCAAATTAGAGTATAACTGGAAGCAATAGCATTTTGTAGGGCCCTTCCAGAATTTCTATTAATTTTGAAGGTTTTTTGCATTTGTCATGTAGTTATGATTTATCTATGTTTTTCCACGAGCAACTGATATTGTGGGTGTTTCATGGAACTATCAGCCAAGATAATTCATACCAGTGTTTGCATGTTTTCCAGAATATTTTCCTTTATCTTTTTCAGACCAGAAATTTAGATAATACAGATGTGTAGGCCCTGATTCATTCAAGATAATCAAGACACTAATGTTAGGAATTTAGTTGCCTTGCACTTCCTGAATAATTAATGAAGAGGAGACATCTCCAAATGATTCCTTTTTTTGGTACTCTGATTCTTCTTGAGTTATCTGCTTGTTTTTGAAGGCTGTCTTGGAAGTCTGAAGTAAGTGTTTTCCATATTTAGATATGTCACATTCAGAAACTCAGATTATATGAATCTGGGCCAAGCTGAGTTTAATAGCATGCAAGTTTGAATGAGAATACATCTGTCTAATCTAACACCTAAAAGAGAGGAAATTAAAAGTTGTTGAAATGTCCTTTCAAATCTGTACACTTCCTTCTGCATGGAAGTTTGTGGATGATGCACTCCTGTAAACTCAAAAATGTTTATGTTTTTCTATTTCTGTAGAACAGCATCTTACACATTTGTCACACTGTGTTTTTTCATACTCCATCTTTTGAGTGTACACTTGTGCAACCTTAGTGTATATCTTACACATTTATTTTCAGTTTAATTTGCGGAGGAAAATAATGAAATATTTTGACTTGGAAAACCTGCCTGTTTTACAGGTAATTTGTTTTTAATCAGTGCATGATTGTGGAACCAAACATGCCATCAGTGTGTATTTGTTTGAAAAACAAGTTTAAAAAAGAACAGAAAAATAAATTAGAACTCTTATTACTACCTTCATCTTTCTCTGCTGTCATGGAAAATTCAGCTGGGTGCCTAACAGCTTAAAACATTTATCTAGTTTGAAAAGAGGAATGAGGCATGTTTTCTTCCAGATCTGTGAAATACTCCCCTCAACACCCTTTTATCTTTCTTCAAATAGTGTTTCAGACTCAATGTTGAAGAATGGAACAAGATTCTGTTCTCTCTGTTCATCATCACTAAAATACTCTCTTAATTTTCTTCACTTTTACATCAGAATTGGACATTAGGTAGAAAGGAAAAAACTGCATGTTTGCGGGTCTGAGCTTAGTTCCAATACAAGGAGGTTGTGCAAATGTTCCACTGTGAAATTTTGTAGACTATATAGATTTGTAAAACTTCTTTCCACTGAAGTGTTTTAGGTGATGTTTGAGAGAGAGTACTTGGACCCATAAACCAAACACATTTTGATAGAGGTATTAGCAAGCAACTACAAGCATGAGTTTAAAGCCTTCTGGTATTTGTATTAATATATTGTTGTAACTAGATATTGAAGTAGTTGGACTGGATTTCTGTGGTGGTCAAAATAAATAGTGGTTTACCTCCAGAATTCAGGGGTTTTCTGTGGTATTTTATCTGTCTAAACTTTACAGGCTGCCCAGGAAGGTCCTGGAGTTTCCCTCTCTGGAGACATTCCGCACTCGCCTGGATGCATTCCTGTGTCACCTGCTCTAGGTGACTCTGCCTTGGCAGGGGCTTGGACTAGAGATCCCTTCCCTCAGAGATCCCTTCCAACCCTTACAATTCTGTGATTCTGTGAAGAGCTTGTGGTGTTGTACCTGTCTGCTTTGGCAAGTACTGTGTTAGAAATCCCATCCTTTCTGTTGTGATTGGTTATGAGTTTTCTGCTCATGTTTTTATCCTTAAAATCTCTTAAGAATGTTTTCTTTCAGTACTTTACATAATTTACAGCATGAACATTTTTATTAGGAGATCTTACATTTCTCTTTTTAACGCCTCCTGTTACACTTGATTACTCCTTTTTAATTGTGCTTATTATTTTGAACTCTGCTGGAGAAAATGGAAAAGATAAAAATCTGGTAGTATCAGATCACAAGGTAGATTGCAGCACTGTTAGTCTGTGTGCTGGTGTCAAAAAGGAGAGCCTTTTGACGAATCTCAAACTTTCCTGTTCTCCCCAGCTTGCCCGACAGCAGGGTGGCATTTGCTTTTCCAAGCAGTAGAGTCATTTTGGATGGGAAGAAAGTAGGCTTTAAAAAAAAACTTGAAAGAAAACATGAACATGAGGTATTTAAACAAAAGGCATGAAAATAGCAAGTTTTTTTTTTCATAATTGCCAGGAGGCCTGGGATTTGGGTGATTAAAACTGCAGGAAGTCCTTTTTTGAAGAGTTGGAAATGCTGCAGTTTTTTAAATAGATGGAGGTAATTCCATCACCATTTGTTACTAGGATCTGTTGTATCCCTTCCACTTCCACCAGCTATTCCTGCTGCCAATTTAGGACCACAGGCCTTTCCATTTGTCTTCAAGTAAGGCAGCAATTATCAGTGTCAGACTGCCTCTGTGAAATTTGTTGTTTAACCAGAAATGGAGAAGTCTCTGTAAAGTGTAGCTCTTGCCTCCTCCTCATCGCTCCTGCCCATGAACAGATAGCATCTTCCCTGTGGAATATACCAAAACAGACACCCAAAACAGTAGGCTGTGAGTGTTTACAACCTGCAGCAGAAGGGTTTTTTTAGTATAGTAGAATCATAGAATCATTGATTGGTTTGGGTTGGAAGGGACCTTAATGGTCATCTAGTTCAACCCTGCTGCCATGGGCAGGGACACATTCCACTAGACCAGGTTGCTCAAAGCCCCATCCAACCTGGCCTTGAACACGTCCAGGGATGGGTCATCCACAACTTCTCTGAGCAACCTGTTCCAGTGCCTCCTCAATCTCATAGTAAAGAATTTCTTCCCTAATATCTAACCTAAACCTACCCCCTTTCAGTACACATGTCCTTCACATGTCCTTGTGAAAAGTCCCTCCAACTTTTTTGTACTGCAAAGTGCTATAATGCTTCCATGTAGCCTTCTCTTCTCTCTGCTGAACAACCCCAATGCTCTCAGCCTTTCTTCACAGGAGAGGTGGAAGTGCTCACCTTTTATTTTAAGCAGTTGTAGTTCTGCATTTTTTTCTCCATGTTGTGCCATAGCTTTACTGTTACAAATGAGAAGTCTTTTCAAGTTTCCAGGAAGCCAGTGTTTTGAGAGAGAACTGAGAACAAAGATATGGAAAGTCGTATTTTCTTCCAGGGCCTTGAAATCCTCAGAGAATGCAGGATCCTTTATATGGAATCTTAAGACAATTGCAAACACAAAGAAAAAAGAGTGTTTTCTCTGTAAATTGTAGTCTTGTGAGTACCCAGAAGACTTCCTATTTAAGGGCCCACTGTGTGGAAGATTACCTATAGCTTGCAAGTTTCTCTATACAGTATAATTTCCATGTGGTGATATACAGACCTCTGCAAACAGAGCAGTAGAGCCTTTTTTAGGCTTAAATGCATCATTCTGCCTTTCTCTGGTTGGGCCATGAAACGGTGAATCATTTTGGTTTATTTGATTTTTTTGGTTTTGTCTTTGAGTTTTCTCAAGAGATATTGGAGAGACTGACCTAGTTTCAGCCCCTGGTGTCTAGTGGCATATTTTCTGACTATTGCCTGAGGATAAGGAAGCTCCCAAAGGAACAAGTGAAAAAAAAAATCCACAATATTTACTGACAATGGTGCAGTAAATAGAAGTGTGTTGTCAGGCATAGGAGTTTTAACAGTCAACTATGTCTGGGATTCCCTGAATAAAATGCATCTGCATGCTGCAGATGTGATGCTGAGTTGCAGTGTCCCTTTGCGGAAATTGTTCTAAAGGTGAGACTTTTCATTTTTGAGAAAAACTTTGAGCTCCTAGAATACATTATTTCACAGATTTAATATGTATTAATCTTATGTAAACCAGGGAATTGAGAATTTTTGTAAAAATATTAGATTTGCCAACACCATGACAGTTTCCTTTGTTTCTGCTGAAAGAGAAATTTAAAATATTAAAACATTGTCTTTTCCTGATATGGTTTAAAATGAAAACAACAATAACAAAAAAGCCCCCACAAAAATCCTGTAAAGATTTTATTTCCTCTGGTTTTAATTACAGTACAAATTTTGCAGAACAAGGGTAGTGAAATAATAGAATCAGTTTGTGTAAACTTAACATCTGAAGTCCAAGCAACAAGTCCTGGAAGGGCAGGTACACTTTGGACAAACTCTAGCTATTAATTTTCTTCAGACTTACAGGAATATTCCGGTATACATACTACCTGGATGTTCAAATCAGCATGAATATATTAACTATATTTTCTTTTTTGTGTGTGGAAAAAAAAGGATTTTAGGCATTCTTTATCCTTGGGAATATAATAACTGGAGAAGTGATAGTTGCATCTGATTATCTTGTGTGCATTGTATTGTAGCAGGTTAGAGATCCTTATATCATTCTGAGTTATTTAAGGAAGTTCGTAGTTAACTAAAATAGAATAAACCACCTTGTTTTTTTTGTAAATGTTTGGCTAATTTGAAGATGTTATGCCAAGATATGTTCCTGGATGTTATCTTAATTTTTTGTTTTGAATAGTCTAAACAGTTACTTTAACTGTCAGCATCCCTTGGACACTGCAGAGCTTACACCACTAGCAGTCACCAAATGTCTGACTTTCAGGCTCAGGCTGTTTGATTTATCAGGTGGCAGAATGTATTCCTATCTGTTCTTCTCCTGTAAAGATAAGTAGCCAGAATAGTGTTCAACATAAGTGTACTGTAAAGCAAAAATGTTTTTACGTGAGTGGTTCACTCTTCTCATGCAAAAGGGGGTTTAATTACTGTCACCTGAAGGAGCTAGCAATTAAAGTAAGTTTGTTCTAGCTCATTTTGTTTATTAATAAATTAATTTTTTTCTTTGAATTCTTGAAAGAACTCTTGAAGTGGCTAAGATACCCTCTGAAAATTAAATTCAGTGCTGACACAATACAGACGTACAATACCTACCTTTGTGGTAAGCTATATGAAATGAAAAACTTTATAATATTCCCATGCAGAAAAAACAACTTTACGCTGATTAGGAATGATCAAAATGCTGTTTCTCCTTCTAGCAACAGATGGTTTCTGTGAAAGCCTTTGATTCACAGGAATAGTACCTCTTTTGTTGTGGGTGAGGGCAGAATGAATCTTGGAAGCTGTTTGTTTCCTTTTCACACTTCTGCTTTTGTGGAATGTGCTTAGATGACAAGTATAGGCGGGCAGTGGCTCTTGAGCAGTTTTTTTCATCCCAAGACTAGCAATACCAGTTAATAGTTCAGGGAATGATGAAGCACTGAAAACCTTTGTCCATGTGCTTTATAGGGTCACTTGAATAATAAACTCAGTTTTCATTCTCACAGCTTCACTTGGGAATTTTGAGTTACAGTGGTTTATGGAAGTGTCACTTAATGTCACATGGGTTATACCTTTCAGGATGTCATGTGTAGCTATTTGTAAACCTTTACTGTTACCTTGAGGTGGGCTGACCTTGGCTGGATGCCAGGTGCCCACTATTCTGCTTTATCCCTTACCTTCTCAGCAGGAGCGGGCTGGGAAAAGAGAGTAAGATGGAAAAAATCTCATGGATCAAGATAAAGGCAGTTTAATGAAGTAAAAGCAAAGGCTGCATGCGGAAACACAGGAAAACAAAAACTGTATTTTCTACTTCCTGTCAGCAGGCGACGTCTTGCCCCTTCCCAGCGGGGTTTCAGTGTGCAAAGTGGTTGCTCTGGAAGACAAATGTAATAATGAGTGCGTGCACACACCCGACCACACCCCTGAGCTTTCACTGCTGAGCAGACACCCTGGTATGGAATGTCTCTTTGGTTAGCTTGGCTCAGCTGCCCTGGCTGTGTCCCCTCTCCAGATCTTGCCCACCCCCAGTGTACTGGCCCTTGAGTGGGGATATTGCAGGCACGGCCTTGATGCTGTGCGAGCCTGCCCAGCAGTGCCCAACACACTGGTGTGTTACCAGCACCTTTCTGGCTCCCAACACACAGCACAGCACTGTGAGGGGCTGCTGTGCAGAAAGTTCACTCCAGACAGACAGTACGTACCTTTTAGGTGCATATATGATTTCCATGCCAATATTCTAGGTACCCTTCAAACACCTGTGACTGTTGGGGTTGTGTGCACATGTGAAAACAGAGGGTGTGACTCATATCTCTATATGTATGTGTGAAAAGAGAAAGAAATTATACAGTGGTTTTAGGAATGAGAGCTGTTGTTAGTGGGAAGAAGTAAAGTTTAGAAGAAGGGTAAGTGTGGCTAAACCAAAGAGAGTGAAAGTTTCGGTTTTATCAGAGAAATAAAACTGATAGAACTGATAGGGAAGATAAAACAAGCATAAAGGAAATCAGCCTGATGCCATAGAGAGTCTTCCTGTGAAGCATTAAAATAGCAAGGAGATTTGCAGAGATAGGTAAGGGAAGAGATATGATCTATAATATAAAGTGTGCTTAAAAATTATTTGAAAATCAGACCTTAGCAACAGAAAATTATAACAAAGATATCAAGAGGATAGATTGTGTCTGTTTTAGGAAACTTGAGTGGTACCAGATAAATAAGCATTTTGAGAGTAATGTTTCACATGACCTTTGTAGAAACTTGCTCAAAAGTAGTTGACTACTTTCAGTGCATTTCTTTCTGTGTGAATTAATGTTTTCTAAAGAGGAAAAAAATAATCCTGCTTTTGTCTTACAATGGTGTAATTTTTTTAAATATTATTCCTCGTATTTTTAGGGGTATATCCATGAAAATAAAAATATGAAATCAGTGTCTTGTTTATGACTTTTTCCTCCTCGTGTTATGGCTGATGGGAGGGAAAGCTTTCTTACTTTTGCATGTTTATTGCATTAGTGGGTTTTTTTGGTGATAGCACTATTTTCACAGAGGTGAATTTTCTTCTTTTCCAGAACCCTGTCAAGAAAATTCCAGATTCACATGAAATTACACTCCAACATGGAACAAAGACAGTAAGTGATAACACATTTTCAACACTCCATGCTTTTGTAGAACTATCAGTCTATGAACTAAGTTAACCAATGCTGATTATCAGATGAAGTTCAAATACCAAATTTTTTCCTTAATTCGTTATTTTAATCTATGTCTTTTCTTAGTGCAATTGAAGAGTGTGTTTTAGGACCGCCTCTTCAGTTTCTTATAATAACCCAAATATAGCTCCATTTGACTCAACTGTAGTCTCATATTCATCATTATGCTTTCTGTAATTGTTAGAGCTTCTCTTCTAGGCTAGACCTTCCTAATGTTGACCTGGGTCTAATCTGGACCTTCCTTTGGTCATGGATTTAAAAGAGAATGTTATTGTCAGAGTTTCTAAGACTTTGCAGCTGAGTACTTCATTCTTCTTGAATCTTTCAGTGCCTTTTATGCACCATTCTCAGTTTCTTGAACCCTTGTTCTTCCTTGTCTTTGACTGCATCTTTTCTCCAATATTATCTGCACTATTTCTCCAATATTACGGCCAATATTTCTCCTTCGTTGTCTTTTAAAGAACCACTATAGGTTCCAACTAGGAACTATAATTTCTTTGCTCTATATGTTTTATCTCTGAGTAATCTCATCTTCTAACACAAATTCAACTGCTTTTACGTGCTGATTGATAGAATACCTGTTTTTATAGAATGGAATTTTTTCATTGGCCATGAAAAAATTCCAATCTGTTCCCCCGTCCTTTCACTGTATTCTTCATTCGTCATTAAAAAAGATGCTGCTGCTACTCTCTTCGGTTTGGTCCATGACGAAGGCTTTAATGAGAAAATAATACTAGAATCTCTTTTATTGTTATTACATTCATGTGAAAGCATTGTCAGCTAGTTAGGAGAAATCTTACTCATGTTGTTCATGAGAATTTTTTTTTAGGGAGGAGAAGAAAGAGAAAGGAAAGAAAACCAAAGCAATTATTTGAGGAAAATGCTTTTTTGTGATGTTTTAAACAGTCTTAAGAAATGTATATGTGTATGTTTCCTTTGTTCGATTTTATATAATTAATATGATCACAGACTCACTAGTTTTCCATTCAAAAATATTAATAAATATTTAAAATAATAAAATTATTGAAGTAACAAATAAAAATAAAACAAGCATTTATTAGTTTATATTTTGGATTTTTAACAATTGATTTCTTAATATTTATCAGACATTTAAAAGGAATTTTCTAGGAGTTTAAATTTAACAGGAAAGATGATTTTTTTTAGTAAGCTTTCAGAAATATAATTTTTTTAGAAGAGTCTATTCAGTAATCTGGCATCAAACTTTGTGGTCTGTCTTGAAGTGTGGAGAGGTGATAAGACTTACCATTTGCTTTATCATAGAGCTAGGCATACAGAAGTAGAGGGAAAAGAGGAAAGAAGAAACAACTGTGTTATAAATTAAAATAGAAAAGTGTTCACTTTTGAGACCTGTAAAAGATGTGTTGTATTGCACTAAACAGAGTGGATTTTTCTACATACAGTGCATGCAACTTCATTGCATTCTAATTTCTATGAATACTACAGTCTGCAGAGTAGTGTATTAGTGCAAACCAGTTTCCCATTTTACATGTGACAGTAACTGCTTCTGCAGTATGTTTCTTGAATACATTTCCTAACAAACTTTGTTAGGTAAAATGTTTTGAATTATATTTCGCTATATTAAAGCAGTAAATCTTTTCATAGCTTCTTAAAGAATAAGCTCATGTTCTTTCTAACTGAAAAGCTTTGTAAAGTGGAAGTTTCTTTTTTGGAAGATTTCTGAGGTATTTTGACTGCAGGAGAATGGAGCTGTCATCACCTACAACAGAGATGAATTGTCATGTGGGGTATATATAGAACAGTTGGATTAGACTGGATGCGGTAGATGAAACATATCCTTGAAAAAAAGCACTCTTCTGTGGAAGGGCTATCTTTTTGGGGTTTTTTGTTTGTTTTAGAATAGTGAAACTAATTACTTGTGAGCCTAGACACTCATAAGGATGGGAGCAAATTTGTATCTTGATTTCGGTGTTTCACCTTAATGTTTTTAAATACAGTTGTCTCATTATGTTCATACAGTGTACTGTATTTCAGCTAAACTTATGTATACCATCTGTACCTCTTCAATCTAGTGAATGTGGATTTGATGATGACTCTATTCCTGTGCAGCTGAGAAGTCTCAGAAAAGATTTCCCAAGCTGGAGAGCCTTTCCAGAAACCTGATTAATTTCCTGGTTGTCTTGCTTGTACAGAATAATAGGAGTTACTATTCCCAGTGAAACTTCAGAGATATATGTATATTTTTTTTCTCCTGGCACATTTTATATATAGGTGGGTATGAGAAAGAATATATAATCAGAAGTATTCTGAGCATTTTGCTTTCTGTAACATCTCATATCACAGCTGCTCCTTCATGTAGTAGTTATTGTAGAATGGAACACTTGAGTGTTGTGATTAATCTGGAGATACCCAGTTTTCCTGCATGTCAGAAATCATGAATGAAATGACTGGGGTTCAAAATTTCCATTGAAGTTGTAAAAGGGGCGAATATTTTTTTTCAGAAACACATAAGAGGTTACATCCATTTCATTTGAAAATCAATTATGTGATGGTGACATAGTCACTATGTGGAGTTTAATGTGTTCTTAGGGATAGCACAAAGCATCACATTTGAACATTTCATTTACGGAAATAAAAAGAAAAATGTTGAACCTATTCACTCTTGTATGTATTTTTGGGGACACTGCATTAGGGCATTTGATCATCTTTTGCATTCTTTAGAATAATGAGGTTTTAGACTTTATGTAAAAGATAAGATTTCTGCAAGTGAACGCCTCTAAATTAGAATGCAGGACATTTAGGTTAAGGAGGAGTCAAATGTCTCGTGCATGGGAGCATCATTTCTGCCACATCTTGGTTTCCTTGAAAGTACTATTTTCAAACTGTTGGCTGTACGAGAGCATTGTATGTTTGAAATACTGTGAGGTACCTGTGTTACAGAATCATAGAATATTCTGAGTTGGAAGGGACCCACGAGGATCATTGAGTCCAACTCCTGGCCCTGCACAGGACTATCCAAGACTCTCCAAGAATCACACCATGTGTCTGAGAGTATCGCCCAAACATTTCTTGGACTCTGTCAGGCTTGGTGCTGTGACCACTGGGGAGCCTATTCCAGTGCCCAACCACCCTCTGGGTGAAGACCGTTTTTCTAATATCCAACGTAAATCTCCCCTGACGCAACTTCAGGCCATTCCCTCAGGTCCTGTCACTGGTCACCACAGAGAAGAGATCGGTGTCTGCCCCTTCACTTTCCCTCATGAGGAAGCTGAGGAGTCTCCCCTCAGCCTCCTCTACCCCGGCTGAACAGGTGACCTCAGCCCCTCCTCATACAGCTTTCTCTCCAGACCCTCCACCATCCTTGTTGTCCTCTTTGGACACTCCCTAATAGCACAGTGTATTTGTTATGTTGTGGTGCCCCAAACTACACAGAGAACTCGAGGTGAGACTGCTCCAGTGCAGAGATGAGTGGGACAATCCCCTCCCTCGACCAGCTGGTGATGATGGGCCCAATGCCTCCCAGGACACGGTTGGCCCTTCTGGCTGCCAAGGCACTGCTGACTCATGTTCAACTTGCCATTGACCACGACCCCACTCCCAGGTCTCTTTCCACAGTGCTGCTCTCCAGCCTCTCATTCCCCGGTCTATACACACAACCAGGGTTTCCCTGTCCCAGCAGAATCCAGCACTTGCCTTTATTAAAGGTCATACAGTTGGTGACTGCCCATTGCCATTTGTTGAGGTGTCTCTGCAATTCCTTTTTGCCCTGGAGAGAGTCAGTAGCTCCTCCCAATTTTGTGTCATCTACAAACATACTTAGTATTTGAGTCCTGAATACAAGTCATTAATGAAGATACTGAGGAGAACTGGGCCAAGGATGGAGCCCTGCGAAACCCTGCTAGTGACAGGTCACCAGTCTGGTGTTACTCCATTACCCTCTGTGCTTGACCTGTGAGACAATTGCTCACCCACCCCGTGATGTGTTTATCCAGTTGTGGGCTGGACAGTTTGTCCAGAAGGATCCTGTGAGAAACAGTATCAAAAACTTTACTGAAATCCAAAAACATTACATCAACTGGCTTCCCTTGATCAGCTAGGTGGGTTACCTTGTTTTAAAGGGAAATCAGATTTGAAAAGCAGGACTTTCTTCTCATGAGGCTGTGCTGGCTGTGACCGATGACTGTATGATCCATCAGGTGTTTTTCAATACCTCCCAGAATAATATTTTCCATGATTTTACCCTATATTTCTGGGGTCCTTCTTGCCCTCCTTGGAAATCAGGACAATGTTCACCAGCTTCCAGTCAGCTGGAACCTCTCCGAATTCCCAAGACTGTTCAAAAATCATTGTGAGGGGTTTTGTGATGACATCAGACAACTCTGTAAGGATTCTGGAGAGAATCCCATCAGACCCCATAGATTTTTAGGATTGCAGCTGAAGCAGCAGATCCTGCACAATTTCAAGGTCAGCTGGGAGTTGATCATTCTTGCAGTCATGGTCCTCCAGCTTAGGGCACTCCACTGCCTTTTGCCATTAATGTATTTGAAAAAACTCTTTTTATTGTCCCCCATGTTTCTGGCAGCTTCAATTCCAATTGAGCTTCTGCTGCACGACTTTTCTCTCTACAGTAACAAGCAGCATCTCTGTATTCTTCCCATGTTGCTTGACCTTGCTTCCAGTGGGCATACACCTATCTCTTTTGACTTATATCCAAGAGAAGATTCCTGTTCAGCCAAGCTGGCCTTCTGCCTTGCCTGCTTGACTTCCAACATTTGGGACCAGCATGGACCTTGTCAGGGGAAGGTGACTAGCAGTGAGTCTTTTATAAAATTAGGAATAACTAAGTGAACCTTTTCTACATGAAACTGGAAAAAGAAGACTCAAAACAAGCCCATACTATTTCATTTAAGGAAATCTAAATTTTAACAAAGCAAATTGTCCATCTTTGAGAATATATTCCATTCTTACATGCTGTTTTTATTGGGACAGTTGTTTTTTCTAGGTTACTTTTTCAACTGGGCACGAAAAAGGGAATATCTCATGGTAAATTCCATGTTTTAAAATGTCTTCTGTGGGAACTATTCAACAGTTTACGTTAAGTTTTAAAAGTCTCCATAACACAGTGTATATACTAAAACTTGGAAAAAAACCCAGTACAGTAGTAGACTGATATATCTTTGAGACAAGATTTTTCTGGTGGTACTTGAGTGTGTCTGCGTTAAATCATGATGACTGTAGGTACTTTTCATATATATGTGTAAGGAAGATACATACATATAGGTAAGCATCCTTATGTGCAAATTACTGTAATCTTTGTACCTGAGGGTTTTTTTTTTTTTTGGTGACACCTGAAGAATTGTAAAAAAAAAAATCATAGAAAAAATAAAGAACTTGAGCGATTATATTTTCTTTTCTGTACAGGTTTCTGCTTTGGGGTTAGATCCTTCAGGTGCTCGTTTGATAACTGGTGGATATGACTATGATGTAAAATTTTGGGATTTTGCTGGAATGGATGCCTCTCTCCAAGCTTTTCGGTCACTCCAGCCTTGTGAATGGTAAGCATGAAGACTGTCTTTTACACTTAAGAACGTACCTATGTTAAGCTCCTGGTAGAATGCACAAAAGCCTTGTAAGATAGCTTGCTTATAAGGCTCTTGTACGTACCATTGTATTTTTTGTAGTAAATGGAATGTGAACCTAAGAACTTGTCTGTGTCTTTTCATGCTTTTTTCGATGACTTGCATATTTTCCCATTTTAGAAAGCTACAGGTGAATTTGCAGATGAATTTGTTAACAGCACATCAGAAAATTGCCCTCACAAAGAGATAAATTTACTTTCATAGTTGTAACTGAAGTTAATAGAATACACTTTCTATAGTAGTGCTTATATAAAATTAATTAAGAAGAGAAGAAAGTTAAAGCAATTGACCCCTTTGTGGAGAGCCTCTCTAGTTGCTGCCAGGATTTCTGAGGGGGAGGATGTTTTATCTAATTGTCACAAAGCCCTCTATTTCAGGATGCACTGGTCCTTTGCATTGCATCAATCATTGAATAGCTACATAATGTGAAATACTGTCTTTTTTAAAGAAAAAAAGCTATATGTTTATTTACATTTACTTCTGTGTTTCTATATATGCACACTAAAAAGAAAATGCAGAAAGAGAGTAATTTCCATATTCTCCATACTGTTCACTTGTAATTTAAAAAGTAAGTGAAAAGAGTTCATTTACTTATTCTAGAGAACTGGAATGCAGAATTCTTTCAACAGTATTGCTCAGTGAAGTTTCAGATAAATACATTCATAAAATAAACCACGTTTTTTTAGCAAGGTACTTTCTAATGTCTAAGTAATCTAGCACTTTCTAAAATACTTTGGTATGCTTAAAAAAGGGTTTGAAATTTTTTATGTACAGAGTAAGTAGTACTTTGAATGTCTATTTTTAATCATTATTGTCTTTAAAAGCTACAGCTGAATTTTGGTCAGTTTGGATAGATAGAACATGTATAGATAGAACATGTATAGATAGATAGAACATATGCCAAGAGTCTAGATAATGAAAGATGAGAAAAAGTTAGCCTGAAGAGGAGCAAAATAGAAAGGAATTCTGCTGTGGTTCTGAAGTGTGCAAGATCAGGAAAAAGTGTGCTTTGATGCATTATGCAATTATAATCTCTTTGACAAACCTGACTTTTTGTAATAAACCAACAAATGGCACATTTACTTTGAAAACATAATTAAGTAACCATGCCACTTCGAAATAAATAAATAAATGAATGAATAAATAAATAAGTAAAATAAAAGTCACATTCAGACTTTTCTGCCATTAGTTTCTTTTACGTGATTAGTTAGCAGGATATAAATGGTATTTTCTTTCCTTCTGCCATAACTGGGCAGCAAGGAAGAGGTGACAGTCTTTACTTCCACAGTAGGAGATGATTTTAATGAAGCATTTTCAAATTGAGCAGAAAAGTTCATTCCAATTTAGTTGTACTTGGTAACAATGGTATGACATAAATATAGTGTAAAAACCATAAGCACACTGTACATTAGTGTCCCATCCTAAGTATAGCTTGCAAATAAATCAGCAACCTCCTTTTGGCAAAAACTTATAGTAAAGCATGAGCTTAAAATGTTTGTTATCCCTGCTACTGTTCATTTAGTATATCACAAGAATTCACAAGTATTTTTATATGTGTTCTTTGTGAAATTCTTGTGGTTTGAGTATGTGGATGTATAAATACAGTACGTAAAACATAGATGGGAAATAATATTAAAAATAGAATTGACTGGTATGTTGCAAGTCTCATGTACTAATTTTGGGTTTAAAAAAAATCTATTTTTTGAATACCACTTCTTTATCTTTTTGTAAACATAAAACTGGAACTATATCTCTGTCTGATGAAAAGATTCAAATTCAGGAAGACGTTCTTTGATACTGACATTGAGGCATGCTGGTAAACACTATGTGGAATATTATATAACTTGCATCCAGGTATATATATATATTCTTATATTACGTTTTTCACCACAAAGTTTATTGCAAGGAGTATTAACATTCACAAACTTGAATTTGAAAGAATCCTGAGGAGTTTTGCTATGGAAACTTTATATATTAGCAGAAATCCAGATCTGGAGCCATAAATTTCATTTCATTTTAACAATGAAAGAGCCTGAGATCTGTTCTATATTGTCAAGGCTCCATTTTGTAGATAATATTGGGTTAATTACTCTGTTAATTTCTCTTTGGATTTGGGATGTAAAGTTAAAAAAAAAGAACCTGACAAAAAACTAATACCTCCAACCACTCTTCCATGTTAAAGGCAAAAACAAGTGTAAGACAAAGCTGTTACACGTGTAGAGAAAGTATTTGTGTGTCCTGATTCTATCCATGCATGTAACTCTGTTCTGCAGGTCCTTACAGAAAGTGCTGTGCACATTTGGCAGCTTTAAAATCAAAATGATGGGGATTAATGCTATTAAAAAGAACTGTTTTTATAAGTTTCCGAAGACTTTTGCTATAACATTAATAAGAATGAAAAATATTTTCTTAGAGAACTGCCTCTGCAGAGCCTTCACTCTTGGTCATGCTCCAGTAAACATCTGAAAAATGGTAACTGCTGGGACTTTGCAAATACTCTGCTTATAGATACAAGTTTTGGACATAATTTTAAAAGTTGTATTGCACAGTCACAAAGATGGTTGCTTTTTTTCCTTTAGGTAAAAGTTATGGAAATCTTGTCTCTCAAAGTAATTTTTTAATATGACTGATTTGGTAAATTACTGGTTGTGTTCCATTGTGCTGGGTGCTGTAAAATCAGTTGCTTTTCCTTGTTGGAAGAAACCTTAAATCTAAGATGAAGGCAAAGTTTATTCAGACTTGCTGCTACAGAGCTACTAAGAGGCAATGAGACAATATTGTTCAAATTATGAAGAGTGCCATGTTAATGGTATTAATGTCTGTAGTTTTATTTTCAGTATTTCAGTGTCTGAAAACAATTTTTTCAGAAGAGTCTATGGGTCTTTACATATTGTGGATTCTTTCAGAAATCAGATATTACTTCTGAGCTGTTTGGTCATATTTAGCCGTCAGATTCCCTTCTTACATGAGACGTGCACCAAGTGAAAATAATCTTTCAGTCTACTTTTTGAATGTTTATTTTTAGTTCTTACTTTTTCTTAGATTTCAACAGTGATAAGTGCAGAACATGAACCTGTGCTTTGGACAGGTGCTTTGTGCTTTCAGCCAATTTTGTCATTACAGTATGAGAAATATAAGTATTGATAGTACCTGATAAGTACTTAATTCTGCATGCAGTACTCAGGTGGGGCTCATGAATGTTTGTGATTAGGCAAGAGTGCTCGGAAGTAGAACTGAGGAAAATTTTTAATTCCTAAGATAAGTTTGTTCTGCAAAAGCTGAATCTGATGGATTCCTTAATCTAGGTTTATCAGCCATCTGCAGAGAATATTCTAGACTTTAGGTGTTGTTTCTCCTGTGCGGGTTTCTTTTCAGTTTCTTTCAGTGCTTTCTCTGAGCTTAATGTAGCTGACTATCTTTCCCCTCTTCTGAGAAAGTATTCATTTTTGCTCTTGAGGATCAGAGTGCTTTTTCAGACATTGCCTGTAATCTATTTTGGAAATTCCCAGATTTGAGTGTCTCTTTTCTATTAAAAATCAGAGTTTACAATACTCCATCCAATTTGGCTGTCAGTTGGTATTACGTAATAGGGTGCTTGAAGCAATTTTTGGCTTTTGAATTACAATGTAATCAGTTTTGCCAAACATTTTTTGAAAAAGAATCTTAGGCTTAGTTTACATTACTATGATCAGTGCAGAACTTTTAAAATAGGTATTACAAGTGTTTTAAGTGTTTTGTGGAGTAACTCATGGTTTGAGGAAAGATTTAACAGATGATAGCTACTACTGAGTCAGTCATGAAATAATTATTGTATAAGATCTGAAATGTTAAATTATAAAGTTACAAGTTGCATAGTTGGTTTTGTTGATCATCTGAGTGTTAACTTTACTGGTGGGAAATAGTGTTAAAAAACAGTTCCTTGAAAGTTACTAAGATTTGAATGCAGCTGGTAATGTTCTTAACCAAAAGGGAGATATTTCTTTGAGGACACTTTGGATGCCATGGGAATCCAAATCTAGATGGCAAATGCATTCCAATCTTGCACTTGGGATTATTCTAGCTGCAGAGCTGAAGCATTAATATAAAGTAATGTTATGGTGCACGTTCTGTTAATGTACCAGGATATAAATTCTGGCAGGTGTGAAGTGAATAGACTGCTTTGCATTCTTTTCTATCCTTGTAATGGAGTATAGGGGATCAAAGGGATATCTGCTTCAGATACAGCAAGAGCTGTGAACTTTGTTCATACAGTAGAATGCTGAGAGAAGATGATGAAGCTGGAAATGGGCTTCTCGTTCATCAGTCAACTTTCCACTTTCAGTTTAATTTTGTCATGTCATTATTATTCTATGAATTCTGTCCCATGTTTTCTCAATCAGTGGAAGATGAACATGAGTACACTGTCACCTAAGACATCGTAGACTAGGCAGATTGTTACCTACTGTCATGTTTCATGTGATGATGGTATATTTATCTTAGAGTTTGATGAAACTGAACCCCTGAACATAGAAGAAGTTTCAAAAATGTTGGGCTATGACTAATTTCCTGGTGTACAATGTACAATGGAGTGTAATGTATGACTACAACACCCCTTTACAGTAGTTTATAAATGACTGTGATTCCATGTTTTACTTTTGAGAAGATGAAAAAGAATTTTCAGCCCTGAATAGTTAAATCTGACACATGCTATTTTTCGATTGGAGTTATAATAGCATTCTTAAAGTTAAATATATTTGCCAGAAATTATATTCTAGTGTTTGATGAGCTGTGTGGTTGAAAGAAACATGACCCATGTGCACAGATAGAGGAATAAAAAGCTTTAATCCATTAATATAAGACTTTTTGCCCCCACCTTTTTGGTATAGGAGTGTACATGGGTCTATTTCTGCAATATATTTTCTCACCATTGGCGGTTTTGTTTTAGTGTTTACAGGAATGTTAATTGAAATGTTTTGTTTCTTTTTTCTTTTTTTCTTTTTAGTCACCAAATCAAATCTTTGCAATATAGCAGCACAGGAGATGTCATTCTCGTTGTCTCTGGTAACTCTCAGGCAAAAGTGCTTGACAGAGATGGCTTCCCAGTAATGGAATGCATAAAAGGAGACCAGTACATTGTGGATATGACAAACACAAAGGTAAAGTAAAAAATTAATTGAATGCCAGAAGCCTGCCCTGTCTCTGGGATGTGATAATCTCATATATTGGTACATACTGGAAGCTGTGGGACCTTCAGCCATGGAGGTTTGTAAGACCCAGCTGGACAAGGCCATAGCTGACCTGATCTGGTGGTGGCTGTAATCTGTCTTTGAGCAGGAGTTTGACACAGATGAACTGTAGAGGTGCCTTCCAACTAATGTTTCTGTGATGCTACCACAAATTAATCTATTTAAAAGTGTATCCTGTGAAAATTGTTCACTTCCTCCATAGCCTTGTCTAACCAACATCAAAAAGACACAACAAAGCCAAAAAACAAAGAAAAAAACCAGCTGTTGATCTGGTTCAGACTCTTACTTTCTTGTACCCTCCACTCTCTTTTGCTGAGTCTAGACCTCTTTCAAGGCAGGGGTTGGAGGTAGTTCTTTTGTTACTTGCATGCCCTGAGTGTAAGACTAATTAGCAACAATGTGTGTAGTTTCAGTGCTAGTTAAAAATGCAAATGGAGAAGGGTTCATTCATAGTTTTGAAGTACTTTAACCACAGTTGATTGTGTTTTGACCACTTTGCTCTTGTATTTCCACAAACTATGATACAAGGGTTCCATTTACCTAGATGATTTAAATTCAGGTCAGTTTCTTAAATAGCTTAAGTGTAAAAAGGAATGATAAAATCTACTGCTCGAACTCATGATAAAGTTGATTTATTTATTGCTTGTAAAGTATATTGCCAGATAACTAGGCTAAATGGTGTTTTGCCTAAAGCTGTTCTTGTCAGATGACTATTTCTTTTGGCTAGTGATACATATATAAAACCATCAAATAATAACATCTGCTTTAGTTCTTGTTTGCTTAAAAACAATTCACATTTTCTTTCTCTTCTAAATGTCTAGAATTCCAGTGTGTTGTGGTCCAACAGTCAAAATGCTAAAATATTTGTTATAATGCCTCATTAACTTTTCAGTATTTCTCTCCACATTCGTGCTTAAAACAAACTGAAGTAATTCCAGCACTGTAGGAGTAGTTTCCAAATTTCTCTTTGAACATAGTCAATGAGCATGTGCCTGTACTTCAAAGAAGTAAAGCCAACTGGACAATATATATTTCAATACTGTAGTTATATTCATAGTCACCATAATGGCAATTGCTTACTTTGCATAAAATCCTTACCTTCCATTTTTTCAGTCCTACAGAAACAGAACTGACTAGTCAATTTGCAGCTTTAATATTTTATGAAAAGTTCACCTGAGGTTAAATCTATCTTGACTCTTGAATTCTGTTTCCTAAATTTTCCCCAACAAGATCTTTGGCTATTATAGATTTACATGGAGTATGTGTGTGGTGTCACCCTGGTAGTTATTGTTATTCCTGTTATTTTTCTGTAGCTTGAAAAAATTTGTGTGACACTATATTGATGCCTGTTTTTTCATCCTTTCTCTGCATTATAGTTCTCTCAAGGAAAAAAGAAGTATGATTCTATACCATTTTCAGAAAGAAAAAATACAAGTAGAAGAATGTCAGGGTTTTTCTAATTCAGAAATGAAAACAAGCATGGATGAGCTGGATAGAGTACATAAAATCTGTTAAATCATTGTGATGTCAATGAGAAGGTCCCTCAGCTTTCATGTGATTCCACTTGAAGGATTTGGAATAAAATTTATAAAACCTTGTAAGACAGCTTACAAAGCCCTCTTTATGTTTATTTCCGTAGGGTCACACAGCAATGCTCAATTCAGGCTGTTGGCATCCAAAAATAAAGGAAGAATTTCTGACATGTTCTAATGATGGGTAAGTGTTGAGGTCTGTCTTTGTCAGTGTTTTTTGAGAGGCTTGTTTAGCTTTCGTACTTTTTTACTGTGCTCTAATTTGCTTTAAATATCATTCTCTTTAATCTTGAGCAAGTGCTCAGAACAATGTTAGGTGAGATCTGGAAGCAAATATATTTCTTTTGCCTCCTAATAATAAGTGTGTTTTATCGGTATTATTTTAGTTCTGTGATTTAAAATTACTTTTAATGATATTTCATGGAAGTTGTTAGTTAATTGTTTTTACAAAAATTTGTGGACATACCCGGTATTTCTTTGGAATAGAATAATTCCTGTAACTGTACTCAGTGTAACTGAATTCACTACGAAGATTGAGTATTTAAATTGGAATTCAAGTGGAATTCAAGTTTCACGTTAAGTGTAATTGAATATTTAATAGATATTGTTTGAAAAGTGTCAAAGAGACTGTTAGAAATTATTTTATGGCTTCAGCCTTGATCTTTGTGGTTAGAATCAAACAGCAAAATGTCACTGTGGCAACTGTATTAATTAAGTTACTGCAGCTGTTAGTAGCAAGTTCATTAATAATTTTTTACTGATGTTTCAAATATGCAAGCTCCTTTACTTGAGAGTGACAGAGAGGGGAAGGATTGAATTTCTCCACTAATGTATCTGTAGTGTAGTGCACTCTAAACAGATGATTTCAATTATCAATTACTTTAAATAGCACATTTGGGTTTTTTTTCCCCAAATAGTAGGAAATTATTAGGAAATTTTAGTTTCTGATAAGACTGTAGCAGAAACAAAAACTAAGTAAATAATATATTGTGCTTTATGGAGAAGTTAAGTTGTAAAAATACACTTAAGCCAACTGTATATTTTTTCCAGCTTGTAGACACAAAGGTATTACTTCATAGTAGAAAATATTATTATTAAATGCTAAAATCCCTACTTTAAACAGTTTGTTGATGTTTTGAATATGGTTAGACATTACTATAGTTTCTTTATTAGGTTGAATAGTTTGTAGATCATGAAGAATAAATTAAGATATTATAAAGATTGTCTAATTTTGTCCCGTTTAAGCAAGTTCCTAACTAATATAACAAATATGGATTCAGTACATCCCTGATGTTTGAATTGCTGTCACTTGAAATGGTCTGGTTAAGTGAGTGAAATCCAGATAACCACTGCTGTAAATGACTGCATAATTGTATTTTCAGAGACATTACATGGCTGACATTACAAGAAAAGTGTTTTAAACCCATTGCATTTTACTTCGTGCTAGTGACAGGTCTTTCCAGAATTTGGATATGTTGTGTGAAAAGAAACAATTTGGATTGCTCAATTTGCAACACAGGTCTTAAACGTTAAAAACAGTATCCCATCTGTGAAGAACTACAAGGTCTTCAAAGTTTAATCAGTAATTCTTCTTAAGACTGGAGCTGTAAACTAGAAATGAAAATAATAGTTCCAGTGGGAAGGGACCTACAGTCATTATCCAACTGCCAGACCAAGTCAGGGCTGTCCAGAAGTTAAAGCCTGTTATTAAGGGCATTAATCACATTAAGGACAATTGACCACCTCTCTAGGAAGTCTGTTCCACTGTGTGACCACCCTCTGAGGAAAGAGATGCAGTTTCTCATCTGTGAGTTTGGAAGGTGCTGAAAATAATGGTTGAAGCACGTCTACCATGCTCCTCGAGGCACACTGAATGTCAGTGTCTGAGGCTGAAGGAGAAGAGGACACAGGGAGCACATGAGGAATGTTAATGTACTATTAAACCATAAACTGTGTATTCTGTGCTTCTAGATAACATTTGCACCTCCTCTAGAGAAAACAATCATTCATAAACTGAATATTAGAACTGTTTGCAAGTTGTGGACTGTATTTTATCTGATTCCTCTAGCATTTGCATTATCTGTCTCTTTAGTTGAATTGTTGTCACCTACATAGAGTTAAAAAATAAACTAAGGAAAGAAAATTGCATTTCCTGGGTTGCATGTTGAAAGCACAAGTTTTCATGATGCATAAAGAAGTTAGAAAGCAAAATTTGCAAGTGGTGGTGTGGTGTCAAACAAAAGTAGCGCATTTTAAATGTGTTTTAAGTAAATTCCTTTAAAATATTTTAAAGACATGTTTCTTTTTATGTTAACCTGCTATAACTCAAATACTCACTTAGGGATAGTATTTATATGTATTTGACAGTTTCTTTTGGTTCCAGGTGATTAAGGCTGTAATAGTAGCCTGAATGAAAAAGTAATTCAAATGAGGGCTCTAGAATTGCTGTTGTAAATGAAATATTTTGAGAGATGGTCTGTTTCTTGTGATTTTTTCATGGCATTCAAACTTGCTATACATTTAGAAAAATCTTAGAAGCAGGTTTTGGTGATAATGTGTTCTAATTTGTGGTTGTTAAGCTATTTGTACATTTGTTACTTCAGACTGCAGATATATGGGTTACCAGCAGGGAGTCTCAGTGCATTTTGTATGACTGTTCAAGGACACAATGCTGAACTCAGAAAAGTCTTCATAAGAAAAATACAGTTCCTTCAGACTCCTTTATGCAAGAAACAGAAGCTGGTCAGCTTGCACACTGAAATGAGCCAGAGCTTAAACCTAGCAGTTACAGAATCAGTCTGAAAACTCCTCTTGTTAACTTGTATAAGTTCATGCCCACTTATGTGGTTGTTGGTGAACACATCAAACTCACACTAGTTCCCTTCACTTTATTTTCCTTGAAAATATTCCAGATGACGATTTGTTAAAACATGTAATACTGTACTTTCTTTTTTTCATCTTATAATCAGGGTTTGTTTGTTTTAATTCTTATTTTTAAACAAATAGCTTGACTATTCTGGAATTAGAGATGAATAATAATTTTCTTGGGCTTTTACTGATTGTTAGAAGTTTATTAGGTTTTAGTTGCAGAAGGAAGTAAGAAATTTGTTAGTTCACTAAGCAGTCTAGTGATTGATTAGGTGTTTGGATGAATAACACTAACCTAGAGATTTAGCTAAGTAGTGGTTTGAGTGTATTTTTTTGACTAGGTTAAAGCTTATGCATATATTCTCAAAACTCAAAATTCTCATATTGTCAGTGCTCCAACTTTACAACATTTCAAGTGATTAGAACAAAATTATATTAAAAGACAAACATAGAAATGCAATTGTGTACTGCAGTAATTCCTTAAAAGTTTGCATTACAGGTATGATAATTTCAGTTTTAATTAATTTGAAACTAATTAATTAATATCAACGGTTCACTTTTAAACATTCATGCAAAACTTTCGTCAGTATCAGTATTGACTTGATTTAAACTTTTTCTTGCACAAGCTATCTTTTTATTTATGACTATATATTGCCCAGGACTTTAAATACTCCACAACTATTCCTGAATGATCAGTCCGTTTTAATTGCATGTACTCCTTGCCATTCTAGATAAAGTTCAGATACAATGTGTGATCAACATTATCTTTGGTTTTCTTATAATTCCTTTACCACATTATTCAGGCTTATTTGGAACATACACTTATTAAGGCAAGGATCTTTATGTTTATCAGCAGTATGTTGAGTAAATCTAGAGAACTGCATTAAAGGTGATTGTAACAGAAATGGCAACATTAACACATTGCCTAAAAGTGGAAGAAAATTTTGGAAATGGGAAAGACTTTAAAAATTATTTTTCTCTCTGGAAATACACCTTAGCAGAGTGACCTATAAAAGTACCCTGTTTAAAGACAAAACTAGCTCTGTGTTTATATCATTCCAAAATATCAGTTGACTTCTATGTTAAAACAAAGAAGGAAGAGGAAACGGATAATGTTGTTTTTGTTATTTGGATGTTTTCTTATCACAAATGTGATAGGTAGTGCTGTATGAATAAGCAAGAGAGGTCAGTGATATTAAATGTTCCAGGAACAGGTGTTCTATGTCCCTACTCTCATATATTTTTTCCCTTTAGAAGCAGAATTGCAGCCAAACTCAAAATTTAGCAGTCGTGAACTTTGCGATTTGTCATTGCAGCTAGGGTTGTGGTTGCTTAACGGCTGGTTTACTGTAAAGAATTCCTCTCACAAGTCTTTTCTCTCTCTCACCCTCTAGTAAGTTAAAATAAAAATACTCTTTAAAAGGTATCTTAGAGAATATTTACTGCCATCACCAAGTGACCTCTGTAATAAGTTATTTAGGGACAACTTCAATGTAGACCTATCTCTAATTAAATAGATGGAGTTATTTCAGTGAAGGAGCTTCAAAACTTCAGAAGTATAATTTTGCGTTTAAGGTAAAATTTAATTCTTAGTCTTTTGTCAAATACATGTTCGAAACATGAAGTTGTTCTGCTCTATGGAATATGGACTTTAACTTCTCTTTAATCATATACTGTTGCTTAGTAAATATTCTTTGTGTCTTAATTAAAGATATTTCTGCCAATTGTGGTGTGAAGTAGAGTAAGTGGTGACCATAGAGAGTGTTCAGAAAGGAAAAGTGAACACATTCTTAAAATCCTTTTATTCAAGTTTAAAATTATAAACTATTTGACAACGTTAGCTTAGCTACCTTTTTAATGAAATGGATGACAATAAGCTTAATTAAATTTGCAAATATGATTTGTAGTTTCAAGCATGCAAAATACAGTTAATGAAGGACAAGTAGTTTGCCTAACTTAGGTCTGCTATTTGCAAGCATTGGTGTTTAGTTGATTTTTCTCTCCTTTAGGACATCTGTTATGTCCTAGACACTACTTGGGGCTTTTGAGATTTGATATGTCTTAGTGAACACTGCTGTCTTATGATGACTTTTATCTCAGCTACCTTTCAATTTTCATATGTTAACTAATTCCATCCTATTAACCAGGTTGAGATCTAGAATACCTGCTGTCTTGTGTCCCTCCCATTAGCTGTCTTGTTTCAGTCTCTGTAGGTGGCATCTATGAGTATATGAGTTCTCCATTATGACCACTGTTTTCTAGGTTTTATTAAGCCCAGAACGGCATAAAAGCTTGATAGCTTGACAGAAAAGATATTTGAGCAAGATCTGGAATAGTACCACTGAAGATGGCCAGGAGTCAGTTTTACTGCCCATGGAACAGTCAGTTACTCTTACATGCATGATGCTGTTCAGCTCGTCTTGAACTGCCAAGCTTCCTTCAGCCCAGATGATTCTATTTTCATTTAATTGATGAAGCCTGTGCCCCATAAGCTTAAGAGCCATGTCACCTGCAATAGTTCACCTGCTTGCTCCTTAGATTTTTTTTTTCCATGGCAGTATGTTCTCAGGAGTGCATGAGATATGGTATCTGCAGCCTGCTTGGCTGTGCACTGTGAAGGACAGCTCCGCTGGCTATGAAGCTAGGATTGTATGGCATTTCTCCTGGATTTATAGAATCTAATCTTCAGGTTACATACTATCTGCTCACTCTAGATTAACAGCTGCTCAGCCTAACCTGATTACACTTCAAGTGAATATAGCCCTAGAGTTTGTTGAGCTCTGTTAAGGCCTGAACAGCTTGGTTGACAACTGGAGAACTGAAGCTATGATTTTACTTTCCTTGAATGTTTTTATATATCAGTAATACCGTGCATATGAAAACAAAGGCAAGAGCAGGATCTGGACTTGTGCAGTTTAGTGTGAGTGTAGTTATATTGTTTTGCTGTTATGCAGAATTTAGAGATTTTTTGTGAATTATGTACTTGAAGAAATATGATGATAAAGCTTGTTAGGTATACTCTCTTTGTTTTGTTTAAAAGCAGCAAACTGCAACACTGAAGAAGGCTTTTGAATAAATGTTCCTAGTCCTAACGCCTTCAGTGTTTGAAACATTTTATGTTTAATAAAAACAGTTACCACTGATCAGTCTACAGCTTTGAAAACTGCTCAGAATATTAAGATAGCAGTGCCAAAGCTACCACCAAGATGTTTGCATAAACTTCTGTTAGAACCTAGGCATCAGCACTGCATCTGTCTTCACAGATTTGAAGGCTGGTTGGAAAAAACATACTTGAGAATAATTACTAATGTTTTACTTTCATCTGGGGGACCGTTAAAGGTCTTTGTTTAATTGCAAAGTCTTTTGTGCAGTTTCTAGATTTTGTGCTGTTTCTAGATTTATGTCTTAAAACAACCTGCATGCTATAGTGTGTAGGACCTGCTTTGAGGTCAAAAGTAATTACTCACCAAAAGGGTCACCCCGAATTACATCTAGTTGCATCACACTGCTTTATAGGATAGGGAATCCAAATAACATTATGGTGAAACAACTGAATTTGTTAGAGGAGTAGTATGACTTGGACTTCCATTCTAGGAAAAAATAACTCTCACTAACTTGTTTCAAGCACATACATGTATAGGTGTGCATACACATACATATTCACTTAATGTGAAATATTCCATACGAAGATGAAATTCTGAAGTTTGAAAATGTTTCTTCAAGATTTTATGAGATACTTTTATTCCCAGTACAATATTATGGTTTAGGCAAATTTTCAGAATTAATTTAGAGCATAAAAGAATTCAGTGTTCAGTGGTTTATTTTTAGTCATACCAAGGTGAAGTTTTTTATTACAGCAAGAAACTTGAAAGTATTTCTGTATGTCAGATGAAACTACACATTAAAAAAAATTGGTTGGTCTATCTGGCAAGCACAGAATTTAAATATTCACAGAACTTTAGTTTTTTCTGAACAGTTTGCTGCTTTTAGAACTGTAGAGTGAGTGGAGCAAGAAGGGACAGTCTTTTTAAAGGCTTTTGCTAGGCAATAGCAATGTTCTTACCTTGGCATGGGAAGGTCGGAGTTTCAGTGCATGTATTTGCTTCTTTTATCCCAGAACACATTACATTTCACTTCTCACCTGTACTGTGCACTATCTGGGTTATATGGATAAGCTTTCCCTGTGCCTTGTTTTATAACACCTTTCTGTCAGAACGAGACAGATGGGAAAAACTTTACTATTACATCTCTTCTGGTCTTAGCTCACTTTGACTGAGATGAGAGAATACTTTTGAGTAGCTCCGTCAACAGATCCGTGGCGTAACTTCTGGCAGAAGAGAAATGATGGGAGACTGCAAGTTTTAATATTTCCATCAGCTCAACTTGGTATCAGATAGAGAAGAAGACAGGAAAACTTCCAGTGGTTTTGGGCCATATACAGGTAGTTGAGCAAGTTCTTCCATCATAGTGACTTTGTTCCATAAGTATCTTTCACTGGCAATTTCCTCTCCTATCTTCTCCCATGAAGAATCTATTACATCTTTTATTGTATGAAGATGAAATCCTTCCTTCTCGAATATTCACTGCTAATTTTATATATATATATAACTCAATTTAAAGGACTATTTTCTCATGAGATAGGCATCTTATTTCAATGACCAGAATTCTCTGATTATTCTAGTAAAAATGGAAAGTACAATAGACTTAGTAAACTAAATGTTTTTGTTTGATGTGAGAAAGTGAAATAGGGTAGACAAGAATTTATTTTGGCACATTTGCTTACAAAGATAAAATATGTATTCTAAGAAAATAAAATTAAATTGACATGATTAATGTTCAAATCTGATTCTGTATTAAAGCTACACAGTTATGACTAATGATAGTTAATACCCTATAGATCAAAACTCTGTGAAAATATTTGCTTTGTGATTTTTGACATTCTGAATTGCAGGTAATTTCATTGCTTGAGTAGGGAAATTTAAAATTGTTCCTCTTATCAGGCTCCTCATGTTACATAAGTTTATGCTTCAGTTAAAATCACTCTGGTAAGTTACTTGTTTAGGGAGGTATGTCTAGTGTTTTTTATTTTTCATAAAACTAATTGTAACAGCCTGAAGTTGTATTTCTCACTTGGTAGTCTTTTGAAAAGTGCATAGTTTCACTTGGATGATGATGATGATGATGAAGCCTGGAAAAGCTTTCAGTCCAGAAAATTCTGTTTAAGGCTGATAAATCCCATTTTGCAAATGGGATAGAATATAACAGAAATTCTGTATGAATTTTTGTGAAAGAGGCTTCTCTTGTTTATTTAATCAAACCTTTTATAAATTTTTGTATATTAGCCATTAGTAAGTTATAAGCAGTAAATTACATTCCAAAATCTGTTGAAATTTTTTCTGTTAATTGCAATAAGTTTTGTTGGTTAGTGACTTTTAAAGGATTAGTCTTGTAAATACATGTGAGATATTTGTCATCTATCAGCTGGGTTAGCTAATAGGAAGAGATCTTAAAACTGATAATCTGAAGTAATCAAAACAACATGTCTCTAGTGCAATTTCATAGGATTGAACTGTTGCCTCAAAACTTCTATATTTTTATAAATTACTTTAATTAAAGCAGATTTTATCAGAGAAAGTGTTAATCTATTTCTAGTAAGACCTGAACACTAAGTATTAGTTACTGATTCTGAAAGCAGGTTGGTTAGTGAACTGGGTGTAAACAACAGCACAGGAAGTCATACATGGAGAAGAATATTATTAATATTAGACCCATTTCCTGAAAGTTATATAGGGTTAATTTTATATAAGCTCTTAGTACAAAACTTTGGAGAAGCAGATACACATCTTTTAAAATTCCGAACACACACAAATAATCAACTTTTACTAATGACATTGGAAAAAAAATATGATGTTAGTATTTTTTTCAGCAACTACCATTGAGTTCTATCTCTAGTTCCAGTGTCCAAAGTCTAAAAAGAATGGTAAAAGACACTGAAAATGAAAAATGTCAGAGAAGTATCCTGAAACTTGACCTAATTCGAGAAGATTCAAGAAGCTGAATAAGTTTCAGTTTATTGAATAGGATATTAAGAGACTTGGCAATAGCAAAGAAATACTAAAACAGAGATAAAATGTCCAAAAATTTCTTTAAACTGTTAAAGACATGACTTGATCCAGTAATTGAAAGTTAGCAAGGTTTGAATAGGGGAGAGAAAGTATTTCTTTGTCAACAGAATTATTATGTGACTGATTATTGACAAAGTAAATTCTTTACCATTTGTAGCTTTCACACAGAAATTGTCGATGTAATTTCTGTTTCAATCATCAGGCAAAACAGTGAGCTCAGAAAGCACCATTTAATAAGACTGAGATTGGAATAGGCATGTAGATATCTCAGTGATAAAAACTCTGATCAAACTGTACATATGACATAGCTGCTTGTAGGTAAGGGTTTGAGATTGAGCTGTAAGTTACTCAGATTTTGAGGATAGGAAGAAGTCAGTACATAGTCCTTCTGAGGATGGCAGAACTGTCCATGTGGACTTGCAGGTAGGATATGGATCAAGTTGTCATAACTGGAGCACATTAATTAAGACTTCTTTTCTATTTTAGTTTTATCAACCAATTGCTCACTGACTTTTTAGTTGATTTCCCTCTCCCACCCTCTTGCTGTCTCCGAATCATTTCCCAGCAGATCGTTTTACAGTCCTTTTATGGCAGTAATGGTAATTTTTTAAGCTAATATTATTATTCAAGTATTTGCTAATAAAGCTTTATATTAAATGCATGTCTCTTGAGAGGGATTAATTTGATTTTGGAAACCTTTCTTCTTGAAATGTTTCCAGACCTGTGATTTGTGAAACCTTCAGTTTGCTAGGACAGAAAACATCTGATCGATAGTCTTCAGTTTAGCTCATTAATGGTAGTGGAAATTTCTGCTCAGCTATCTCTACAATTAAGATCCACATTCATTGGTGTCTGTGTGATTTAGAACATGCTGGCAAACATTTCAGTCTCCTGAGGTTGAACTTTTGGTGAGATAAGATGCAGATCTTCTTTTGTCATCATAAACTTACTAGACCATATACATTCCTCCCTTCAAAATAAATAATTTATTTATGCTCATTTTTAGCTTCCTTCTGTTGTGTGATTCACAGTGAATTAAATGCATAGCAGAATAACAGGTACTGAAGAGGTTCAGAGAAGAAAAAGGTGCCTTCCCTTTTTTGGTGGTACGCACTTAAGCTTTAAAAATTAATTATCCTATCAGCATGTTTAATATAAAACCTAGCAAATAATTTAACTTCAAACAGATCTGGTTTGAGATAAAATTTAGCTCTAGAACTCTTTTCATGGTGTGTCTTTCAAAAAAAAAAAAACAAAACCTATTTTTTCATCCAAGGGATAATAATTCTGGAAACAGATTTACTTGTCTGTAAGTTGATGTGCCATCCCAATATTTGTTTATTCACAGCATGAACTGCTTTACCTTTGTAATATTTTTTGTTAATTTTTCAAGAATACTGAGTGAGTATTGTGCCTATGTAAAAATATATCTATATAACTGTCTTCTAGGACCATTAAATCAAAATTGCCGTTTAAATGGAGTATACGTTTCCAGTTCTTTCATGCAGTGAGACTACCTCAGAGAACCACAATTTGCCTGTACAGTACATGACCAGACTTGTTTGCTCTAAAAACTTTCCCTGGTAGATGGAGGATTATATTTTACATAGCTCACATTTATTTGCATGAAGCATAGCCATTGAGTAGCAACTCTCACAGTGACTCTACAATGCCTTAGTTTTTAACCCAATACCCATGTTTAAAAGGATGTAGATGACATTAATAGTCTCTTGAGCACAGTACATGAAAAATTATAGCAGCATAGATTTGGATATTTTGGGGAACGGTCCATGTAGTTTTAAAGTGGCTGTTCCACATGCAAGCTCCCTTCTTTTTTTTGTCTAACCTTCTGCTGAAGGTTAGCACCCTTTTAACAGGATTGATAGAATGAATATTGTGAACATTCCTCATCGGCTTTGGTAGAAAGACAGTGGCCTGATTTAAAGACCCTCTTCATCAGGTTACATTCAGATGAATGATTTAGCAGTGAAACAGCCAGACAATAACTTCTTAGACAATTCTAAATAGATCTTCAAGTATTTATAAAATAACATCCATTTATTCAAAATACAAATGAATTAAATATTTAACAGGTTGCTAATTTGCTTCCTTGTTCCCAAGCCTTCAGTTGTAACTTGCATAATATTTCAAGTTTTTGGTTCTTTGAAGTGAAAGCTGAAGTATTCACGCCGTCTTACCAGTTTTAAGAGTGTAAGGTGTTGGAACAGTAGAAAACATTGTGATGTTTCCAAAAGTGGTAGAGATGTGGAAGATCCACATACTTTCTTTGGAAATGTATATAATTGCGTGGAATATAACTTAAAAGTATTCCATGCATATTCAGTGCCATAATACAGGAAGACTTCAAGGCAGTGAGCCTTACAAGCTTTTTTTCCTTCTCATGACTATTTGTGAATCAGAAATTAACTTAAGGCACTCTCAACTGTTGCAGATAATACTATTTAGAACTAAATATCAAATGTATGTGACTAGTGCAACATCTATAAAACTCAGAGCAGTGGGAAAGTTAGAGGTACAGGAAGTAACGAAATGTTATGGGTTCAAAGAAACATGATGTTCGTGTGCATGCACACAAGTGAACATCAAGAGTAAGGAACTAACAGTGTGGTACCTGGTCCCAAAATAAAGTAATTTTTAAATTGTTTTTTAACTACTCTGTCAGTTAAGGGTTTTACATCTCTGTCTCAGTGTTTACCTGATACTTTTTGTTTCCACGCAAACCTGGTTTAACCAGTGTTTTATATCCTCTGTTACTGTTTAAGTACTTATGTTAAAATGCCATGTGGATTATCCAAAAACTTGTTCTCAAGAGTTGCATGAGGTAAAAATAAAGCAGAATTGGCATTTATGAAGATCAAATTACCTAGGGAGATCTGTATATCCACTTTATTTATGCTCAAAAGTTGATGTTTTATTTTTTATTTCAGCGATAGCAATTCAGCTGTTTCCAACAAGGCTTAGGAATTATTGAGTCAATTATGTTAAGTTCTGGTGAGCTTTTTCTTTCTCCTATCTCTGGACCATCTGAGTTCTCATCCTTTGGTGCAGCAGCATGGTATTTTGCAGGAACAGAGAGCATTGTGGTTCTGTAGGGTTAAAGTTCTGTCAATCTTTTTAAAATCTCCCTCAATTAGGCGAAATTTTCAGTCTTTGGAAAAATTGTCTCTGGAGACTTGTTTGTAATACAAGAGTGCCTTCATCAAAAAAGTGCTGTTATCTCAGATGTGTATAGTAATTCGCACTGCACTGGCATAGCAGTTTGCTTTTTGTCTTGACATGTGTAAAGGTGTGAAGTCCATTACTGATACATGAGGATGGCTTCTCCTAGACTAACTTATCTATTTATAGATACGTATGCAGTGCAGAGCTGATTAAGAGAGCACAGCAAATGAGCAGGCCTGGTTAAGAAGAGTTTGAGTAATGACTGTACTGGCCCTTGCTGAAAGCTGTATGTTTACAAAAGGGTTAGTAAAGCTATTTTTGTCTTTATAAACCATGTGCGTTTACATTAATATTTTTCTGAAGTTTTTCTTGATTGAAATGTTAGCTGTTGCAATAAGATAAGCAGTCGATTGTAAGAGCTTACATTTGAGGGCTGTTACAACTGACATTTTTACTGCATAAATTCACTTTTAAAGGGTACACACAGTTTCAGGTAGATTATCTTAGGAATTAAAAATTTAAATGAAAAGGGAAACTTCTTGCAATGCAGAGAAAATGGGGGAGCAATGCACACTAAATTGTGTTCTTTTTCCTCATTTATTTAGGCATTGTGCTTTGATCTTCCAATTTTGTTTTGAGGATTTGCCCCTAGTCTCATATATTGATTCCATGACTAGATCAGGGTTTGGGGTTTTTTTAATGATAGCTTGAGAATTTTTGACAACTTCTAAGTTTATGATACAAGAAGTAGGGGAAGCTCATTCTGTTAGCCAACATAAGAGAAACACAAGAAAAGGTAGGAGATCACCCAGTGGTGATGGATCATAAATTAAGAATTTGTAGTTTCTACACAGTAGTTTGCACTTATATCTGGTATGTGTATAAATGCAGTGACTTTAGTAAATATGAAGGTTTTCATGTTGTTTATGTGCAAAGAGCAGATGTGATGCGACAATACTTTTTTTCTCTCATTTAGAAGGGAGATTACATGCTTTCAGTCAAGATGGTTCGTCTTTTTTAGTCATAGGAACTGCATGGCAGCTTAGGAATTTCTATCCTGGGCTGTCTAAAATCAGCAGTAGCTTTTGGGTCTAAACAACTGGTCATAGGTATGTGCAAGAGGAGATTTTGACATCTCTTGTGCCTCTAAAAGCTGAGTTATCTTTCCACAAAATTGAGGGTGCCAAGAGGCACAAAATTGTTTAAGGAACCAAATCCAGGTGCAGACCACCAGTCTGACTTGTTTGCATCTATTACTGAAGGCTCCTTTGGTTCAAGATTTGAACATAAAAGTATATAAAATTAAAAACTGTGTTTTAGAAATGGCTTAATTTTTAAGAAATTGTCCTGCTCTGCAGCAGCCTCACCTAAAGTTCTGTGTGCAGTTTTGGGCACCACAGTATAAGAAGGACATCAAATTGTTAGAGTGTATCAGAAGAAGAGGGACCAAAATGGAGAAAGGTCTTGAGGGCAACACTAACGAGAAGAGGCTGAAGTCACTTGGCTTGTTCAGCCTGGAGAAAGGAAGGCTGAAGGGGGACCTCACAATATTATACACCTTCCTTATGGGAGACAGTGGAAGGGGAGGTGCTGATCTCTCTCGGGAGACCAGCGACAGGACATGAGGAAATGGAATGAAGCTGCATCAGTGGAAGCAGGCTGGACATTAGGAAAAGGTTCCTCACTGAGAAGGTGGTTGATCGCTGGAAGAGGCTCCCTAGGGAATTGGTCCCAGCATCAAGCCTGGCAGAGTTCAAGGAGCACCTGAATGAGACTCTTAGTCATGTGGTTTAGTTTTATGTAGATCTGCAAGGAGCAATGATCCTGATGGCTGCCTTCCAACCTGAGATATTCTGTGATTCTAAGAAAATAAGAATTACAAATTTTGCTGAGTCCCCAGGTAAAAGGAAGAGTAGAGCTGGGCATTTGCACTTGCTTAAAAAATAGCTGAATTGTTGAGGAAGCATCCATGAATTCTAGCTGGGATAAAAAAAAGTGGTTGAGAATTTTCCTGCTACTTGATTGACCTGTGTAGGAGCACTTTTGGGGGCAAGTTAAAATTTGATTGTTGCAGTGTGTCCATGGGTATTTGTTAACTACTCATGAGTGCAGTAGGGACTGGAGATGTAAGACGTGTCTTTACAACATGTAGGACAGCAGACATAAGTTGCCAGCTGATACTTCTGCAGTTTTCCCAGTATCCATCTCCCAGTAGCTCGGAAAGTCAGTGACGTTGATGCCATTTGTATGTCTTTGTTGTGATTTTGAACTTAGTTCCATTCTTACTATCTTTTGAGCAGACTTCTGTTGGTTCACAGAATTTTAGATATAAGAAGCGTGGGTCCCTGCCAGAAATATTCATATCCTCTAAATGCATTGTAAAGTACCCTTTCAAGTTTTCTGGAGTCACAGAATAATTTAGGTTGAAGAGGACATCTGGAGGTCATCTGTTTCAGTTCCCTGAGTAGTGAAAAGCCAACTCAGATCAGGTTGCTCAGGTAGCAGCAGGCTGTGCAGTGAACTAAAAGGTGAGTTTCTGAACAGACAGAAATTTTAGGGCTTTAGGCTAAGGAGGATTAGAGCACTAAAAGTAACATATTTAGACTGTAGAGCTATTTGATTTTTTAACTGAATTGAGCTATGAAACAAGTAACTTCTCTTGCGTTCTTTTATTTAAAAGGAAAAAAAAGATTATTAAGGGTATTTTCTTTGTTGTTTATGTCCTGCCCTTGCTGTTTTTGAATCTTTTAAGTCCAACAAAAAAATAACATTTTCCTCCATGTGGAGAACATAGTTGATAAGGGAGCATAAGTCCCTTAGTTTTCATCTTCAAAAATCATAAAATTTAATACTATTTTATCCACTAATATTTTGCTTTATACTTTTAACCTTACAGAAAAGTCAGAAAAGAGTAGAGAGGCTTCTTCAGTAGCAGCAGGATTATGATGTGAGCAGACTATGGTGATGAGTATATGAAAAAACGATGCTCTGTGTGTTTGTCCAGACAAATGTGGGACTGTATCATGTTTTGGAGTTCTGAGGCTAAGAACCATATTTCTTTTCTACAAGAGATGTTCTCTTCCTTTCTGAATTTTAGTGAGGATGAGGGAAGCGCCTTATATTTTGGTGTATATTCCAGAAAATATTAATTATTACACTTATATCTGGTGGATATAAGTGGAATATATAATTGATAAATACTTCAATTTGCATTTACTTTATGGACTGCAGTTTGTCCTGGTCTCTGTAAGTAGGTAATTAAGTTTTTATAGAGATTATACTACAACATGCTATAAGTGATACTTCATGCAAAAGTAAAGTAAAACAAAGTAAAACTCACTTTTAAAATTTTCTGTAGTCCAAAGAGCATGTTAGTCTGTGCAGCTGAGTCAAACTTTGCATTATTTAGAATAGATTCTGTAACTTCAAAAATCAAAATACATTTAAGGCTTAATTTTCTCCCTGTTGTTACTTACCTCTATTAGATTGCAGTTCATTGCTAATGGACCTGCAAAAAGTGGCTGTGAGTGAGATCTAAGATGACAGCAGAACCAGTTAAAACTAATTGTCATGCATGTAGGATAAGCTGAGGTGTTGCCTCAGAGAGCTTTGGACTGCTTGACTGCTTTAATTTCAGATGATTTTTCACCAGTGTAATGGAGAGTTCTGCTGAATGTTAGTTCCAGTTTAAGTTATTTAATGGAGTGAAGAAAAACTTGAGATCCAAGTGAACCTAAACTATTTTATAGCCATGACTAATCAGCTTTTTAGAAAGCATCCTGTTTTCCTAGTGATTAACCCCTCCTTCTTTTGCGGTATCATGCAAGACTGCTCTTGAGTAATTTCAATTCATGCAGGTGACAGTAACTTGAACTGTCAAGATGTTCTTTACTAGAAGTCTTCCGCTTTGATCTTAATCAGATGTACCCCCTGGGGAGGTTGATTACATCCCACTCTTATCTTTTCTAAGTGGGAGATGAGATCTCAGTTCATTACCTTTTTGCCCCACTTGGAAAATGACACAAAATTGTATCTACTCATACTGTCACAACTTTCAGAAGTGAATCACATAACATCTGTAATTCATCTAATGTTCTGTGTAGAAATAATAATATTGAAGTTATATATAACTTCATTTATGAAGGACTTTTTGTATGTAAAGTGCTACATAGTCTCAAGGAAATACCAGTACTGAGGTTTTTAAATAGCACAGCGTTGACATAGACTTTGGATTATTGTTAATTCAAAAGCATATTGACTCTTTACAGAGCTCAGTATACTTCATTAAAATCACTGAATCTGTTACTCACTGGATGAAAAGATTTTAAGGGGATGGTTCTCCAACTTACTCTGTGGCTGGTTTTCTGAAGACTTGCTTTTAGATATTTGGCTGATTTGAACTGAAGAAATTACACGCCTTGATGCAGACATCCAAGATTTCCATCCTAATGACAGATGCAAAGGAAAACGACTGTTTTCTTCAGACAGACCTGTATGTGAAGAAATCATCAACAAGAAACAAAGCTGTCAGTGTCAGTGAGGAAGTCATTCAAAACCAGCAAGCTTTTCTTCTCTTAGTGCAATTTAGCTGCACAAATGCTTATCACTTACCCATGCTATCAAATATGTTCACTGTTTCAGGGAAATACAAAAGGAAAGTAATATTTAGGGAAATACTAAGAGAGAAAGGCTTATAGGAACACAGGTGTGATTGTCATGTTCAGATTTTGCCTTTACATTGGCCGATGGAAGGGATTTTGTCAAATAAACCGAATCCATTATAACTACCTTGAGTTAAACTTGTGAAAAAATTCTTCAAGGAAGAAGCTATCACAACAACAGAGACTGGAACTCCTAAATGAATTATATTTTATTAACTTATGATCCCTGCAGCTGCTGCTTTCAGTACAGTATATACCTTTAATTTGGAGACCATTTTCTTAGTCTGAAGAGGCCTTTTTCTATACCACTTTTTTGGGAATCTAAACAGTGCTCTGGAGCATGTTTGTGTATTGCTTTTTTTGTTTGTTTGTTTTGTTTTGTTTTAAATACCTCAGTGCTTTGCTTTCCAATTCATCTTCAATAGAATTTGAATGTATTTAAGATAGTGCTCTGGTCTCCTCTCAAAAATATGTCCTCTCAATAACATCATTTCCCTATTATGTATTTTTTTTTCTTCTGCATTAGTTCTAGAAGCCGTTGGTTTGATTTGGTGAGGTTTTGATGTAAGGAAAATTCTGCTGATTATTATTAGCTGGATTGGAACTTATATCTGTTAATGGAGTAGACATATAGTAATGTTGTTCTTTTGTTTTTATTAAAAAATTTCTGTCACTCACTTTCTTTGGGATCTTCCACCTTTCTGTGTGAATTGTGTATTAATACTTTTTACTGTCTTCCAGGATACCATTTACATTCAAAGTGGATTGCTGGTATCTTAGAATTTTTAGAAAGGGAAGAAAGTCTCTAAAACTGTTAGGTCCCAGGTGAAACTTAATGTTTTGAATTAAAGCATTCAGAATCTTTGAATGAGAGACTGTAGATAGCAGGGTATTTATCTGAATTTTGCTTTGTGATGTGTACTACAGTGGGAATTCACAAGGGGGAAAAAAATGTCTAGAGCAGAATCTCTAGTTTCTTTTATGATCCATTCTGAAATATTCCCATTTGTGTGACTGGATGCTCTTTCTCGTACTTTGACTTAACAGCTGTTGTTGATAGTTGATAAATGTCAACATTTAAAATGCAGAATTGGTTTTTTTTCTGTGTTATATGTTGTCATTCCTTCTCTCTGCCAATGCGAGTGCAAAGTATGTCTGCTGTAGTCTTTGAGAAGGATAGAATTTTGGAGTTGGTAATTTTCATGAGCTGGTCTGAAGATATTTTGGGAGAATTTTCAGGTTTTGGAGGAAGTAAAAATATACTTTAAAAAAAATTAGGTGCAAAATTCTGAAGAGTATTTTTTTCATCACTTTGGACAAGCACATAGAAGGGTATAGCTGAAATAGATATGTAATTCATATGCAAATACAATATAACTTTATGTATGGAATCTGCTAATTAAAAAAATTTATAATACTTGTATTATGTTATTTACTGTCTTGTTTCTAGGCAATAACTCTTTCTGCTCTTAAATTTTTTACTTTTTTAGAGAGTACCTTTTTGTATTGGTAGCCTCACCAGGGTTTAATCTGGGAAAACACAAAAATTATTCAGTCTGGAAAGCTTGTGAGCTTTGCATTTCATTAAAAACGGACTCCTTATGTCATAAGTTAGAGGTTCTGTTGGCAAGTTTTCTACTGTGTCTTTACAGTGTAACCTCTGAAGGGTCATAGAGGTCATATTGGTGGGTAACCCTTTGTATCTGAATGCATCTGTTGGCCAGTTCCTCATTCAGAAGTGATTGTATGTCATAACTCACTAGTATTTGCTGCTGCTGTTTTCCTCTCATGGATATGCTGCACAGCTGACTTGAAAGCAGTCATGCCAAATCTGGCATGACATTATAATTTATATTCTGTTCTTTGCTTTTATTCTCCTTGATCTCTCTCTGTCCATCTCTACTCTTCTCCTTTACTTCCATTAGTTCTGGTTTCTTAGCCCAGCTAATACTCATTTAGTTCTCTGTCTCATTTTCTAGTTCCATTTTCCTCAAGTGTTTTGTATATTGGCCAGCAGTGGGATTGTTGCTTAGTAATTCAGAATGTCTGCTCACCATGCTCTCCATCATGGGTGGGAGTGGAAGGCTTAGACAAAGTTATTAAAGAAGTCAAAGACTCCGAGTTATTGAGTCATGAGGTGCAGAAAAGACTCCCCTGCTTTCTAAACTCCTTTTTGGAGACAAGTTAAGGTGCGGCTGAATCCCATCTTAGCCTCAGATTGTGTCAACCGTTTAAATTTAGGGAACTGTTGAGTTGTGATTAAATCACTTTGTCACGCAGGTTTTAATTGTGGCAAAATAGATATGTTTATATGAAGTGAATTATTTATTATGACAGATGAACAGATGAGTCAACAGATGAAAGATCTTAATCATAATCATTTACTACAGCATGTAAAAGCTAAAAACCTACTAGCAGGGTGTAATATAACATAAAGTAGTATAATGCACTGTATCAAAGCAATTATATTAAAGCAATTGTATCAAAGCTAGCAAAAGAAACAGTCATTAAGTAGAGGTTGATATAACTCACCATATGAGATAGTAAGCAGATCTCTCTCTTAACCCCTGGGGAGTAACCGTGAAGAGGTGTCCCTGCTTCATGAGAGAAGTTCCACACTTCACGGAAATACGTGGAGGAATCTGCCGTATGAAAGTTGGACTGGCCTTTTATAGTTATAAAGTAGTGGACTGGTAGTCAGATTTACAGGCCAGCAACTCGCTTGTGTGTCAAATCCTGCTTCAAAAAGCAGGATGTGCGTTTGAAGGTTGGTGAACCAGGCTGGCTTTAGCATAATTCAACGCCAAAACAGCACCCAGGTGCCAGCAGCAGAACTTGCATGATGGCTTGCCTTGTGTGCATTCTCTGCTCGGATTCTAGGCCTTGTCAGGGTAGGCTGTCCTGCCACACTCTCTCAGACATGCTTATGTGTCGTTTTAATTTTGAGTTGGCTGCTCCCCCCCTAAATAGTAATTATAATGCAGCTGTACTTGTACATACAAATGATGGTAATTTCTCCTATTGAAAAAGGCTACCAGTTTTATTTGAAACTTTGGAAAAATATGGTTTCAGAATTGCTTAATTCATTTGCTGTATATCATATACATGTTTTTTTACTCTGTTAAATGTTTTACCTGGTAAAGTTTCTGTTTTTTTTTGTTTTTTTTTTTTTTTTTTTTTTTTTTTTTTTTAATTTAGATTTTATGTAAGTAACAGAAAAGCTGAAGAATTGTTGTAAATTAGGTTGTGTAAATATTTTTGGCAATTCCTTCCATAGCTATGATTTTACATGTGTTGGATGTGACTTTTCTTGTATTCTGGTTCAAATTATTTTAACTCTCTTCAGATGCTGGAAGTAAGTAGCTTATTTAGAAGTTTTCTGCCAAACAAGTATGGAAAGTTTCTCTGGATTTCTCCATCTGTTTGTATGTACAAATTTTTTCCGTATCTGGCAGGTGATTCAAACTTCTTTGCATCCCATGTGCTGAACAGAAGAAGACTGTAACTTAGTTCCTCTGAAAGGGGGCAAAATGAATACAGTAATGGAAGTTTTCTTGCTGACAATAAGATTGTTTTATGTGATAAGAAAAGAATTAAAAAAAATATTCCTCTAACATCAGTTGCCTTTTTTATAAAGAAGCTTAATTTAAAACTTTAAAAAATGTGTTCTCTATCACTGATGGGATGACTTTAAACCTTGTACTAGGAAGACGAATTTCATTGCCGCAGTATTTGTATAACATCTTTGAAGTATGTTATAGCTTTCCAAGGAAGCCTTTTTGGACGACCTTGTGTTACAAAGATAGATATTATAATACGTTACAAAGGTAAGCATTATAATGTGGTTACTGGATGTACAGCATTAAACCCGATGTGTACTTTTAGTAATAACGTACTCAGTTGCTTCTTTTGTGTTTCAAGTGATAAGAAGGGACTTAACTATTAAGAATAGACCTAAAATATGTATCCTATATAAAATGCCAGTAACATTCAATATTGTGCAATAGAGTTTTGCAGTCCAGTAGAAACAGAGGAGATGGAACAGATGGAGAAGCTTAGTGGAATTTGACAGGTCTTAAAGATTGAATTAGTTCACTTCTTGAATTTCAACAGATTCTATTAGGGCAATGTCTTGCTGATTCATGACTTAGAAGAAATTTTCTGTGCTTGCAGGCTGGGAAATGCAGCTACATACCTATAATAATTTGTGTCATGCAGCAGCACTGCCAATAATTAATTTTATTAGAAATTCTAACTTAGTAATAACATCATAAGAACATTAAAAAGGGACAAAAAGGAGAAAAACTGTTCTTGGGGAAAAAAAACCCAAACCAAAACCCCCCAAAACTCCCTTGAACCTCAGTAATTAAATTACTTGTTTATTATGGGTCTTTTAGTTTCTCAGTGGTCACGAAAATATACACATTACCTTTCCAAAAGAACATTCCCCTCCTTTTCTAAGTTGCTTTGAGTTGCTCTTGGCAAATATAAGAACTATACAAAATCAGTTTTGTAAAATCTGTTTTGCAGATGTGGAATCCACCATTTAAAATGTTAAATTTAAACATGTGTATGTGCACCCTTTTTCATGGAAGTCTTAACTGAAAAGAAATGTATGAAAGAGAAATTAAAAATGTTCATGTGATTGTACTTATCATTCAGTATATTAAAACTTGATGTCATGAACAAACAACATTATAAATTGGAGGATAGTTTAAAAAAAATCCCTGTATGTGGTTTTTGCTAGAGAACAAACTTTCATTAAACAGTTTGTTTTCAGGTGGAAAAAATCCCTCATTCTGGAAATGTTTTTCTTTTGTTTTCAGTGGAGTTCAAAAATATCTTGTTTTTATTTATCAACAGATAAATATTAGTATAAATAAACTTCTACTAAATGGTGCAACATAGAGCATAAAACAGTGTTATTGTTTCATCCCACTCTTTTTTAGGCTGGAGGAGATACTCTTAGTGAGAGGGGTTTTTTGACCAAAATGAGTGTCCTGGAAATAATCTGATTGAGGCAGGGGTAAAATTTTTTTACTCGTTTCAACACAAACAACATACTGGACCCAGAGAGCTTAAGAGGTGAAAATGGAACTTTTGTAACACAAACTCATTTATTTTTTCATTATGTATGAGGAGGAGGAGGAAGAATCATTAAATGGTATAAAATATTCTGGAAAAAACCCAGAGGCTTTTTAATTCCAAATTGTACTCTCAGTTGATGGTCATGTGGTATGGTGACTGAGACTCAGTAGCAGAAGTGAAGAGAATATACAGAAGCAGTCTTAGAGTAGTTTTGCAATATTGCCAGTTTAAAGGCAATATTTCCTGAAAGTAAATTATTCAGGTTTCTATGCTTCTTTTCCTTTTTATCCCTTTTCCTTCTGTCTAGAATGGGGGGAGTTAAGTATTAATCATAGTATCACAGAATGATTTGGGTTGGAAGAGACTTTAAAGATCATCTAATTCCAACCTCCTCCCTCCTCCTGCCAAGGGCGGGGATGCCACCAACTAGATCAGGCTGCTCAGAGCCTTGTCCAGCTTGGCCTTGAAGACCTCCAGGGATATGGCATCCACAACTCCTCTGAGTAACCTGTGCCAGTGCCTCACCACCCTCACAGTAAAGAATTTGTTCTTAATATCTAAGTTAAATTTTTCTTCTTCTAGTTTAAAACTGCTGTCCCTTGCTCTATCACTGTCTGATTGTGTAAAAATCACTTTCCCTCTTTTTTATAAGCCCCCTTTTAGTACTGGAAGGCACTCTAAGGTCTTCCTGCAGCCTTCTCCTGTTTGAACAACTCTAACACTCTAGCCTTTACTCATAGCAGAGGTGCTCCAGCCCCCTGATCATCTTCACTGCCTCCTCTGGACCTGCTCTGGCAGGTTCATGTCCCTCGTATGCTGGGAATCCCAGAGCTGGATGCAGCACTCCAATTTGAGTCTTATGAAAGTGGAGTAGAGGGGCAGAATCGTATCCCTCGACCTGCTGCCAACATCCTTTTTTGGATGCAGCTCAGGACATGTTTGGCTTTCTGGGCTGCAAGCACACATTGCTGAGTCATGCCCAGCTTTTCATTCATGAGAATCCCCAAGTCCTTCTTGTCAGGACTGCTCTCAGTGAGTTCTTCTCATATCTGGGATTGACCCAACCCAGGTGTAGGACCTTGTGCTTAGGCTTGTTGAACTTCATGAGATTCACATGGGGCCACTTCCCAAGTTTGTTCAAGTCCCCTTCGATGGCAGAGAAATTAAACACCATAAGGGAAAGGACCTGGAAGAAGGCGTGGTAACACCAAGGTTGTGGGTTTGAACTCCGTATGCGCCATTCACTAAAGAGTTGGACTCAGTGATCCTTGTGGGTCCCTTCCAACTCAGAATATTCTGTGAAGTAAGTTCCAAGTATAAATTATAGACAGAGAAAAGCATCAAAGTGCCTGCTGAAAGAAGAGACATAATGCTCAGATGGATATTGAGGGAGCATGAAGGGTGAAAGGAGTGTCAGAGCAGATTAACGTGTGTCAGACTATGTGATGAAGGCCCTTAGAATGGGGTATCACAGCATCAATTACGTTGGAAAAGACCTGTGAGATCGAGTCCAACTTGTGCACTGAACACCACTGTGTCAACCAGACCATGGCTGGCACCAAGTGCCGTGTCCAGTCATCCCTTGAACGCCTCCAGGAACAGTGGCTCCACCACCTCCACAGGCAGCCCATTTCAATATCTAATAACCCTTTCTGTAAAGAAATTCTTCCTAATGTCCAACCTAAACATCTCCTGGTACAGTTTAAGGCTATGTCCTCTCATTTCCAGTGAAGGTATGTCCTTGAGGTTCTTCAGCAGTCCCTGTTTCTAGTCCATCGCTGGTCTGAAGGAAAATATTAAACATACATAGTTTACAGACGACTCTTGATGTTTCGGATGGTGGTGATTCCGTCTGAAACAGTGCTAAGCTGAAATTTTGCCCATGGTATTATGAGATGTGTTTGCAATATGATGTGCATTTTAAAATAAAAATAGGAAATATTTCCATAAAGAATACGTTAAAGAGTTCAGTCTTAGCTCAACAGTCAAGGGCTCTTTAGGTATGATTGACAAATTTCTGACTAATATATAGATGACTTCTTATAAAATATTTATTTTATTTTAGTAGAAAAATTTTCTCATTAGATCCAGTAGCAGTAAGGCAGCAGTAAACCCACACTCAGTGTGGGGATGTTAAGAAAACAGTGAGGGAACGTTAAGCAAGTACTGTAGGCTGTGTGGGCATTTTTGACAGGGCATGTAACTCATATGTGTGGGAATGTGGCCAACTGTCTGCAGCGGAAGCAGCAGTTCAAGAAACTTAGATTTTTCAGCTGACCTACTGATATTACACTTGATTTAGGGCTCATATTTTTTTAATGTGTGTTGCAGGGAGTAAGAGTATACAAGTACTTCTTCCTTTACAGTGGAAAGGTAAAATGATAAGAAAGTTTGAATATGCTCTGTAGCGTTGCAGAACTGTTGAGGTTTTGGCAGGATGTTGAGCCCTAAAAAGAGGCAACTTAAGGTTTTAAAAAAGTCTTTCCATACCAGCAGAAATAAAGAATTAAGATGATAAATGATGCTTGAGAGATTGTTTTTGGAATTACATCTGAGATGGTTGTGAGGCATCTGAGATGAAGGGCAGATAGGGAGGGGAAGGCAGGCTTTAAAAGTTCATTGCATGTAATCATGTTACCATCTAAGAAGGGGAATACCAAGGCTGTCCTTGGAAACTTGCACTGTAAGAGAGGATGTAGCTTTTCAGTAGGAGGTGATCATCACTGAAGGAAGAAGACAGGCTGAAGGTATAGGTTATTCAAATGAGATTTTGGAAGGATTGAAGCAGCCTACAACTTCCTCGTGAGGGGAAGCAGAAGGGCAGGCAGTGGTCTCTTCTCTGTGGTGACCAGTGACAGGACCCAAAGGAATGGCCTGAAGTTGTGTCAGTGGAAATTTAGGTTGAATATCAGGAAAAGGTTCTTCCCCCAGAGGGTGGTTGGGTACAGGAACAGGCCCCCCAGGGAAGTGGTCATAGCACCAAGCCTGACAGAGTCCAAGAAGTGTTTGGATGATACTCTCAGGCAGGTGGTGTGACTCTTGGGGGTGTCCTGTGCAGGGCCAGGAGTAGGACTCAGTGATCCTTGTGGGTCCCTTCCAACTCAGCATATTCCGTGATTCTATGATATTATGAGGGAAAGGGAATGGGAAAAGACTCAACTTTTGAGCAAATACCACAGTGGGAGAAAGTGTTGATGTACCTGCTGAAAGGTAGGAAACTCAGATGGTTATTGACAACACATTGAGAGGTAGAAGGGAATCTTAGAATCACATAGCGATTGAAGATGGAAAAAACCTCTGAAGATCCTCTAATTGACCTAATCATAATAGTAATCTGTTTAATTTTAAATAAAAATAATTTTAAAAAGTCCAAACCCCAATAAAACCTCCAAAATCTCAAACCCAAACCAGTCATCAGAACGCTTAGATGTCTTATGGTAGGGCTCCAAGTAGAATGATTAACGGATGCCTTACAGATACAAGATTTGAAGACTTTTAAAACTGAAACTAACCTTGACTTTATTAGGGACAACTGGATTCATTCTAACTTAGTTACTGATTTCTCATTACTGTCATTAAATGTGCAACTAAATGTAACTTCTATGAGCTCTTTCCAGCTCATTTTCTTGTCTGTTTTATTCTGGAGTTATATAAATGTCAGCTCTGTGGCCTGTCTGGTCTTGTAGCTCTGATGGAAGTTCCTAATGTTACGCTGTGTTGTCTTGTCTCAGTCTGGAGAAATGGCAGCCTTTGTTAGAGTTGTATTTGCTTTGCTAGAGACCAGTGAATTATGTGCTGTTGGATCATAGGCAATGTTTGTATAGTCTAAACAAATGAGGTTGTCTTGAGAACTTTGAGTTTTTTTCTTTCTAAATAAATGATCTTCCTTCCTTTGCCAAATCCTGAAACTCTTCTCTGCATTAGATGCCAGAAGAGTTTTGAATTTTTATCTGGAAAGACCTCAACGTATTAAATGGACAGAAAACATTTGTATCTGAGACAATTTAAAGGGTCCACCTGTATCTCAGAGTTTTAGTTCTCTCCCATTTGGATGTTTTTGTGTATCTAAGGAACAGTGAATATCCAGGCAGATACTCTTTTTCCATTAAAAATAGAAAGGATGTATTTATTTTGCTAATAATGTGGGAAAAACTTAACTCGAAAAAGTAGTATTACATAAATGAGTCTTGGTAAAGTATCTGAAGAACACTTTTATAATAGAATGCTAAGACCTTCAGGATTAGTGGAAGAGAACTATAATAAATAATATTGCAATTAATGTTCAAAATACCTTTTAAAAAAAAAGTCTGAAGAATAACCGATAAGTTAAAAGGAGAATTTTCAGTTGTTGTCAAGTGAGAATAATAAAGAAAATCTGTTCCATTAATGCATTTGTTCCTGTTTCCTGAAGTATTCGTTCTTTGCAAAGGACTGAATACTTTCATCTTCTTGATTTCCAGTGACAGTGGAGACTATGTAGTACCTGTGTATTAACCATTTGTTATCTTTCCAATTGTAAATGAGTTATGTATTTACATGAAATTTTGGGAAAAACTGTCTTAGTTTTTTTGAATGTTTATTTTTAACCTTCAGACTCATTTTAGTGAATACGATGTTTCTTACTTGGAAAATTGTCATCATTTTTTTGCCATTATAACTTAATTGGAACAATGTTATATACCATCTATGCTGGAAAATGGGTTTGGTTATGTCACAAAAAGAGTTATTTCATATGTATCAACTTTATCTAAACCAACTGTTTATTTAAACTCTTTTTTCCAGAACTGTGAGGACATGGGATGTTAACAATGAAAAAAAGCACAAAAGTGTATTTAAGCCTCGATCAGCTCAAGGGAAACGGGTGATTCCTACAACTTGCACATACAGCAGAGATGGTAAACTTATTGCAGCTGGCTGTCAAGATGGCTCTATCCAGATCTGGGATAGGAATATGAGTGTAAGTCAAGTATTTGACTTATGTGTTTCTAATATATCAGGTGCTAAATGTTGAAGCTGATAAAATCAATTCTGGTAATTTATCTTTTATTTTATTTCCCTTGCTCTCCTTCCCCCTCTGCCCTGAAAACTAAATAACTCGTAGGCATAACTTAATATTGTTTCTGCCTTTCTACAACTGATCATTCAGTGTGCTGCTGCCATTCAGTTTAAAACACTGAGAATACTCCTGACAGTCTGTTTGAAAAAAAAAAAAAGTTTGGCCAGATACCTGTATTTAGAATATTATTCATTTAAGGTGCAGTGTGTGAGAAAAACTGTAATTACTTGTTGGTTATTACGTAATTTATTTGAGATATTGAATACATTAAGAAGTAACTCTTAAAACTTTATACTGAAATCAGTTATTAATCCGTATAGTAGAGGAGAATAGCACCTAAGCAGGTGAGGATAAGGCCAGTGCTGCACATTAAATGGCAAATATTTTCATATTGTCCAATGTGTAAAAATTAACATTGAGGCAAATTTGAACAATTCATGTAAACGCATGAAAATGACTCAGAAACAGTCAGAATGGAAACTATTTCAAAATTATTAAATATTTCTGTTCATATTGAACTCAAATTTGAATTTTCAGTAAAGACTTCAAGTGACAAAGAATATATAGAATTCTTGCTACTACTTTATAATTTGAAGCTTAGAGCAATCAGTGCTCGCTGTTGCTTTGTGTAGAATAGTTTACAAACCAGTCCAGTTCCAAGAGTTTAATTTTACAATGTCAAGTGCAAATTCACCAGGCTAAGCTTTACTGCTTCCAAAATTAATCTTCTTAGTAAATCCTCCATATCCTCTCTTTATGCACATCTTACCCAAGGAAGTGAAAAGAGTGGGATAAGTACCAATAGTGTACATAGTATGAGAGAATGAGAATTAGGTCAATTTTTTAGAGATTACAGAGGAAATGGGGCGGGAAGGGCAGGATCCTTTGAATGAAACTGACATCATAAATCTCTGAAAGCTGTACAATTCCAGTAGGATGACTTGGGGGAAGTAATACTGAACTAGTACAGGTTATGTTAGTCTGTTCAACATCATCTTTCAAAACATTTGATTTTAAAAGGGAAAATAGACAATTTAGGGAACTTTTCATGAAGATTGAAAAAGGTCTGTTGCTGGAGGCAGGAGGAAATGTATAGATTTAAAAGGAAAAGAAAGTCTGTTGATCATTCTCAAAGTACAGCCTGTATTTTGGGATTGTCATCTATTTTTATTTCTGTTTTTATTTCCAGTATAAACCCAGTAAAACTTCCTAATGGCATGAAGCTTGAGAATTCATCCTAAGTGTAAACTTGTTCTAACAGAATAATAAATTTTTCAGAGACTGGCTTTCATCACCTGTGTATGTTGTTTATTTTAACATATACAGTATTGAAATATTAAGCTTTCTGGTGTAGTTTTAACAATAGTGCTCTTGGTAGTCTGCTTTTTCATGTGGTTTTCCTTTTGAACTTTTCTGTGGCTGTAAGATGACATATTGCAATACTGATTGAGTGCAGTTTAAGGTGATTATGAGTAATTTAAAGATATATCCTGTGCGTCTTATGCACCAGTGGGTGACCCTTGTATAGCAATGAAAGACTGTAGTGATTTCCTAGTGGAAATTAAGTTGGTGGTGTCCTTGGATTTGAATTTTTAAAGTCTAAAGAATTTTTGTCTTCGCCTTTGTTGGTATCATTAAGAAATGTGCAAGATTTTTGGGTAAAGGAGCAGTGTAAATTGGATTTTTAGTGGTATTGTTATCTAAACCTGCTGGTGTTCCATGGGAATCCCTGTGTATAGCTAAAATCAGGTGTTCCAAAACTCATCTTGATCAAATAGTTAGAAAAAGCCTTTGTCTTACGCTTGGGAACGGGGAAGGGATAAGAAAAAATTTTTCAAAAGGAACATGTGTTCAACTTAACAATTAAAAAGAAGAGGATGAGACTGACTCCTGCAGTGGAATGATGAAAGCACTTACTGGCCTGACAGTATACAGAGACGCTGGCAAAGGCAAACAAGAAAATGTTAAGTCATTACAAACTGGTGCAGTTCTGGTGCTATGAAATGATATGTGACACAGGAAAAAAGGTAAAGCTGTGGAGGATTGAGATGTGAGGGGTAAGCTGCCTGAAGAAATATGTAGTAGAAGTATTAGCTTCTGATTTTTGAACAGAAAGTTTTTAATTCCCTTTCAGTAAATCTCGTTTGGCTTAGTTGAAACAAGTGTAGAGCCATATATACAGACTTTGCTGTGCTGCAGTGCAACTGTGTTTCAAGTCAAAATTACAAGAGCATTAGTGTTTAGCTTGAGAAGGCTCTCTTGAGCTGGTAACGAAAATCACTGGTGGATGTCTGAAAACAGAAAATAGTTGCTATATTTTCTTATATTTGATCAGTTAGGAATGATTCTGGCATCATTGTTTTAAACTATGGGTTTGGTCCATATGCAGCAGGAAGAAGGAAAGATTCAGGAAGATTTTTAAAGCTGTAGCTTATTTGACCATACTGTCACGACAGGGTTGACCCAATAAAGGCTTGTTGTGACTGACTGAATTTGGTCTTGCCTTTATGCAAAAATATAAATGACATTCTACCCTGATCTTGCGTGCCTGTCCCACTGTTCCTGCATGTGACAGTAACACAACAAACTAAATCTGGGAAGATGTTCTGTCGAGATATTATGGCTCACATGACGTACACATCCATAGTGCCTGTTATTCTGATGTCTGTAAAGGTTTTTAGATGCACTTATTTTTGAGTCAAGTACAAACTGCTGTCAAACACAGAGCCTACTTTAAAAAGAGGGAAGTTTCTCTTTTCTTCACTGAAAATGTAAAGCCCCTGCTTTCCCACGGGAGAAGGCTTGTGAATGTAGCACAGAATCACAGAGTGGATGAGGTTGGAAGGGACCACAGTGGGTCATCTGGTCCAATCTCCCTGCTCAAGCACATTACAAGCACAGAGCACATTGCACAGGATTGCATCCAGATGGGTTTTGAATATTTCCAGTGAGAGAAACTCCACAACCTCTCTGGGCAACCTGTTCCAGTGCCCAGTCACCCCCACAGTAAAGAAGTTCTTCCTTATGTTAAGGTGGAACTTCCTGTGCATCAGCTTCTGCCCATTGCCTCTTCTTATATTGAAATGCCAAGCAGCAGTTCCAAGGGCAGAAGTGAATACCCCAACAAGAAAGAGAGTATGATGATGCCCTTTCCTCGAGCAAAAGGGGTGCTCATTAGAGGCAGGCACAGTGGTGCAGTGCTGGTGGGAAGCCACCACAATACCACTTTACGAGGTGACAGAAGCCATCTGATGAAGCTCCCACAAATCTCCCTTACCACTCTAGTCAGAATTTCTGATGCTGGTATAGATTTGTTATTCTCTCTTTCATGCATTACTTGCTACACCTGACTACAGGAATCCTACCGATGTGTTTATCAAAGGCAAACAAATTAAAAATTAACCTGTTGTGTGGTGGCATCCCCATCCCCACAGTCACATCACTTGTGTTGTACACTGCTCTGTAGTATAGAACTTGGTCTAGAATGGTGTAATTAAATAATTTTTGATTTTTTTATTATTGTTATTTAGAGAAAGACAAGGTATTTTCTACAACATGTTTTATCAGTCCTGCTGAAGTCAAAGTAGCTGGTTTTTGTGAGTTAATTTCATTGGTTAGTTGTTTTTTTCCAAGTCACTTTAGAACCATCTCAGTATCTGCTTTTTTTTCTTAAATTATCTTGTTGTGTATAGGAAGTGATTTTGGTGTGTGATCATTTCGCTTCTTTAGTTCTGACTGGTAATGCACACCATGAATGTTTCATTCAGTTTTCTACTTCCACTGTTTTTTTGGTGTGATTCCAAATCTCCCAGCTGTATGTAGTGAGAGTAAAAACACTTTTGGAACTTTTGGAGGAAGATTTTTTTTCTTCTTCATGACACTGTCATTGGTAACTTGTTAATGCTGAAGTTAGCCAAATGCATTCCTGCTCTGCCTTGCCTTTCTCCAAACTTCCTCAGCAGGATCATGATCCATTATAATCACCTGCCTCAGAGGATTTTTTTGTTTTGTCATAAATCTGTGTTATTTTCTCACGTGTGTTATTTTGTCAGTGTATGTTTTTTCTTTAAGGTTCATGTACATGTGCATTTACAGTGCACATTAGCAGAATGATCTGTCAGTGTGTTTGAAATATTATGAACACTGTCAACTTGGCTTAAAATAACAGCTTCAAAGGACATAAAAAATAACTTCCTTCAAACTTTGAATGAATAGTGGAAACAATAGTGTGAAATAGTCAGTCATAACACAACACATTAGAACTCTCTGAATTTAAATGTTCTGAGACGTGGAGAAAAGTGTCTGGCAAAGATGGAGAGTTGAAGAGCATTAGTGGTTAAAATAAGACAGGATCTTGAAAATTATTGATTCACAGGGCAATGCAGTAAAACCATGAGGTTTACCTGCAGTTCGGATAGGTTCAAATTCCTCATCTTGCCTGTGCTTGCCCACTCAGAGCTTTTTACAAACCGGTAGTAATACATATTTCTGAACAAACTGATCCATGGGGACCAGTCTTTAGTATCAAGAGTGCAGGGTGTCCTGCAATCAGTGAACCTCTGTGTGCCTGGTTCTCCTGTCTAGGAGTGGGAGTATCTCATTCATAGAGATACGGAAAGAATGGAGTTATTTTTGAAGTGTATTGTCAGTTAAAATCTATTAAAATCTCTTCAATGAACAGAGAAGCTCCTCTCATTTTCCACAATAAGGATAAGCAATTTCCAACAGGAAAGAATCGGGATGTTTTCCAGTGGTTACAAACGGGTTTTTTTTGAGTTAGCCTTTCTTGATCTTTCAAACTAGCTGATGAAGCTACCTGTTGTGTGAATTTTTAACTCTTAACTTTTCCTGAGTGCATTCAGCACAGGATTGCATAAACAACTTCTCTACTGGCAGCCTGGATCATGTTGCTCAGTTTCATACATTGCATATTTTATGGTATGTCATTCCAGCTGTAATATAAAAATATCACATAAGGATGTTGGGGGGGCAGGGTTTGTAAGAAGGGGTCATGCCTTCTAAATTTAAATGCCTTTTGGAAACCAGGTTGTACACCCAAAATATTGTCAGGTTTGTTTTTTTTTTCTAGTATTAAATTTGGTTAGAAACTTTGAGTAGTTTTTATCAGCATTTAGCTATCTAATGCTGCGCTACTAGTAGTAAAGACTTAGTTTTGACAGATAAATGTGTGACAGGTTTGACTTCTTACATAGTGCAAATCTGAACAGAAAAGATGCAATGTTTTATGATTTTCAACATAATTCTCATTAAGCAAATTGATTCACTGCTCATGGAAAGATTTTTATAGCTACTGATTAACTTTTATTTTTTTACTTTCTTGTTTCATAGAAGGCTTAGTGGCATGTTTAACTCCATTCTTCAGCTATTTCCTACTCAGAAGTGAGCATCCGCTATGCTATTGCTGAATTACTGCTTTGCTAGCATTTTCTTTTTTCCTGGTTTTAAAATCTTACTCTGATTTTAAATTGCTAGAGTAATTTATGTATTTTGATCAGTTTAAATTACTTAGCTAAAGCTCGAAGTGATTTTACAGAACTTAAAATGCACAGTAATATTGAAATTCAACACTATAATAATATCCTGCCCACATGAATATTCCCAAAAGTGATGTGATCAAGTGGTAATCCAAATAACCTGTTTTTCACAAGCCCTTAATCCCCCCTATCCTCAAAATATAAGGGAAAGAAAAGTGGGATGTCACAGCATGCACTGAAGTTAAGCAGATCTAAGCTCTGTACATTTTAATTACAAATACTCACGTTAAAAGTATTTTCCAAATAATTGCATGATTTATAGGTGTAAGATAAATACATTTCTATATTTAGTGATTGTTTGCTTTGAAAGGGTTTCTGTAAGCTTTAGTTTTGTGGTGTGCAGTTGACAGTTTTAAGGTAGAGTTTTCAGAGACGAAAACTTTCGCAAGTACTGGAACCATTTTGAAAGAATACTGTACAACTAAAGGCACAGATTTAGGTAATGAAAAATTATTATGTAAGATACTTTTCTTTTTTGGAATGGGAATCCAAGTCCAAGTCTTATTTGGAAATTTTTTTTGCAAACTTTATTTTGCTGTTCTTGATGGATTTTACATCTGATGCTGTGAAGACAGAGTAACAAAACCAGTAGTAAGATCTGAAACTTGCTGTAAACATTTTCTCCGTTAATTGGAAAGTAAGTCCTTTGAGGGAATTTATACTCATGCTTTGAGAAGATGAGATTGTTGGATCTTTGCACAGTTACAGGATGCTTTTTGCATAAGAAATAGCTCACATTAATAAATTGTTGACGTCTTGTGTCTGTCCACTAGAAAGCTTTGCTAGTCTACACATGCCTTTTTAATTTCAGTTTCTACCAGTTCATTGTGTGTCTTTGACATCTTGTCGATCACAGCATTCCAGGATTGTGCTTGTTTCATGCCAGCTAGATTTATTTTTTTTTTACAATGGGATATTCACTTGTCTATTTAGATTTTTTTTTTAATATAGAATTTAACATTTATATTGATATCTTCACAGCATTTAAAATATTCCAGTGAAATGTCAATATTTAATAGAAATAGTTTACAATGACTATTCTTACATTCACTGAACATCACTATTATGGCTAAACAGCAGGCAAATCTTCCAGTTTCCCCCAAGTAAGTAACATGCTTCATGCTTTGAAGAGGGCAGTCTGGCTACATCTGGAAATTTCTTGTATAAATACAAGATGAAGGATATCCAAATATACTATATTCCCCTTTCAAACTTAAGGTAAGTTTTCCATATCCATAATATTCCACCCTTTCATTCCATATGTATATGTGCCAGACCCCTGTTCCAGAAACTGGAAATCACACACAAGCTTGCCAGCAGCAAATATTAACAGATTCATATATTATTCCTTTTTGTATACGTCTGGTTTAGCCAGTACATCACTATCTGTACCCTGAAGCTAGCTGCAATAAAGAATCTGACAATCAAATGCTGAGATAAAATGTGCCCTGCTGTATTTCTAAGTGCATTTCTCTCTTACGTAATAAACAGTTTATAGTTAAGAACTATCTAAATGTTTGCACTATCTAATATGGTGATGAAAGGCAATTCTAAATCTTGAAGTCTGTCACACCCCAGTGAAAATAGCTTAAAGGATTTTACTTTGGATTCCTGTATAGTTAAAGGAAAAAGGCTTATCCTGCTAAGATTGTATCTCTCTCTTTGGTTTATTGTTAAAAAAAATAAAAGTAGAACTTAACGGAAATCATTTCAAAATGACAATTTCAGAAGAGTAGGCATTGTAGCAATGTGATTGGCTTTATTAATATTGTAGTGTTATTAATATTAATATAATATGAATAATGTTACAGAAATAGAAAGATTAAATAATGAAAAATAATGAAACAGAAATAGAAGAGCCTTCTTGAACTAGCTTTGTTGTTTTACAGAAAATGTTCCTTTTTTGCAGAGGCAAAAAGTTGAAAGTACAGATACTACATTTTGTTCTAAGAAGAAGTGAGCTCCAGAGTGGTCTGGCTTATCAGAGAAATGGCTTTTAGATACCATAGTGTATGCATTGCTCAAACAAGCTGAACAATTCAGTGGTCCAGAGCCTGATAGGGTTTGTAAATTATGAAAAGAATTTTGTGCTTGATAAATGTATTAGGAAGCTGGTTTTGTGTCCAAATATTTCTCATTGTGGTTCTTAGTTTGTCACTAGTTCTTCAAGCTTGAGGAGATGAACAGCAGGTTTATGCTGTGAATTTTGTAAAAGCAGTGAGAGGTATATTTCTGTACAGCTCTTGGTCATTAAGTTTGCTTTATTAGAAAAGGCTAAAACTTCCATATTTTAAAATACTTAACAAAAGGAAAGCTGTTACATCTTGATCATGTGGATTAAGAACAAAAAAGGTAGGAAATAATGACTTCTGATCTGTGGAAATATATAGATTTGCAGAAGATAAGTTACAGCGAGGCATAGTTTTTGTATCTAACGTTAGGTTACATACATTTGACTCATAGGAAGTTTGATAAAGAACGACTTATTTCTACATAGAGAATGATTGTTTCATGGTTACTTCCATTAAAATGTGCACTTTTGTGAGGATACAGCTTAAATAATTAGCCATAATACACTACAGACTGTCCTCAATCCTAAAGAACATCTCATAAGTCTAGTTAACTTTAATTAAAAATGTTTGCATGGCATTTCTAGAGAATTCATAAGAAGATTATAAACCAAAGAAGTTATTTTTGTGTCTGTGATTAGCAATGAGAAGATGAACTGCACAGCTATACCACATCTTGGCAGCAGATACAGAACTAAACCAATCACATGAAACTAAAAGTATTTGTAATAATATTATATTTTTTATAAGATAGCTTCAGTGAGCAGGATTCTTTCAACTCTAGGTATAAATCTCATAATTAAAACCTGTTTGAATATCTGTGAGGCTTTCTTTATAAGTAAATAAAACTTCTTCCAGTGCAAAATATTTTAAAATAAAGGGCTTTTTTTCATGATCTCCCTGTTTCCTAAAGTTTATTTTCAACAGATGTTAGTGCTAAACAGTTAGCAGAGAGGGTGGTATAATAGGTGGAGCATTGTCCAGCTGTGTTTTATTTAATGTGTGACTGCAGTGATACTATGCAGACTGAAATCAGATACATCCATGAAACAGCTGCCTTCCTTAAATGAAGTTCTAAATTTCTCATGAGATAGACAGCTAGACTTGGAGTTGGATATGACTACCTATGTATTTCACACATTATGTGTAAATATATGTAAATGTGTCTAAGTATGCCCAGAGACTTACAGTGAAATTTTAGTTCAGTAGAATTGCTGAATGTATGTCATCATTTTAAGCACTGGGAATTTAAAGAACTTATTCTTAGATAATTCAACATATGTAATTTTCATTCAGATTAAGTAGTATGTATAGTTTTTAAAAATGCCTTTATGATTACTATTTCACTTTGTACCATTTATATGTATCAATTCCAGATTTGGCTTGTGACTGTTTTGTGCTCAAAGCAGTCACCGGTAATCAGGACTAAAATTTAACTTATATTTAATGTGCCAAATTATAAACTACTGTGCTAGTTCTCATACAAAAAGAGAGATGCTCTAAAAAAAAAGAATCCAATTTGTTGTATAATCATGGAGTGTGTTGATTTTATGGACTCTTAAGAGGTCCTGATGAATGTAGCTGCTGTGATCAACACGTTCCCTGGTACAAGCATATCGATGGCACTGCATCGTAGTTCCCTACCCTTATTTTGTCCTCACCTTTATGCAAGTCGGTGGTCTCATTTGGAGGGCAGATTGAGCCCAAGACCTAGAAGCAAACTTCTTCCTGTTGAGGTCACCAGAGCGCACTGCAGTGACCTTTACAGATTCTGTTTCACCAGGGCTTGCAAGGGCAGAACTAGTACAGGTAGTGCATTCCTGCCCTGGTAACAGGAGGACTGGCTTATGTTCAAGACCACCTTGAAGAGCTTGAGTGATTTCTCAGAAGCAGGGATACCTGTTGCAGTCAGCAGAAAACATTGCATTGCCAGCCATTGGCTTATCACTTGTCACAAATGTGAAAATGCCTGTTTGATTTCGATATTTGATATGTTGAAGTGTGATGCCAAACTGGGTAAGAGTTGGCAGGGGTGTAGGAATGTTTTCTGTACTCCAGACAGGTCACTGTTGTTTCTTGGCTATTGCATTGAGGGAGGAGGGCAAGGCAGGGCTGCAATAGTGTGTGGTGCTGTCTGTCTATGTGTGCAAAACAAGCTTCAGTTTTGATCTCCTTTGGAAACAAAAGTGGCTGAGTCCACTGTCAAGTTGGTAAGAGGTTTATACTAACAAACAAAAGCAAGGCAATGTGCAAACTCAGTTGTTATTATCTCCCCACCCCCCTTTTTTTTTTGTCTTTTTTTGAGTGATGGTTTACGGTATTTCCATACATGTTATGGAAAAAGAAGTGGTGTACTTGTTGGTTTTGAATTTTCTTTTCCTTTGTATGAGAAAAACACAGATGTTCTCGGGGATTAAGTGAATGATCTGTAATTGCTATTATTGAATAACTATATATTTAAGTCATTGGTGAAATACAGCTGTTAAAGAAGACAAAATGAAGCAACAGTGGACCCTAAAAGTAAAGCACTATTATCAAGGAAACAAAGAGGGAAAAGGTGTCAAAGTACTAATACTGGCAGTGGGTTCTTGGTTTGATTTATTATGGCATGTTTTACAATGTGTGACAGAAAGGAGATGACACATTGTGATGCATATAACAACATTTTTCTTATGATAAATGGTTAAAGGCAGTTAGATCTTCCAGGGAAATTGAAGAAAATCAGGAACAGCTTTCTTCATGTTGAGTTTGTATTGCCAGCTGAAGATTCACAAAGTGATGTCAAGGTGAACTAAGATGCTCAGCAGAGAGAAAATGATGTACCTTTTTTCTTGGAAGGCAGTTTAATGGCTTGAAAGTATTGGGAGTCATGGCTGTGTATAAGGTGTTTAAAAATACACTGTAGAGTGAGTAGTTCAGTGACCAAGGCCGCAAGTAATGGTGAATAGTGAGAGAAACTGAAAGATAATCATGCACTGGAGGGAATAGTGAAGAGGAGAGCCAACATGTGGATGGTGTACAGGAGGTACTGGACCTCGTAAAACAATGAAGAAAGGGAACAGAAAATAGACACTCTTTTCCCAAGGTTGATGAGAGTAAGTATGAGGTATCTTCCCATGTTGGATTTGTCAGGGATAAATCTGTTGAGGCTCAGGGGAGAATTTAAGTCGGATTGACGAGGAATGAGGATGGATGAGAGGACTGTGTTGGATGAAAAAGTCAGAGAGAGAGGGACTAAGAGAGAGGGAGAAACATAGAGCTGTTTGGTGTAAAGTGGATGATGCAAATGAGAGTTTGAGATATGACTTTCACAAGCAGCAGTTCATGTATCTCCCTATGCTCTGAAGATGCCACTGCTGATGGAGAAGAAATATGAAATTGCCAGGCATAAGTGTGAAATATTGTGCTAAAATGAAGCTGGAAGGCTAGAATGAGAAAATGGAAGGAATCCTTTTGTTGGAGGGAGAGGAATTAGAGGGATGCTAGTGGTAAAAGAGAATTGTAGTCAAGAGAGGTACCCCGGAGTATCATAAAAAATGGAAAAAGAGAAGAGGATTTTGAAGCAACATTAATAGTAAATGAGATGGCTAATTGCAGAATGAAAAATGCCGTAATGATTCTGTATTGTCAGAGACAAATTTTTAGGGAGATACTGCAGCCTGTTTGAAGGAGTCTTAGCTATGGATTAGGACATTTTTACATTGCCATAGTTTTAATAGTCAACTTATTATTTATATTAAATTAGACAGTAAGAATCAATCAATTTAAGCATCTTAATTTCAAACAAAAAGTTACATCCTCTCATATTGAAATAGTAATTTGGTTTTATAAAACTAATTTTAAAAGTGACACATATTAGAAATTCATTCAGAAAATTTATTCACTGTAGAACAGGAAGCAACTTTTTCTCTTAAAGATATTACAAGGTTTTTTGCTCTACCTAACACTTAGGTACTGGATTGCTGCTCTGAGTGAGCTTGGAACACTCTGTTCAGTTAGTATAAACCACTTTCAGGAAACAATTGTTGAAATTTGGCTTCCACTTTGCTAATTTTTTGCTTACAAGTGTGTAGGGATTTTTATTTGTTTGCTTATTTAACTGGTCAATTATATAAAGTTATTGTGAGAAAAAAACACCATCAAAGAAGGAACTATGGAACTGAGATAAGAATGTTGCTGGAAAGGAAAATTAAGTTTACTTAAGTTACCTTTTTAAAATTTTTTTTCCCAACCAGCTTCTTATTTTTTCATTTTACTCATCTGTAACTCTGGGGCCTAATTCTGAAGTTGCTGAGCTCATCAGATAGAATTCTGAATTAAAGGTAACTGAAATTGAGGGCATTTAGGAACTCTGCATCTTGCAGATTAATAGCAACATATCTTGTTTTATTAAAAAAATGTGTATCACGCACCATCCAGACATGTCTAGGAGACCTATAAACAGAAGAAAGGGAGTTTCCTCAAAGCCAGCTTCCCTAAACAACTTACTACATTGAATGATGATGGAATTTTTTGTTTTCTAGTGACTTAAAAAAATAAATTCATAAATTCTTTGAAAGCCAGTATATTATTAGTTCAAGTATATTGAGCTAATAATCTCAGCAACTTCATGCAACATTATAAACCACTGAGGCTCAGAGTTAAGAATGCTGATTTTATCACTGAAATGCTTCATGTGGCAAAATATTACTTATCCCTTTAACTGAGGCTTTCTTCTGTCTTCATATTTCGATACGAATAAATAAAACAAAACCTGTACTTTGAAAAAAATTATATAATTTTAATTAATATACAGAGGAAATATGGCATGATGGTTTGCAGTACATTTTTATCAGAAAAATCCAATAATGTGAAGAAATAATAGTTTGCTATGTTACAAGAAATTTAGAGAAAATGACTGTACATTTCTTAGAGAAATACACCCATCTGCTTAGAATATGCATATGCTAGCTACTGTTTTCAGCAAGCAAATGAATTTATTATACCACTGTCTTTGATAATTCACCTTTTTTGGCTCAAGTGTTACTGAACCAGGAATGTTAGCTTAATGTAAAATTCTGTATTTTCAGTTATATTTCACTCTACTCACACTGTACCTCAACTACATCACAAAAATGGATCTTAAGCTTTGGGAGCACTGAAGACTGAAAGAATATGAGAAATTATATTGAACTATTGTGAGAATAACTTTGTTATAGTTGGCCTTTTGAAGACATCTTAGTAGCTTCTTTATATTCTTTATATATATATATATATATTTGTTTACTTGTTTATTGCCAACAGGAAAAAGGCTACTTCTAATTGTCGTGAACCATCCAGTGGTGGCTTAAATGAGTTTGAAGCAATATGTGGATTTCAGTGGGGTTCTAACTAAACTTTTAATGAAATAACATTGATCAGATTTGATTGTTTTCTGGAAAGCAAAGGAACCTTCAACAGCAGGGCAAGTCTAAGACTGACTAATTTAATTTTGTAAGAGGCAAAAGGAGTGATGGGCTTTTTTGTTGGTTTACAAAAGCCATATTTATGATAGTATAAAGGAAGAAAAATGTGAATTTACTAGGATAGCATGAGATGGATTTGATAAGTTATGAAAAGATACAGAAGAACGTTTCTTTTACATCCTTGTATGTTTTTCTCATGCAGTGTAAAAAATCCCCAAAGAAAGCCAACTGAATAGTTTCCAAAAGCTATTTTTATTAGTAATATTTATCATTTTTGTGGCCAAGATAGGTTGTTTTCTCAAATGCAGAGTTTGACTGTGCAGGCAAACATTCAGCTGGGGTTTCATTTTCAAACCATTAGGCAAATATTTAGCAATGCTGTTAAGAAGCCATCTTTCTAAAATAGTTTCCTAAAATCTTTCTTGATGAATTAACTTGAACAAGAAGAAATTGTTTCTGTGGCCAGCAAATTCTTAGAAATCGAATATTCTAAGTGGTGAAGGAAGCATGGGCAGATAGGAAGGACTTTCTCATCACTCTACAGTGGATCAGAGACATTTCTAAGGCCAACTTGCTTACTTCCTTGTTTTGCCTAAAACTACATATGGTCAAATGTCTTGGGTACCTTGCCACATCAATGTTTATATTGTTTTTCTTCAACAGAAATCAAGTTTTTGTATCAATTGCAATTATCAAAACACTAAATAATTTTTGACTGTTGACACTACTGTATGGCTTCTCTTCTAAGACTTCTGCTTTCCATAACAGCCCAGCATTTTCTGACTAGGCATTTCACACTTCTGTTTTTATTTTTATTCATAGTTGCATAATATAAAGCATGATTCATTGCAATGGACTGAATATTTTCTAAATTTTAAAAATAATTATAAACCTTTTTTTTTTTTTTTGGTTATGTAGGTTTTTCATTGCAATATAGTGGCTAAAAAAACCCTGCAGAATTTTTAAGAAAAGCCAAGTCTTTTATGTGTTCAGTAATTGCAAATATCTAGGTAATGAAACATGTGACAGATTGTTGAAGGGTATTGAACCACTACTGAGTGTGAGATAAAGAAATCTCAAAGACTTCTCACCCAGAAAAAGGCCATAGTTGCAACAGATGAGAATATAATGGATGCACAAAGTTAAATACAATTGTCAGTCAGATGTCCTGGTTATGGCAAATAAAGTTATATTACTGTATTCATAATTGGTTAATTAGGATTGAGAGAAAGGAAGGAGTGTTTCACGTCTGCTAATGATACATGTTGTGCTGGTTTAAGAGTTAACCAGCAGGGGAAATGAACTCAACTCAAAGGAGAGATTATAAGTCAGAATAACAATTTACTAAAATAATACAGTAAGTACAATCATACAAACAAACAATTGGTCTTAACCCACAAAACCCAAATGTATAACCCAGTACCCTGGGGCATGAACAACGTGGTGTTCCTTGGGCCCCGCTTGAGTCCAAAGTAAAGGGAGAGGGGAAGAACCTGCTGGTGGGAGAGCTGTTGCAGTCTAGTCAAAAGTGGTGATTGCAGTGAGATGCTGGGGGGAGAGCTGTTGCAGTCTGGTCAAAGTGGTGATTGGAGTCCAGTATAGGGTGGTGGTCCACGTCTGTTTGAGAGCGATGAGCCGCAGTCCTTCTCTGGATCCCACAGAGTGGTTAAAAATGTTCCAAGACTCCAAGATTATATATCCTGCAGTTCAGGCAGGAATGCTCAGCACTTCCCTCAGGGCGGGGAGTTCCACAAAGGGTGTGAGGACAGGAGCATCCTCCTATCTCACAGGCCTCTTAACACCTAGTTTATAGCCTGAGGAGTCAGGCTCTATGGGCAGATGGTGTAAATGGTTCATTGATAACAGTTTCTGGGAAATGGCATGGAAGGCTATAGAATACACAGTTTTGGGTTACACCCATACCCTGATGAACTGGTCTCAGTTGTCCTAACTAGGACATTATCCACCCCTTATTCTATGCCATCCATGTCATGCCCAAATTAACCCCCTTTAAAAAACTATATCCCTTTAAAACTATATACATCTATATATATACATATATATATACAATGAAACATTACAGACCATTCTCACTCAAAATTAGGTTCCCTTGTGGTACACAACGTGTCTCCCCATCTTTTTGCATTACCCACCAGGTGGAACCAGGTCCCTGAGCAAAAACAATCCCTCGGATGGGTTTGCCTTTGCTTGAGGTGGGACTAATCCAAACAGTCTTCCCTAACATTCCTCTCATATGTACCACGGGGACCTTATCTCCATCTACAGTATGCAAAAGTTCTGATTGGGCAGGGCCAGCTCGATTGATGGAGCCTCGGGTGTTGACCAACCAGGTGGCCTTTGCTAAATGCAGCTCCCAGTGTTTGAGAGTCTCCCCACACAGTGCCTTCAGGGTGGTTTTCAGCAGTCCGTTGCACCGCTCAACTTTTCCAGCAGCTGGTGCATGGTAGGGGATATGATACACCCACTCAATGCCGTGCTCTTTGGCCCAGGTGTCTACGAGGCCATTCTTGAAATGGGTCCCATTATCAGACTCAATTCTCTCCGGGGTGCCGTGTCGCCACAGGACTTGTTTTTCAAGGCCCAGGATGGTATTCCGGGCAGTGGCATGAGGCACGGGGTATGTCTCCAACCATCTCCAGTACTCCCTTCTACCATGGTCAGTACGTAGTGCTTGCCTTGGCGGGTTTTGGGGAGCGTGATGTAGTCAACTTGCCAGGCTTCCCCATACCTGTACTTTGACCACCGTCCACCATACCATAGAGGCTTCACCCGCTTGGCCTGCTTGATGGCAGCACACGTCTCGCAGTCATGGATGACCTGTGAGACAATGTCCTTGGTTAAGTCCACCCCTCGGTCACGAGCCCATCTGTATGTTGCATCTCTCCCCTGGTGACCAGAGGCGTCATGGGCCCATCGAGCCAGAAATAATTCTCCTTTATGCTGCCAATCCAGATCTACCTGAGAGACTTTAATCCTGGCGGCTCGGTCCGCCTGCTCGTTGTTACGATGCTCCTCATTAGCCCGTTTCTTGCCTACATGAGCGTCTACGTGACGGACCTTCACACTCAGCTTCTCTACCCGGCCAGCGATGTCCTGCCACATCTCCGCCGCCCAGATGGGTTTCCCTTGGCGCTGCCAGTTGGCCTTTTTCCATCGCTCCAGCCATCCCCACAGAGCATTGGCCACCATCCATGAGTCAGTGTAGAGATAGAGTCTTGGCCACTTCTCTCGTTCAGCTATATCCAAAGCCAACTGAACGGCTTTAAGCTCTGCAAACTGACTTGACCCACCTTGTCCTTCGGTCGCTTCTGCAACTCGCCGTGTGGGACTCCATACAGCTGCCTTCCATTTTCGGTTTGTCCCTACAATGCGGCAGGAGCCATCCGTGAAGAGCACATATCGCCTTTCATCTGCTGGTAGCTTGTCATATGGTGGGGCCTCCTCAGCCCGTGTCACCTTCTCCTCCTCTTCTTCAGAGGATAGTCCGAAACTCTCACCTTCGGGCCAATTGGTGATAATTTCCAGAATCCCAGGGCGATTAGGGTTCCCTATCCGGGTTCGCTGCGTGATCAGAGCGATCCACTTACTCCACGTGGCATCGGTGGCGTGATGTGTGGAAGGAACTCTTCCCTTGAACATCCAGCCCAGCACTGGTAGTCGGGGTGCCAGGAGGAGCTGCGCTTCGGTGCCGATTACTTCTGAGGCAGCTCGAACTCCTTCATAGGCAGCCAGGATCTCTTTCTCAGTTGGTGTATAGCTGGCTTCAGATCCTTTGTATCCCCGACTCCAGAATCCCAGCGGTCGTCCTCGGGTCTCCCCAGGCACTTTCTGCCAGAGGCTCCAAGAAGGGCCATTCTCCCCGGCTGCGGTGTAGAGCACGTTCTTCACATCCTGTCCTGTCCTTACTGGCCCAAGGGCTACCGCATGGGCAATCTCCTGTTTAATTTGTTCAAAGGCTTGTTGTTGTTCGGGGCCCCACTGGAAATCATTTTTCTTCCGTGTCACAAGGTAGAGAGGGCTTACAATCTGACTATACTCGGGGATATGCATCCTCCAAAAGCCCACAGCGCCTAGGAAAGCCTGTGTTTCCTTCTTGCTGGTTGGTGGGGACATGGCTGCTATTTTGTTAATCACCTCCATGGGAATTAGGCGGCGTCCATCTTGCCACTTCACTCCTAGGAACTGAATTTCCTGAGCAGGTCCCTTGACCTTACTCCGTTTAATGGCAAAACCGGCTCTTAGGAGAATCTGGATTATCTTCTCTCCTTTCTCGAAGACTTCGCCCGCCGTGTTCCCCCATACAATGATGTCGTCAATGTACTGTAGGTGCTCTGGAGCCTCACCCTTTTCCAGTGCAGTCTGGATCAGTCCATGGCAAATGCTGGGACTGTGTTTCCACCCCTGAGGCAGTCGATTCCAGGTGTACTGCACACCTCTCCAAGTGAAAGCAAATTGTGGCCTGCACTCAGCTGCCAAAGGAATGGAGAAAAAGGCATTGGCAATGTCAATGGTGGCATACCACTTGGCTTCCTTGGACTCCAGCTCGTACTGGAGCTCCAGCATGTCCGGCACAGCAGCACTCAGGGGTGGTGTGACTTCATTGAGTCCACGGTAATCCACCGTCAGCCTCCACTCTCCGCTGGACTTACGCACTGGCCATATAGGGCTATTAAAGGGTGAGCGAGTCTTGCTGACCACCCCCTGGGTCTCCAGTTCACGGATCATCTTATGTATAGGGGTCACAGAGTCTCGGTCGGTGCGGTATTGCCGACGGTGCACTGTTGCTGTGGCTATCGGTACCAATTGTTCTTCAACCTTCAGCAGTCCCACAGCAGAGGGGTCCTCTGAGAGACCAGGCAAGGTGTTCAACTGTCTAATTTCCTCCGTCTCCACAGCAGCTATGCCAAAAGCCCAACGAAGTCCTTTTGGGTCTTTGAAATACCCACTCCTCAGGTAATCTATGCCAAGGATGCACGGGGCCTCTGGGCCAGTCACGATGGGGTGTCTGTGCCATTCCTTCCCAGTCAGGCTCACTTCAGCTTCCAGTACAGTCAGCTGTTGGGATCCCCCTGTCACCCCAGAAATGGAGATGGATTCTGCCCCTACGTATCTTGATGGCATTAAAGTACATTGTGCGCCGGTGTCCACTAAGGCCTTATACCTTTGTGGCTCTGATGTGCCAGGCCACCGAATCCACACTGTCCAATAGACTCGATTGTCCCTCTCCTCTACCTGGCTAGAGGCAGGGCACCCCTAGTCCTGGTCATGGTACTCATTGTGCTCTTCTTGTGGGTATGACCTGGAGGTCCCTTCAAGAGGATCAGACGTATCATCATTCCTGTACCGTCTGGAGTCTTGCCCACGAGAGACTGGAGCAACGTTTACCCTTGAAGAGTTCCTTGTGGTACTTGTTCCTCTTTTCAGTTCACGTACCCGGGCTGCTAAGGAAGGGGTGGGTTTCCCATCCCACTTCCTCATATCTTCTCCGTGCTCACGGAGGTAAAACCATAGATCGCCACGTGGAGTGTACCTTCTCTCCTTAGCTGGGGGACGCTGGCTCCTAATAGCAGAGACTCTTGTTTGTCCTGGTGAGATATGGAAGATCCCTTCCTTAATTTCCTCTCTTAGCTTCTGGTGTCCCTCTTCAATTTTCTCTTCCAGGCTTCTGACGTGTTCAGCCAGTTTGGTTTCCACAGATGAGACGTGGGCTCGTAATGGGGCGGTGACAGTGTCTTCATACATCCTGAGTTTACTAACCAATGCTCCCACCTTGTCCTCTCCCTCCCTCCATTGCAGCGTTGCTAAGTAGCGGGAATACATTTCTGGCCCGAGTCGTGCAAACTTTAACCACATCTGGGAGGTGCACTGTACGCCATCTGGACTTTTAGGGAATCTTTCATCCTCTGAAAAGATTATCTCCAGTACAGCTAACTCCCTTAAGCACCGGATACCTTGTTCCATCGTGTTCCACTGTCCTTGCTGTACGTGGAGGTCCTCCTTGCAAAGGTATCTCTCCCTCACACTGCACAACAGTCGCCGCCAGAGGCTGAGAGTTTCCTGCCTCCTTCCAATCCCCTGATCAATGACTACATCTCGAGACAGGGACCCCAGCTGTCTGGCTTCACTCCCATCTAGGATTGTATCGTTAGCTGCGGCATCCCAGATTCGGAGCAGCCAGGTCAGAATGGACTCGTTCGCCTGTCGTGTGAACTCTCTCCGGAGCTCGCGTAGCTCACCCAGGGATAGGGACCGAGTGATTATTTCTGGCTCTGTCTCCTCCAGTGGATGTGAAGGTCCTGCCTCTTCGTCATCATTTGCTATACGGACTGATTTAGTCTTTGATTTCCTTTTCTGGACAGGGGCGACTGCTATTGGTTTTGGTTGTTCTTCTGGCTCCTCGATGGTTTGTGTGGACACGGTGCCGGTTGGTTTATTTCTTTCTCCCTCTGACTCAGCTGTGGTTTGGGTGGACGTGGTGCCTGCGGATTTGGTCCTTCTCTCCTCCCCCTGACACTGCTGTACCATGTCAAGTAGTGTCCGGTAGGCAGTGGCCAGGGCCCAGCAGGTTACTGTGAGCTGGCCATCTCTGGAGCTGCCAGAGCATTTTCCCTTCACCAGTCTTATCATGCTAACAGGATCCTGCAGTTGTTCAGGGGTGAATTTCCAGATCATTGGAGGAGAAAACTTCTCCAAATACTGGCTGATGTCCTCCCACTTCCCGTGCCACTCAGCATTATCTGCTCCCAGGGCAGGTGTCCAGACAACCTCCCTAGAAGGCCCTGTTCTGACCCTAAACATGGTGTACACAGTACAGAGCAGACAGAGCAACACTAACAATAACATTATACTGTCCTTAACATCAAAAGGGAACTCAATATTTTCAAAAACTGTTGTAGCAGGTCTGAAGGGGAAGAAGGAGGTGAGAGGCTGGAAACAACCATCCCCCCCTGTTCCCCCAAAGGGCTGGGTACGATTTTTAATGAAGCCACAGAGGTAGCAACCCAAACCAGGACAGGCAAACAGGACTGGATACACATTTACAATGAAACTCATTGCTTCTGATGTTAGAATGACATAAACATAATATACTAATAAAGCGATTTGGATCCCTCTCCCTGGTCTTAAAGAGAGCATCAAAACAGGCAAATAGTTCCCCATCTGTGGAAATATGAACAGACTCAAATACAACATCCATGTGAATGCATCAAACAACATGGTGATCAGGGAGTTTCTATATCCAAATAGACAAATGCTTAAAATGAAATTGTGATTCTGACTTCTCTCTCTCTGCCCCACGTTGGGCGCCAAAATGTGCTGGTTTAAGAGTTAACCAGCAGGGGAAATGAACTCAACTCAAAGGAGAGATTATAAGTCAGAATAACAATTTACTAAAATAATACAGAAAGTACAATCATACAAACAAACAATTGGTCATAACCCACAAAACCCAAATGTATAACCCAGTACCCTGGGGCATGAACAACGTGGTGTTCCTTGGGCCCCGCTTGAGTCCAAAGTAAAGGGAGAGGGGAAGAACCTGCTGGTGGGAGAGCTGTTGCAGTCAAAAGTGGTGATTGCAGTGAGATGCTGGGGGGAGAGCTGTTGCAGTCTGGTCAAAGTGGTGATTGGAGTCCAGTATAGGGTGATCCAAGTCTGTTTGAGAGCGATGAGCCGCAGTCCTTCTCTGGATCCCACAGAGTGGTTTTAAAAATGTTCCAAGACTCCAAGATTATATATCCTGCAGTTCAGGCAGGAATGCTCAGCACTTCCCTCAGGGCGGGGAGTTCCACAAAGGGTGTGAGGACAGGAGCATCCTCCTATCTCACAGGCCTCTTAACACCTAGTTTATAGCCTGAGGAGTCAGGCTCTATGGGCAGATGGTGTAAAGGGTTCATTGATAACAGTTTCTGGGAAATGGCATGGAAGGCTATAGAATACACAGTTTTGGGTTACACCCATACCCTGATGAACTGGTCTCAGTTGTCCTAACTAGGACACATGTAGATGTCACTGAGTTAGAAAATAACAGAGAAGAGCAAATCATGTAAGCGTGTAATCTTGTAAACACTGAAACCTCAGATTTCACAAGTTAATCTTGTTTTGCATCAGTATGCTCATTACTGAAACAGCATCCGTTTCTACACCACGGGAAGTGGTATTGAAGAGCTGTCACATAAATTGAAAGCCTGGGGATCATGTTTATGGAGACTTAAAGAAAGCATCTGATATAGTCTGCAAGTGCCTACTCAGGGAAAATATTGAGAAATTCCTGAATTCAGCTGACATACATAGATCTGATATTTTTTAAGTGATATACTAAACCCAGATAGTACACTTACATTTCTTTTCTGGATTATAATGGAGAGAAAAGCAAATATGCTTCCTTCAGTAGAGCTGGCTGAAGGGGGGATGGGGAAGTAGCCATTTGGAGAGTTTAATTTGTTACCTGGGAACCTGTCTGTCTTGTCAGCTGTAATCACAGGTCTGAGG